>NW_026622974.1:1957217-2267024 GCF_023065955.2 Ursus arctos
AGAAAATGAAAGGTTTCAAATATCCACACCCAGGATGATCCCCACTAGGTAGAACTTGGGGTCCATGAAAAGAGCAACCCTAGGCCCAGTGCCAATAAATAAATGAGGGCTTTCTATTTCTCAAATCCACAATCCAGAATCCAAGTTTTGCAGGCAGTTGGAACTTCCTGTGTTAGTGAACAGATTCTTTGCAAATGCCCACATCTATTCTTTGCATGTTCCCTGGATCTACTTCCCAGTAGGGTGGCCAGAGGGCAACCAAGGGGAGTCCATGATGCCAGTTGTGTAGCTGAACCTCTCAGCACCTCTTTCGGATTCTATCTGAACCAAATGCCCACTTTGGCCACTCCTCAGGGTAGCAGAAATCATGAGGTTGTCATTGGGTGTATCTACATCTGAGGTCATACCCATTGGAGAGAAAAAACAAATTCAGCCACTGGTCAGAATGCAAAGCCTGGACATAGAAGAGGCCCACATATTCCTTTTGCATTTCAGTGGCTTATCTCTGCTCTTTCCACAGTCAATGAAACTTCCCACAGAAATCTGTCCTGAACATCGAACTCAGGACTCAATTAATGATGCCTATAAGAGAGACCCTGTCTCACGATCATTAAGCAGTGAATCAGTAAAAATGTTGTAAGGAGGGAAATAAGCAAGACCAGACATAGGGGGCAGTATGATTTTTGAAGCCTTTGCTTTTTTTTGCACTCTGGGGTAGCCACACCCTTTTCCATATCAAAAGGTTAAGACACACATTAGTAGTATCATTTTCCCCCCACAAAGCCAAGAAAAAGGACGAGACTGTATTACATGTCTTGTGAGGGAAATCAAGAGATGAGGCAGGTGCTTTCCATAGGGAATAGATTCCACCTGAGGTTTGGCATGGCAGGGAGACCTTCCACAAGGGCACCAGTCAAGAGCCCAAAGGAGGTGGGGAAGCAACAGGAAAGGAAGAGTGTATGAGGCAATCGCTCCTCCAAAGAATAGATGTCTCACAAGAAACCGATCTGTCCTGATAATGGACTCTGTCGGGTGGCTCACTTGTGTCCAGAGCAGGACTCAACCGTCAGTCTTTATCAGAGACCTACCAGGTCACTCTACTCTGCACTTGGGACTGAGGGGCACAGGCCCATAAAATGCCCAAAGTCAGATAATTCCCACCTTTCGTGGGGAACCAACTGTGATATCACAATCTCTGAGTCCTTAGTGAAGAAGGGGGCAGTGGGGTCATTTCGGCATCCATGGCTTCACCTAGGGAATAGCTCTCAGCTAGGCTCCAGATCTTTGATCTTAGAAACCAACTTCCCCTGCTGCCAGTCGAACCTGACTCCATTCTTCCAAGAGACCACAGAGCACAGAGGACCCCCGTGGGGGGGCTTTATGCAGTCAATTGGTGCAGTGGAGGGAGGAGATGTGTTCATGTTTCAAGTACACCCATGTGCTCTATTTCCTGACACCAACCACAACCAACTCGCCAAGTTCTCCAACAATTCAATTCATACTCCACGGATTTCAGGGCTCAGTCCCACAAGTCTGTCCCCACTGCAGAGGCCAGTCACAAATGGGGTGTTCAAGCTACCCACACTTCTGTCCAACCACAAGGTCAGGTATTCCCTCAGACCCCCTCCTTAGGGTTGATAATTTCACTAGAATGACTCACATCCACAAGTGGATGGATAAAGAAGATGGGCTCCATGTATAAAAAGGAATACGACTCAGCCATTCGAAAGGATGAATTCTTACCACTTACATCGACCTGGACGGAACTGGAGTGTATTATACTGAGTGAAACACGGCAGTCAGAGAAAGACAAGTATATGGTTTCACTCATAGGTAGACTCTAAGAAACAGTGCAGAGGATCATAGGGGAAGAGAGGGAAAACTGAACTGGAGGTCATCAGAGAGGGAGAAAAACCATGAGAGACATTTAAGTATATGAAACAAACTGAGGGTTGCTGGAAGTGAGGTGGGGGGGGGATGAGGTAATTGGGTGATGGGCATTAAGGGGGGGCGCGTGATGCAATGAGCACTGGGGGGTATATGCAAATGATATATTCTTGAACACTACATCTGAAACTAACAATGTACTATATGCTGCCTAATTGAATTTAAATTTTAAAAAAGGAAAAAACAATTATAAATACACTGTAATAAAAGTTGTGTGAATGAAGGGGGAAAAAAGATCGACTCAGAAGTCAGCAAAGCACTTTACTTACATTGAACAGTTTATTATGAAGAATACAACTCAGGAAACACCCAATGGAAGAGATGCATATAGCAAGGAAGGTCTAAAGGGGGTGGGGAGTGGTGGAGAGCTTCCACGCCCTCTCTGGGGGAAAAATCACTTTTCCAGAATATTAATGTGTTCACCAACCTCTTGTTCAAGACTTTTTGTAACCCAATCTTCAGCCCCCTCCCCTCACAGATGGCCAGTGGCTGGGGCTGAAATTTCCAATCCTTGACTCCCAGTTTGGTCCTTCTGGTGACCAGCCCCACTGCGATGCCATTTCTGGGCCCTGCCCTATGTCAGCTCTTAAGCCTAAACTCTGGAGAGGTCTGTTGGAGATTTTATGACTAACAGAAGGCTCTCCTATCCTTCAGGAAACTGCAAGGATTTTAGGAGTCCTGTGCCAGGAACCAGAAATAAATAAATTTATTTATTTATTTATTTATTTATTTATTTATTTATTTATTTATACATACATACATACATACATTTTCCACAAAGCACTTCTCCAGAAAGGCTAGGCAGACAGGACATTGGCTTGCCTCTTCAAACTACTTCATGGTGGCTTCCCAGAGGGAGATCACCTGGACAGCTGAATGGCAGGATCATCTGTGATTTAAATGCTATTGTTTCCTGAAATCCTTTCATCCTTAAAGTGGAAATACCTAGTGGGTCCTAACTAAATGTCCTTTCTAGTGCTAAGGAATGAACACACAAAATCAAGGGCACATGGTCCAAACCGAGAGAGATCTGAAATGCCGATTGGAAACCAAGTCTAGAATCCTCACTGGGCTTTGAGCTGAGATGGAAGAAGGATCCGAACTTAGGCGGATCCCCAGCTCTGCCTGCAGGTCCTGCCTGGCCCAGACACTAACCCAGAGCAGGGTTGAGTTTAAGATGTCCTGACAGTGCAGAATTCTCCACCTTCTAGATCAGGGCTCTCTGATAAAAACCTAATGCAAGACACAGACATGGTTTCATGTTTTCTAATAAGCACACTGGAAACAAGAGCAATGAAAATGGTGAAGTAAATGTAAATGATGTTTTGGGTTTGGTTTTGTTTTTTAAGGAGGCTCCTGCCCAGTGTGGAGTGCAAGGCAGAGATTGAACACACAACCATCAAGACCTGAGCTGAGATCAAGAGATGGTCTTTTAACCAACTGAGCCACCCAGGCACACTAAACAATGTATTTTTAATTTACTATCCCCCAAATGTTCACATTTCCACATGTGACACAAGAAAAGTGGCCACATTTCAAGGGCTTAAGAGCCACTCTGAGCTGGTGCTACCATATTGGACAGGGAAGACAGAGATTGTTTACATCACGGAATTCTATTGGCCAGTGCTGTTCAGGCTGTCTCAGGCTATACTGCACTTTGATTTATGAACATCCTGAAATAATTCACTTCTTCAGACTGAGTGCTGAGACTCACATATGTGCCTGGGATTCTCAAACCTAGAGTCAATGTGGGACAAAATTACGTACATGTTGCCAGGCATGGGTGGTAGTGGCTCAGTAACAGTTTAATCAACCTCGTCTAAACTCTCCATCTTGCTCTCACCTTAGCCACCCTCTGTAGAATGTGAGAAACCCATGAATGGAATGAATGATTATCAATCATTTTAATGAATGAAAATAAATTAATGTAGGGCTGCTCTCTACTCGCCTTGAATCCTGGCCTCCAGGCATTTACACGGTGATGAGGCTTTCATTGGCGTTCTCGCTCTCCCTGTATTTACATCCCGTCAATGTCTCTTTGGTCTGAGATCATTTTTACTCCATTAAGGGGTACATAATAGAATATAATACCCAGAGGGTGTATCTTCCCAGTTCTTTGGACACATTATATTGGCTTCCAGTGGTCCCCAAGCAGGGAGTGCTTTGGCCCCCAGGGAACACTTGGCAATGTCTTGGTACATTGAAGGTTTCCAACTGTGGGGCGGGTGCTACTGGCATTTGGTGGGTAGAGGCCGGGGATGCTGCTCCACACGCTACCAGGCTCCCTGCAGCTCCCACAAGAGTCCCCTTGCCGCAAATGTCAACAGAGCCAAGGTTGAGAAGCCCTGTCTTAAGCCATGTCTGCTAACTCCCTTTAAGAAAAATGGGGGTTCCTAGGGGAGCCCCGCATTGGGCTCTGCATTCAACATGGAGTCTGCTTGAGATTCTACCTCTCCCTCTGCTCCTCCAACTCACGCTGTCTCTCTCTCTCTAAAATATACAAATAAATCATTTTTTTAAAAAAAGAATGAAAAATGGGATTCTTCCTGATCTCTTTTAACCCAATATTAAACGGTCAATATCTATCTCTATGGAATTAGTCACAGATCCCACTGATGTAAAAAGGAATACACCTATTCTTATATTTCAATTTTTTCAAAGTAGCAAAAGTGTTTTGGGAAGTGTTCTCTCCAAGCTCACTCTCTGGACCCAGTCATTTCTCCCCAACTGTTTTTCTCCATGATTGCAAATATGTATTTTCAAGCACTGTTAGACAAACTGGAACGGGCCCCAGACCACCTGAAATTGGACAACAGCCTTTCCTTTTTGAAAATTTTGCAAGAGAGCATAATAGAAACAAGACATCTAAAGTTGCAGTAAATCATATCGTGTCTTTTATCCAAACTAAAATTCATATTCACAGAACAATTATTACTGATCAGCCATTTCACACAATTTTTCACCCCTTGTTAATGCTAATAAAGTGTATGAGTTTTGAATCTGCGGGTGGCTGACCAAAGTGTGACCCCACAGCATGTATAGCCTGTTAGAAGGCTGTGTGCCTCACAGTCAAATCCAACCACCATTTCTAAATATTGCAACTCACAAGTTTCATATTTGCTTTCTTTTATTCACCACAAGTTTGGATACATTTGAAAATGTCCAAGAATAATGAGAATTGTAGACTTTACTTCTGAGATGGGAAATTACAAATAATTTTCATAACATCTTCATATTTCCCTTCTTGACATCGTACCACAACTTAGGTAAATGGCCTTTGGTTTATTCTTTGCATAATGTCCAATCAAGTTTTCTCCCTTCAATTATGTTATATTGTTTTACATTACTTCTAGATAAGCAGGAAAGTGTAGGGAGCATGAAAATCAAGAGATAATATAAGGGAAATCAGATTGATTTCAAGTTATAAAATTAAATTCTACATCAATCCGGTAATAACTATTTGTTGTCTACTTTTTGCTGGATACTTCTTGTAGTTGATATCCAAAATCAAGACCACAGACCCAGCTATTAAATTTGTCTCATTCAAAAAGAATTAAGACCACACCCACCCAAAAAGAAAAGAATAGTAACCGATTCTATTAGAAATGTTTATAAGTTGGGTACCTGGGTGCTTCAGTCGGATGGGCGTTGGATTCTTGGTTTCAGCTCAGGTCATGATCTCAGGGTCCTGGGATCCAGCCCTGTCAGTTCCACACTCAGGAAGGAGTATGTTCATCTCTCTCTCTCTCTCTCTCTCTCTCTGCTTCTCTCCCTGCTTGTGAGTGCTCTCACTCTAAAATAAATAAATAAAATCTTTTTAAAAAGAGAGAAGGGAGAAAGAAGAAGCAGCAGCATTTAAGTTGTCCTGGGAGAGCAACATAAAGAAATGATTTGTCTTGGGACAAAAGGAAAGGCTCCTACAGGTAGGAATAATTGAAGGGAGACTGGATTTAGCTGAGTTTTGCCATGTCATTAAGGTTTAAGGGGGCGCCTGGGTAGCTTAGTCACTTCAATGTCTGACTCTTGATTTTGACTCAGGTCATGATCTCAGGGTGGTGCAGTCATTAAGTGTCTGCCTTCGGCTCAGGGTGTGATCCCAGAGGTCTGGGATCGAGCCCCCCATCAGGCTCCTCCGCTGGGAGCCTGCTTCTTCCTCTCCCACTCCCCCTGCTTGTGTTCCCTCTCTCTCTGGCTGTCTCTTTCTGGGTCAAATAAATAAATAAAATCTTTAAAATAAAACAAAATAAAAAAAGATTCTCTCTCTCCCTCTTCCTCTGCCGCTCTCCTTCCTATAAAAGGGATAAAGGTTTCCAGAAAGAAGGCAGGCTGAACATTTACCTATGAGTTTAAACTGCTCTAATTTTTAGTAGTCTTGTGAGGAGTGGGTGGTGAAGATACCCCTCATTATCAAGAGACAGAAATGTTTACTAAACTGAGCAGTTTTGGAATCAGATGGGTCCTTGCCCTCTGCTGGGCATTTCAGATAGTAGAATGGAGGAGGGGGTAAGCCTGGGTGGGGACAGGGAAGAGGGAAGAGCTGGCATAGTTTCAGACGCAGCACCACCTAGCGGCCGGCTGTGTTTGCGACCACTGGACTCACCAAAAGTTCAGGTGTCACTCAAGCCCGAAAATCCACCAGGGCTTTCTCTATTTGAAGAGAAAAACACAAAATCAGTGAGGCACAACAACAAAAACCCCTCAAATTTCTCTGAGGGTTCGCCAAAAAGGATATTTAAAATACGTATAATTTATGAACTGTTGTTATGACCTTCCCATATTTTGAATCTCACATATATTTGGCTTCATGGTTTTGATACACCTGTATTTTTATATTTCACTGTGCAATAAAACATGGTAGCAATAAGAGATTTCTTTTTTTAGTCACTGAGTGGCAATACAATCAACGTGAAGAATCCATCTCAGAGGATGGGAATGAAGCAGAGCCAAATGCCATCCCCCTTGCTTGGTTCCCCATGATTCCTTAGCAAATAGGTTGTGTGTCCATCAGTCTGGACCTGCATGTTCTAAATAGCTGAGCTAAAGTGAAAAAGAATTTGTACCGATATTAGTGATGGGTGACTATTAATTAGTAAAGCTGAAGGCTTTAATCTTAAGAAAATATGAGTCGAGTTGAAATTGGAATTTTACCTTCCATGGTGTGGATTAATGATGAAGCATGAATTTTTACAAGTATATATATGGAGTAATATATATGGAGTAATGTTGATGAAGTTAAATACATGACTGATTTTGTCCAGAAGGCAAGAAAAAAATTATACTTATTGGCCACAGGTAATTCTTGAGATTTGTAAATACTCAAATTCAAATTTTCTGAACGTGTAGCTCCCTTTGAAATTCCGGTCAATGCCGAATAAAACCATTTGTGGCACAAGCTTTCTGTCATCGGCAAATCGCTTTTCTCCTAGAATTAAATTAAAATGAATCAGATTCAAGAGGTGAATGCTGGTATAGTAGGTGGGAAGAGAACACTTTCACAGAAAGTGCCCCTTGTGGATCATTCTTGTTCCAGAACCGAGTCACCTTTGGAGGGAGTGGGAGACCCGAGAAGAATCTCACAG
The DNA here is from genome assembly GCF_023065955.2 of Ursus arctos. Taxonomy (NCBI): domain Eukaryota; kingdom Metazoa; phylum Chordata; class Mammalia; order Carnivora; family Ursidae; genus Ursus; species Ursus arctos. The sequence continues at coordinate 1,964,744 of NW_026622974.1, forward strand.
AGGACACACCCAATCTTGTGCAATTTTGTTTTTAACTTCTCAGGGTTCTACAAAAGGCAAATACGAGAAAGCAAAGTCTGGGGAATGAAGTATTTTACTAATACAGCAAGTGTTTCTGAGCCCAACTCAATTCCAAGCACAGCATGTGCACCTAGAGACACTGGGGGCACTTGGGCTCTCTGCTCCTAGAGCTGTGGGCAGGACTAGATTTTCAATACCCACGCTGGAGAGATGACCAAGTCTTCCTTTTCCTTAACAAGATCATAGCTTGGACTGTCACATGAGATGCTGAACTGAGCTCCCCATTGACTGCTTCCACCCCTCAGCTGCTGCTCCGGGTCTGTGTGGCGGCCAGGTGGGACCAGCTCCCCGAGCTGGAGGCTCTCTGAGCTGAGTCTGGCAGCGTCTCGCAGACATCTAATGTGACCCACCTGCGTCAATCATAACTTTTCTAGTAGCCACATTACACACAGTAAAAGGAGAAAAGTCAAAAGAATTGTAATTGGAAAAATGGTATCACTCTAACATGCATTTACGTCAATGAGACGGTGTTTTAAAAATCTCAATAAAATAACTTAAGTTCTCTTTCTTATTCTGGTTTCAGCATCCAGTGTGCATTTTACACTCAGAGCACATCTCAATTCAGGTGAGCTGAATTCCAGGTGCTCGAAGGCCACGGGTAGTTGGTGGCTACGATATCGGACACCCCAGATCTGGTTCATTTCACCAGCTCAGGTCAAAGCTGAATGACCAATTGCACCATTTATCCTAAATAGCATCTCAGATATCAGAAGTTCCAGGCCAAGAGTCATTTATTTATATTTATATTCATATTCATATTTGTATTATGCTGTAGGCCATATCCTTGTAGAGGGATGAGAAATACTAGGTACATGACAGGTCTATGCAAGCAAAGAGGATAAAACCTCAAGCCCTCATGGTCATTTGGGTCATTAGGAAACTCCAGTATACTTATTATTCCTGAGAGTGGGTCTGGCTGAACATTTTAAAGAACGAAGCAAATGTCTCATCTGCCTAGGTTATCTAGAAAAAGCTATGTACCTAAACTGTGCTTATATCCATGGCCACTAGTGCTTCAATTCATGGCCGAAGGAGCACCATGGGAAAGGTTTGTCGTGTCCCTTCTGCTCTGTGGTCACTCAGAAGAATGAGATCAAGACACAGGGTCAGTTGGGGGAGCTGGTGTCCAAGATCAAGGATCTGGAGTCCTGGGTTCTGGGACGCACGTCCAGGGACAATAGGAAGGAATTGGGGCCTGCTAAGTGAGCTGCTGAAACACAGAGTCCAACCCAACCTTCCAGTCCAGAAACTATCCTGTGGGCAAGGGAGCTTCACCACGGTCCCAGGGGAGGGCAGGGAAGCTCCTCTCTATGCAAAGCTCCCACTGGGGAAGTTAATGTATGTAACTCTAGGTGAGAAAGGCCAAGTCCTGCCCTCTGGGCTTGTGAAGAGAGGGAGTCTGATGACAGAGGCTGAGAGTGGGGACCCTGCCCCCACCCCACCTGCAGTACGACCCATCCTGACACCGGCACCTGCACAATGGACAGAGACCTGAAATTGCCCTCTTTTCCTTGCTCACATTCCTTCTTCTTCCTCACTCATCATCAAACCCTGCCTGTGACTGTCAGGTAAAAGCCAATCAGTACACCTCATGTTAGCGTCATGACTCTTATGCCTCTATAGATTCCCGCAAGAGGGGACAGAAGACACTGTTTTTTCAGCTATAATACAAGTTGTATTTGTTTTATTTTTTTACAAAAGTGGAAAGTGAAAGGTAAGCAATTTTAATCCTAACTGCTTGACATATTCTGAATTCACACTGCATAGAATTTCCTTCCCATCTGAGTGCTTTGTTTGGTTCTCATGTACACGAGTCATCTCCAGAGCCTGAGAAACGCTGCCGCAAGGTGACCCAGGCCCTCCACACGTCTCCACAGAGGCAAGAAAGGAAACTAACTTGTTCAAATTCCTCTCCTCTGTCAGGGGAGTGACAGGGGCTCTACAGCAGGTGCGGCCCCACCAACACTCGTGCCTGCCAGTGTTTTCCCCCAGAGCCGAGCCCTGGAAGGACTGGGGAGGCCCTGGGCAGGCCTGAGGGGAGGACCCAGGGTGGGCCGTGACCACGAGGTGGGAAGCAGGCCCATCGCTGTATAGCTGGAGCAGCAGGTTTGACAGGAGCAGGAACTCTCGCTCTGGTGCTCAGAGCCTCTGTCCTGGGCCTGGCCGGTCCCAGGAGCTCAGTGGGACCATGAGAGCCATTGTGTGCAGCCAACCTAGCAGCCTTCACACAGGCCTCTAGAATTCCCGCCAGCTGGGGAGTGTCTCCGGGCCGCTGCACCCGGGCCTCTCTCCCACGGAGCCAAGTGCAGGTTTTATTCTGATCCCAGGACCAGGGATGTGGACGAGGAGAGGAGGAGAGAGATGTGCTCCAGGGTGTGCCTCCCACCTCACTTCTGCAGCAGGACCCAGGAGCAGTGCGGGAGCCCCACAGGGAACATTCGCTGTGCCGCCCTCCCTGGCAGAACCCTTTCCCCCAGGGCAGACCTGAGGGCGGCCCCTGCAGGGCTGGTCCGAGACCCGAAGGTGCAGAGGGAGAGGGTCCCTGGGCCTCCCGCACCTGGCTCGCAGGGAAGCACTCTGTCTCCAGCTCAAGTGTGCGGGACAGACTGGGTCCCACCAGACTGCCTCTGGCAGGGGTCATACCACACCCGACCCGGTAACTCCCCTGCTCAGTTCCCAACACACGAGATTCAAACATGAGCCAGGTTTGCTGCTTGGCAGACGCAGAGCAGAAAAGAGTAGGTCTCGGGGAAAGATCATCTTAAATAGCAGAGCACACCTGAAACCCATCCACATAATATCTCCTACTATTTTGTCATTGATATATGAAGAAAACAAGACAAACATCACACATATTTACTTCTTTCTGATTTCACATCCCCAGTCTCCCACCTCAGTCTGCAAAGCAGCCAGTGAGCCAGATTGTTCCCAGAACCCTCCTCCCTGGATTCCTACCTGAATGTAGCTCTCTCCAGGAGGAGGGGGCAGCAAGCAGAGAGAGGAGTTGAAATGGGAGAGCACGCAGGGGAGAGGGAGGGAAGAAGGAGAGATGAAGGGAAGGAAGGTCAACCACCAGTTTTGATTTTGTGGTTTCTAGTGTGGATGACACAGAGGCGGTCTGTCAGCCCTTCTCACTTTCCAGAAAGTGAATGGAGACTGGATTGTTTGCCAGAGCTCGCTGACATTACAGTGACCACATTAACTCCAGGTAGGTGTAATCTGAGCGCTGAGCACGGGCCAGGCTCTTTTCACAAATCAGCTCCTTAAACCCCCACAGGCCCTGTGATTTAAGTTCCCATCCTACCCACAAGGAAACTGAGTCTCAGAGAGATGAAGTGACCTGCCCAGAGCTGCACAGCACATACCTGGACAGGCTATAATTCAAACCCAAGTTCCCAGATTCCAAATGCCAGAGACTTGATTGCCACACTGTCCCACTCTCCAAGGAAATTGCTATTTATTGAGCTCCTACTATGTGCTGGGCACTGTGTGAGGCATGAGGGATACAGGGATGAATAAGACAGAGCCATTCTATGGGTGGCTTGTCATGTGTCGTCTGCACTGAGAACCTCGAGGATAGAGCTGACTTGTGCCCAGCGTCTAATATGGATTGTGGCCCACAGTGGGGTCTCAGTAGATGTTGGCTGAAGAAATGCACCCATATGTGCCCTTGGTTGCTTTCACTGATGGAGTCCCATGACTGCTGCCCATTTTAAAGCCAGCAAAATGGCACGACCAGACTGAAAACTGGAACTCCGGTGCGCTCACTGGAACCAGACTGAGACCGGGAGTTCCAGGAGTGCATGGGGGCGGCTGGCGGCTGGCGGTGTTAGAAACACAAAGGACAGAGATGCACCAGCCCTGGAAGTGGGGGCTGGGACACCGGGTGTGGGGCACACATCTCGGGACGCTGCAGGGTGGAGCAGCACCAACAGAATCAGAGTTAAAGTGGCCAGAACATCAGTGGAGAACGGCTCGTGATCCCCTCTGTTCTGAGACAGAGGCTGAGATTCGGCCACTGCTGCTCTGACTCTCAGAGGAGGCACAGCAAACCACCAGGGAAAGCCACCAGAGAACAAAAGCCTGGAAATACCGGCTCACAGTGTGCCCATCCCCATCCCCCCTTGCAGGGGACATGGAGACTCTACCCAAACAGGGTTGCCTGAGTATAGGTGCAGCAGGCCCTTCCCCCAGAAGGCAGGCTGAAAAATCAAGAAGCCCACATCCCTAAGATCCCTATAAAACAAGGGCGCATGGCCTGGGTCCCGGTCAATAATTTGGGCTCTGGACAACCCCGAAACCTCTCCTCATCAGAATGATGAAGAGAAATCCCCCCCAGCAAAGAAAAGACAATGAGTCTGTGGCCTCTGCCACAGAACTAATGGATATGGATATAACCAAATTATCACAAATGGAGTTCAGAGTAACAATGGTCAAGATGATGTGTAGACTTGAAAAAAGTATTAACGAAAATGTTAATGAGAATATAGAATCTCTAAGGGTGGAAATGAGAGTGAATCTGGTAGAAATTAAAAATTCTATGAATCAAATGCAGTCAAAATTAGATGCTCTGATGGCCAGGGTGAATGAGGCAGAAGAACGTATGGGCGAATAGGAGGATTGGTTAGTAGAAGAGAAAACTAAAATAAAAACTTGGCTCAAAAAAATCCATCTCAAGAATGAAGGTTACGGGAGATTACTGACTCAATGAAACGATCCAATGTCGGAATCATCAGCATCCCCGAGGGGGTGGAGAAAAACAGAGGTCTAGAAGAGATATTTGAACAAATTGTAGCTGAAAACTTCCCTAATCTAGCAAAGGAAACAAGCATTCATGTCCAAGAGGCAGAGAGGACCCCTCCTAAGCTCAACCACGACAAACCTATGCCACGTCATGTCATAGTGCATTTCGCAAATATGAGATCCAAGGACACAGTATTGAAAGCAGCCAGGGCAAAGAAATTTCTCACGTACCAAGGCAAATGTATCAGAATTGCGTCAGACCTGTCTACACAGACCTGGAATGAGAGAAAGGGTTGGGGAGGGGGCATTTTTAAAGCTCTTTCAGAGAAAAACATGCAACTAAGGATCCTTTATCCAGCAAGGCTGTCATTCAGAATTGATGGAGAAATAAAGACCTTCAAGAATTGCCAGTCACTGACCAATTTTATAACCATGAAAACAGCCCTACAGGAGATATTAAGGGGGGGTCTATGAAAGTAAAAAGGCCCCAAGTGTGATACAGAACAGAAAGTCACAATCTATAGAAACAAAGACTTTACAGGCAACATGGCATCATTAAAATCATATCTCTCAATAATCAGTCTCAATGTAAAAGGCCTAAATGCTCCCATAAAGTGCCACAGGGTTGCAGATTGGATAAAAAGACATGACCCATCCATTTGCTGTCTACAAGAGACTCATTTTCAACCTAAAGATACATCCAGACTGAAAGTAAAGGGATGGAATACCATCTTTCATGCCAATGGACCTCAAAAAAAGCTCGGGTAGTAATTCTCATATCAGACAGATTGGATTTGAAACTAAAGACTCTAGTTGGAGATACAGAAGGGCACTATATTATTCTTAAAGGATGTATCCAACAAGTGGATAACAATAATTATAAATATCTATGCTTCCAACAGGGGAGCAGCAAGATACACAGCCAAATCTTAACCAGAATAAAGAGACATATAGATAAAAATACGTTAATAGTAGGGGAACTGAACACTCCACTAACAGCAATAGATAGCAATATATAGAACACTACACCCCAGAACCAAAGAATTTTCATTCTATTCTAATGCCCATGGAACATTCTCAAGAATAGACCATGTTCTGGGACACAAAACAGGTCTCAATTGATACCAAAGACTGAAATTATGCCCTGCATATTCTCAGACCACAATGCTCTGAAATTGGAACTCAACCACAAGGAAAAATTTGGAAGAAACTCAAACACTTGGAGACTAAGAACCATCCTGCTCAGGAATGATTCAATGAACCAGGAAATCAAAAATCAATTTAAACAATTTATGGAGACCAACGAGAATGAAAACACAACGGTCCAAAACCTTTGGGATACTGCAAAGGCAGTCATAAGGGGGAAATACATAGCCATCCAAGCCTCACTCAAAAGAATAGAAAAATCTAAAATGCAGTTTTTATATTCTCACCTCAAGAAGCTGGAACAGCAACAGAGGGACAGGCCTAATCCATGCACGAGGAAGCAGTTGACCAAGATTAGAGCAGAAATCAATGAATTAGAAACCAGGAGTACAGTAGAGCAGATCAACAGAACTAGAAGCTGGTTCTTTGAGAGAATCAATAAAACTGACAGACCACTGGCAAGACTTATCCAAAAGAATAGAGAAAGGAACCAAATTAATAAAATTGTGAATGAAAAAGGAGAGGTCACAACCAACACCAATGAAATTGGAAGGATTATTAGAAACTTTTATCAACAGCTATATGACGATAAATTAAACAAGCTGAAAGAAATGGATGCCTTCCTGGAAACCTATAAACTACCAAGACTGAAACAGGAAGAAATTGATTTTTTAAACACACCAATTAATTATGAAGAGATTGAATCAGTGATAAACAATCTTCCAAAAAACAAAACTCCAGGCCCGGATGGTTTTCCTGGGGAATTCTACCAAACATTCAAAGAAGAAATAATACCTATTCTCCTAAAGCTATTTCAAAAAATAGAAACAGAAGGAAAGCTACCAAACTCATTCTATGAGGCCAATATTACCTTGATCCCCAAACCAGGCAAAGACCCCCTCAAAAAGGAGAATTACAGACCGATTTCCCTAATGAATACGGACGCCAAAATTCTCAACAAGATTTTGGCTAATAGAGCCCAACAGTACATTAAAAGGATTATCCATCATGACCAAGTGGGATTTATCCCTGGGATGCAAGCGTGGTTCAACATTCGCAAATCTATCAGTATCATAGATTATATCAACAAGAAAAAAGCCAAAAATCATATCCTCTCATTAGATGCAGAAAAAGCATTTGACAAAATGCAGCATCCTTTCCTGATGAAAACTCTTGAGAGTGTTGGAAGAGAGGGCACATTCCTCAATCTCATAAAAAAACCATCTATGAAAAGCCTACAGCAAATATCATTCTCAACGGCAAATAGCTGGAAGCCTTTCCCTTAAGATCAGGAACACAAGGATGCCCACTCTTGCCACTATTATTCAACATAGTACTAGAAGTCCTTGCAACAGCAATCAGGCAACAAAAAGGTATAAAAGGTATCCAAATCGGCAAAGAATAAGTCAAGCTGTCTCTCTTCGCAGATGACGTGATACTCTATATTTAAAACCCAAAAGAATCCACCCCCAAACTACTAGAAGTTAGAGAGCAGCTCAGTAATGTGGCAGGATACAAAATCAATGCTCAGAAATCAGTTGCATTTCTATAGATGAAAAATGAGACTGAAGAAAGAGAAATTAGGGAATCCATCACATGATAATACCACCAAAAATCATACGTTACCTTGGAATTAACTTAACCAGAGATGTAAAGGATTTATATTCTAGAAACTACAAATCACTCTTGAAAGACATTGAAGAAGACACAAAAAGATGGAAAAATATTCCATTCTCATGGATCAGAAAAATTAACAAAGTTAAAATGTCCATGTTACCCAGAGCAATTTACACTTTCAATGCTATCTGGATCAAAATACCAATGACATTTTTCAAAGAACTGGAACAAACAGCCCTTAAATTTGTGTGGAACCAGAAAAGGCACCGAATTGCCAAGGAACTGTTGAAAAGGAAAAACAAAGCTGGGGGCATCACAATGCCGGATTTCGAGGTGTCCTACAAAGCTGTGATCACAAAGACAGCATGCTACTGGCACAAAAACAGAAACATAGACCAATGGAACAGAATAGAGAACCCAGAAATGGACCCTCGGCTCTTTGGGCAACTAATCTTTGATAAAGCAGGAAAAAACATCTGGTGGAAAAAAGACAGTCTCTTCAATAAATGGTGCTGGGAAAATTGGACAGCTACATGCAAAAGAATGAAACTTGACCACTCTCTCACACCATACACAAAGATAAACTCCAGATGGATGAAAGACCTCGATGTGAGACAGGAATCCATCATAATCTTAGAGGAGAACATAGGCAGCAACCTCTACAACATCGGCCAAAGCACCCCTTTTCATGACACATCTCCAAAGGCAAGACAAACAAAAGATAAAATGAACTTGTGGGATTTCATGAAGATAACAAGCTTCTGCACAGCCAAGGAAACAGTCAAAAAAACTAAGAGGCAGTGCACGAAATGGGAGAATGTATTTGCAAGTGATACTAGAAATAAAAGACTGGTATCCAAGATCTACAAAGAACTTCTCAAACTCAATATGCAAGAAACAAATAAACAAATCATAAAATGGGCAGAAGATATGAACAGACACTTTTCCAATGAGGACATACAAATGGCCAACAGACACATGAAAAAACGTTCAAAATCATTAGCCATCAGGGAAATTCAAATCAAAACCACACTGAGATACCACCTTATGCCAGTTACAATGGCAAAAATTAACAAGGCAGGAAATAGCAATTGCTGGAGAGGGTGTGGAGAAAGGGGATCCCTCCTACATTGTTGGTGGGAATGCAGGTTGGCGCAGCCACTCTGGAAAACAGTGTGGAGGTCCCTTAAATAGTTAAAAATTGAGCTACCCTATGACCCAGCCATTGCACTACTGGGTATTTACCCCAAAGATACAGACGTAGTGAAAAGAAGGGCCATATGCACCCCAATGTTCATAGCAGCATTATCCACAATAGCTAAATCATGGAAGGAACCGAGATGCCCTTCAACAGATGACTAGATTAAGAAGCTGTGGTCCATATATACAATGGAATATTACTCAGCTATCAGAAAGAACGAATTCTCAACATTTGCTGCAACATGGACAGCACTGGAGGAGATAATGCTAAGTGAAATAAGTCAAGCAGAGAAAGACAATTATCATATGATTTCTCTCATCTATGGAACATAAGAAGTAGGAAGATCGGTAGGGGAAGAAAGGGATAAAGAAAGGGGGGTAATCAGAAGGGGGAGTGAAGCATGGGAGACTATGGACTCTGTGAAACAAACTGAGGGCTTTAGAGGGGAGGGGGGTGGGGGAATGGGATAGACTGTTGATGGGTAGTAAGGAGGGCACATATTGCATGGTGCTCTGGGTGTTATACGCAACTAATGAATCATCGAACCTTGCATCAGAAACCAGGGATGTACTTTATGGTGACTAACATAATGTAATAAAAAAACATTTTAAAAAATCAATTTAAACAAGTTATGGAGACCAATGAGAATGAAAACAGAACAGTCCAAAACCTATGGGACACTGTAGAGGCAGTCCTAAGGAGAAAATACATAGTCATCCAAGCCTCACTCAAAGAACAGAAAAATCTAAAATGCAGTTTTTATATTTTCACTTCAGGAAGCTGGAACAGCAACAGAAGTACAGGCCTAACCTATGCACAAGAAAGCAGTTGGTCAAGATTAGAGCAGAGATCAATGAATTAGAAACCTGGAGCACACTAGAGCAGATCAACAGAACTAGAAGCTGGTTCTTTGAAAGAATAAATAAGATCAATAAGCCACTGGCCACACTTATTCAAAAGAATAGAGAAAGGACCCAAATTGAAAAAAAAAATTATGAATGAAAGGGAAGAGATCACAACCAACACCAATGAAATAGGAAGGATCATTAGCAACTTTTATCAACAGCTTTATGCCAATAAATTAAACAAGCTCGAAGAAATGGTTGCCTTCCTGGAAACCTATAAACTACCAAGACGAAAACAGGAAGAAATTGATTTTTTTAATACTTTGATTCTTTTTTTTTAAGATTTTATTTATTTATTTGACACAGAGACAGGCAGTGAGAGAGAGACAAGCAGGGGGAATGGGAGAGGAAGAAGCAGGCTCCCAGCAGAGGAGGCTGATGTGGGGCTTGATCCCAGAAGGCTGGGATCACACCCTGAGCCGAAGGCAGACACTTAACGACTGAGCTACCCAGGTGCCCCAGGAAGAAATTGATTTTTTAAACAGACCAATTAATTGTGAAGATATTGAATCAGTGATCAAAAACCTCCCCAAAAATAAGACTCCAGGGTCTGATGGCTTCCCTGCGGAATTCTACCAAACATTCAAAGAAGAAAAATAATACCTATTCTCCTGAAGCTGTTTCCAACAATAGAAACAGAAGGAAAATTACCAAACTCATTCTATGAGGCAAGTATTACCTTGATCCCCAAACCAGGCAAAGACCCCATCAAAAGGGAGAATTACAGACCGATATCCCTGATGAATATGGATGCCATAATTCTCTACAAGAGCTTAGCTATTAGGATCCAACAGTACATTAAAAGGATTATCCATCATGACCAAGTAGGATTCATCCCTAGGATGCAAGGGTGGTTCAACATTCGCAAATCAATCAGTGTGATAGATCATATCAACAAGAAAAGAGACAAGAACCATATGACCCTCTCAATTGATGCAGAAAAAGCATTTGACAAAATACAGTATCCTTTACTGTTGAAAACTCTTCAGAGTGTAGGGATAGAGTTTACATTCCTCAATTTCCTAAAAACCATCTATGAAAAGCCTACAGCAAATATCATCCTCAATGGGGAAAAGCTGGGAGCCTTTCCCTTAAGATCAGGAACACGACAAATGCCCACTCGCCATTATTATTCAGCATAGTACTAGAAGTCCTTGCAGCCGCAATCAGACAACAAAAAGGGATAAAATTTACCCTAATCAGCAAAGAAGAAGTCAAATTGTCTGTCTTCGCAGATGACATGATACTCTATATAGAAAACCCAAAAGACTCCACCCCAAAACTACCAGAAGTTACAGAGCAATTCAGTAATGTGGGGGATACAAAATCAATGCTCAGAAATCAGTTGCATTCCTTGGATACCAGTCTTTTATCATTTGCAAATACATTCTCCCATTCCATGCGATGCCTCTTAGTTTTCTTGACTGTTTCCTTGGCTGTGCAGAAGCTTGTTGTTGAAGAAGTCCCACAAGTTCATTTTATCTTTTGTTTCTCTTGCCTTTGGAGATGTGTCATGAAAAGGGGTGCTTTGGCCAATGTGGTAAAGGTTGCTGCCTATGCTCTCCTCTAGGATTTTGATGGATTCCTGTCTCACATTGAGGTCTTTCATCCATTTGGAGTTTATCTTTGTGTATGGTGTGAGAGAGTGGTCAAGTTTCATTCTTTTGCATGTAGCTGACCAATTTTCCCAGCACCATTTATTGATGAGACTGTCTTTTTTCCACTGGATGTTTTTTCCTGCTTTATCAAAGATTAGTTGCCCAAGGAGCCCAAGGAGGGTCCATTTCTGGGTTCTCTATTCTGTTCCATTGGTCTATTTGTCTGTTTTGTGCCAGTACCATGCTGTCTTTGTGATCACAGCTTTGTAGTACAGCATGAAATCCGGCATTGTGATGCCCCAGCTTTGTTTTTCCTTTTCAACAGTTCCTTGGTGATTCGGGGCCTTTTCTGGTTCCATACAAATTTAAGGACTATTTGTTCCAGTTCCTTGAAAAATGTCCTCAGTATTTTGATTGGGATAGCATTGAAAGTGTAAATTGCTCTGGGTAACATGGATATTTTAACTATGTTAATTCTTCCGATCCATGAGCATGGAATATTTTTCCATCTTTTTGTGTCTTCTTCAATGTCTTTCAAGAGTGATTTGTAGTTCCTAGAATATAGATCCTTTACATCTCTGGTTAAGTTAATTCCAAGATAACGTATGATTTTTGGTCCTATTATAAATGGGATGGATTCCCTAATTTCTCTTTCTTCAGTCTCATTGTTCGTGTATCCAAGATCTACAAAGAACTTCTCAAACTCAAAATGCGAGAAACAAATAAACAAATCATAAAATGGGCAGAAGATATGAACAGACACTTTTCCAATGATGACATACAAATGGCTAACAGACACATGAAAAAACGTTCAAAATCATTAGCCATCAGGGAAATTCAAATCAAAACCACACTAGATACCACCTTACGCCAGTTAGAATGGCAAAAATAGACAAGGCAAGAAACAACAATTGTTGGAGAGGATGTGGAGAAAGGGGATCCCTCCTACATTGTTGGTGGGAATGCAAGTTGGTACAGCCACTCTGGAAAACAGTGTGGAGGTCCCTTAAAAAGCTAAAAATTGAGCTACACTATGATCCAAACATTGCACTACTGGGTATTTACCCCAAAGATACAGACGTAGTGAAGCGAATGGCCATATGCACCCCAATGTTCATTGCAGAATTGTCCACAATAGCTAAATCGTGGAAGGAGCCGAGATGTCCTTGAATAGATGACTGGATTAAGAAGTTGTGGGCCATATATACAATGGAATATTACTCAGCTATCAAAAAAAAAGATTTCTCAACATTTGCTGCAACATGGACTGTACTGGAGGAGATAATGCTTAGCGAAATAAGTCAAGCAGAGCAAGACAATTATCATAGGGTTTCACTCATCTATGGAACATAAGAACTAGGAAGATCGGTAGGAGAAGAAAGGGATAAAGAAAGGGGGGATAATCAGAAGGGGGAATGAAGCATGAGAGACTATGGACTCTGAGAAACAAACTGAGGGCTTTGGAGGGCAGGGGGGTGGGGGAATGGGATAGGCTGGTGAAGGGTAGTAAAGAGGGCACATGTTGCATGGTGCACTGGGTGTTATACACAACTAATGAATCATCGAACTTTACATCAAAAACCAGGGATGTAGTGTATGGTGACTAACATAATACTATAAGAAAATATTATTATAATTAAAAATAAATAAATAAATAAAAATAATCTATTTTATAACGTAGGGGAGAAGATAAAAAGGCCAAAAAGTTTAACAACCATATATCTTAGGAGTTCCTTTTTTTTTAAAAGATATTATTTATTTCTTTGACAGAGAGAGAGACAGCGAGAAAGGGAACACAAGCAGGGGAGTTGAAGAGGAAGAAGCAGCCTCCCAGCGGAAGATCCTGATGTAGGGCTCTATTCCAGACCACTGGGATCACACCCTGAGCCAAAGGCAGATGCTTAATGACTGAGCCACCCAGGCGCCCCTATCATAGAAGTTGTAGGAACCAAAGCAGAATGCCGAAATAAATGCATCCATAATCAGATTTAACAAAATTATATTAAACTCCAACAGTTCATTCTAAATTTATTTGAAAAAGCAAAGGGACAAGAATAGCTGATGCACTGCTATAGAAAAATTAAGCAGAGGCAGGTTCTACTAGAAAAAGATTAAAAAGTGGTAATGAAGACCAGCAGAACAGTATGAAGAACCCAGAATATACTCAAGCATGCAGAAGTTTAAAATGACACAGCTGGGGCGCCTGGGTGGCACAGCGGTTAAGCATCTGCCTTCAGCTCAGGGCGTGATGCCAGCATTCTGGGATTGAGCCCCACATCAGGCTCCTCCGCTGTGAGCCTGCTTCTTCCTCTCCCACTCCCCCTACTTGTGTCCCCTCTCTCGCTGGCTGTCTCTGTCGAATAAATAAATACCTAGAACCTCAAGAACATTCCTCTAAACTAGTAACACATGTTACTGCACACACAAATCACCTAGGGATCTTGTTAAATTGTGGACTCTGATTTAGCAGATCTGGGTTGAGATCTGCAATTCTGCATTTCCAGCATGTGTCCAGGTAATGCTCATGCTGCTGGTTACTGAGAACATACTTTGAATAACAAAGACCTTGGAACTTTTAGCAGGGTCCTACCTAAGAATCCGAAATTTGTTTTAAGAAGCCCTCCAGGAGATGTTGGTGCATGCTCAAGTTTGAGAACAACTGTTATAGACTATACGTGAAGGACAGATGAGGTTTTAGAAAATGGTGTTTAAACTAGTGGAGAACCCCAGGGTGGGAAGATGTGCTCAAGACATTACTCACCCAAGTCTTCCTCCAGGTTAGCCCTGAGAAAAGTTCTTTGCCCAGGGTGTGGCTGGCAGAGGGTGCTGGCATCTACAACTTTCTTGGAACCTTCCATAAAATGGGCAGTTGGATCCTGATGGTGGGGGCATTCCTGCAATGCTGGTGTCTGGTATCCATGAAGGGAAGTCTTGTGGTGGGCAATTTATTGAAAGGGTAGAAGGAAGAAGGATTTCTTGAGGTTGGTAGAGAGAAAGTAGTTGCAAAGAAAGGGGGTCTCTGGCCTTGCCGCTAATACAGTGTGATATACACAAACATACATGGCCCTGCGCTGATGAACAGAACTGACTTCTACATTGGGTTGGAGACAAACTAAGTTTTCAAGGCCTGGGTGGGGTCCTCTGGCCCAAAGGAGAGAAAGTAAGGACAATGGAATCCTGTTCACGAAATTCACCAGCTATCTTTGCATCCAGTTAATTAACTAGGAAAACTAAATTAAACCCTAAAGTCTTACCGATTTTAAAGGGTACCTTTGATGTTTCTGAGCACCAAGACCAGGGAACTGGGCAGTACTGGGCTGGGAACATTTCCCATGGATGGCCAAACATCATTCTGTTAATTGTGGCTATTAAACTGCTTTCTTGGGAGTTGTTTTTGAATCATGTGGAATAGATTAAGAGTCTGTTTTGAATCCCCCAGGGGTTCCTGTGGAGCATAATTATAGATGCAGGGGACTAGGAATTCAGGTCAACAGTTACTTTAATGAGATATCTGAAGAGCATGGCCCAGCAAGGGGGAGGGCAGAGGAAGGGGGGAGAGAGGGTGTGCTGGGGAGGAAGAAAAGAGAAACTGGGAGGAGGACAGGGTAGGATGAGTGGAGCAAAGAGATGAAAATGTGAGGAGAAAGCTAATGAGGTGAGCAGCATTCACTGTGTCCCCTACCATGTGCCTGACACATTTTTTTTAAGATGAAGATAAAAGAGTTCAATAAACAGGAGGATGATATTGGGTATCCACAGAGAAGTACACAGTCTTAGATTCTGATGTTCCTCTCTTGAATCTGTCTGCAGACAGCGGGGAGATATGGAAGGGCTTTGGAGTCAAACAGGCTGGTTTGATTCCTGATCCCACCCATTTTGAGATGCGGGACTTTAGGCAAGTTACTTAACATCTCTGAGCCTGTTTCCTCATCTGTAAAATGAAGGTTAACTATGTAAGGTATATGTCTTAGACCATTTGGGCTGCTATAACAATATATCTTAGACTGGATAGCTTATAAACAACAGAAATTTATTTCTCCTAGTTCAGGGAAGATTCAGTGTCTGCTGAGAGCCTGCTTTCTGGTTCATGGACAGCTATCTTCACTGTGTCTTCACATGGCCAAAGGAGTGAGGGATCCTTCCAGGACCTTGTTTCGTAAGGGTACTAATCTCATTCATGAGGGCTCCACTCTCATAATCACCTCCCAAAGACCCCATTTCCCCAACTTCATATCAGGGATTAATTTTCAACATGTGCATTTTGGTGGGACACAAATACTTAGTCCATAGCAGTGTACAACAATCCAAGAATTTTTAAGATAGTGCTAACCAACCAGCTACTTAAACCCATTCAGTGGCTTCCCATATACTTAAGATCAAGGATCTGGCCTCCCTCAAGTTCTCATTTCAGCTCCACCTTAGGTGATGATAAAAGCCTGACCTCATTCTGCTCTCTGGAATGCTCTCCCCCTTCCCACTCCACAGTCCTTCACCTAGTATCTCCAATTCATCCTTCAGGCTCAGCCTGCCCTTTTATACCAAACTAGATCAGGTTCCTCTAGGTCCTCTCTCATGGCTCTTGAATTTGGCTTTCATAGAACTCATTAGTTTGCAAATATTTGTTTACATATGGGGCTATTTGATGAATGACTCCTCCCAGGAAAACTAATTTCTGAGGCAAGGTCAAGGATTTTGTTTGCCTGGCTCAAGGTTACAGTCCCTGAGCCTAGAACAGTGTATAGTTCAGATGCTAGATTTTTGACTTAACTTTTCTTTCTTTCTTTCTTTCTTTCTTTCTTTCTTTCTTTCTTTCTTTCTTTCTTTTTCTTTCTTTTTCTCTCTTTTCTTTTTTAAAGTAGGCTCTATGCCCAGCACATGGAGTATGGAGACCAATGCAGGCTTGAACTCATGACCCTGAGATTGAGAACTGAGCTGAGATCAAGAGTCGGATGCTTAACCAACTGAGCCACCCAGGTGCCCCCCACAGCTACTTGCTTGATGAAATACAATGCTATGGGTAAACTGTAGCTTTTGAGTTCAGAATGGTGCTGATTTCAAACATTTCTTCCTCTTCCTCTCAAATATTGAAAAGTCCTAGAGCTTTCAGTATTTATATCCAAAGCCTATGTCTCAGATATCACTGAGCACTCATTATGGGCTGGCCACAGTAAAAATGTTTTGGTGGTTCACAAACTGTCCTTGTATACAGAGAGCAAGGAAAGACTAAAGGAAAAGGCAAGCCACTCCAGATTGGTAAGTGGTAGGTTTAATAAGCAAGGGAACTTACATATGAGGTTTGTCTTGGGTAGCTGCAAGATGAGTAGATCTCCACACCCACCAGCCAAATCTTAAGAGTTTATATAAAAGCCTAAACTGAGTTCAGTCCCATATACCTTCCAGATGGTCTCAACAATATCTTACTCTCTCAAGGCTGTATCCTTGGAACAGCTCCTGCTGTGTCAATGGTAGGCAGAATGTACATTCCAAGGATGGGGAGGGAATGAGGGGCTTCTGATTGCCTGGGTCCAGCTCTAGGGTCAACCAGTGGTCACATCCTTTTGATTACCTCCTCCAACACTTTTCTGAATAGAATCACTAATCTGAACAGCTAGTGCTCTTATTATCTTTTGCACATTAGGAAGTAGTCCCAGAGGTAAGAAACAAGTTGTCCATTGACTATCTGGCATCCTGATCCAGGACAACATCCAATTCTTTCACTCTTCCAAGCTGCCCTCCCCTCAGGCACATCTTCTTCTAGGTGCATCTTCCTATTGGGATGGCTGTAAGGATTAAGTAAATGAACTCATGTAAATGACTAAGACAGTGCTTGGACTGCTGTAAATGTGCAATCACTGTTATCCCTTATAACAGTTCATCCTCTTCCTCCTTCAGCTCCAAGCTTTAGTTTGGAATATTATTTTCTCCATGTGGACCCTTCCCTACCACATTGCCCAACGTGTTGACGTAATTTCATATAATGATCTATTCAAGACTTATAGCTTCCAGGATGCTGTTCAAGGCTTATACTTCCTAATTGTATTGGTTCCAGGAACTTCAAAGAATTTATTTTAATAGTTCTGAAGAATGAGAGCATGGGTCCAACCTCTCTTAAATGAGAAAGCTGAGTCCAAGAAAGGGACATGACCTGTCCTTATGTCAGGAAACCCTACATGTTTACCCATTTCCAGTCCTTCTACTGGCTTTTAACTCCAACCGTGCCTCCTCTGCCCCCTTGGGGCTCCACTGCTCTCTGGGCATGTGCTCAGAAGGGACACAGCCCCCAGCATTTCTCCTTTCTCATCCCCACAGTCACACACTGTAGCCTCCTCATTGGAAGTATTTACTATAAGTCAGCACATCACGTGTATATCTTCTCCCCCTTGCCCCCTCTCCCTTATCCTCTTTTCCTGCTCCCAGTATCCGGAATTACCTGCCTGTATCTGTGGACACTTGAGAGGCCCTTACTGCAACAGCTGTCTCAAGCTTACTGAACGGGACCTCTCTTGGGCACCACTTCCCATCTCGTTGGCCCCCCTTCTTCCCCTAACCCCCCCACAGGCTCAGAGCAGGTGTTCTGTGTTCTCTAACAGCACCTCACTTTAGACTGCATTGTACACCTTCAATTCCTGCCTGGGAATTTTCTGATACCCAGGTAGTATGGGGCACCCACAGGGGCCCAATGAACACTCCCACAGTCACACCTGGTGGTTCAAGAGGAGTTAACACTCTTGACCGGGGGAGGTGGGAGTCAAAGGTCTTCCCATTTTGTCATCTGCTGTTCAGTCCTGAGGTGCACTGCATGAGGTGCCCATGGGGAGGGCACTTGTAGCAGGGCAACTTTGCAGCCCATCCTTAGCTGGTGCTCCCTTCTTCCCAGATTCACTTCCCTGGTCCCTCCTGTTCTGAGTTCACTTCCCATGTAAACTACTTACGCACAAACCCTTACTCAGTCTTCTTTTGGGGAATCCAAACTAAGACACCAATGTCTCCTGGAGGTACAATATCCCTCCCTGCCCACCAGGCTTTTCCCTGAAATTCCTCATGAGCTCCTTTCCACCTTGCAAAATTCTACCCATCTTTCAAGAATCATCTAAAGTTCCACCCTTCTAATCACATCGACCCACAAGAATCTCTTCTTTCCCTGCATAGCTATATCCATTTCTAAGCACTTAAAACAGTTCTTTGCTCTCATTTTCTTCTCAACGATAATAATGAATAATAGCTAACCATTATTGATGCTCACAGTTGCCAGCTGCCATTCTAAACCCTAATGATTATAAACACCTTGAGACCAGGGCCTGTGCCTATGTCCCTTTAGAGCATAGCATAGGATGTAGCCTGAATTCTGTGATTCTCCCTAACTCCTTCAGTAAGGGACAGCTTTGCCCTGGGCACCAGAGCCAAGTGTGGAGGTGCTCCTTTCCTCTCTCTGCTGTGCTTGGTTTCTCAACTACCAGAAACATGAGCTCCTTGCAGCCTTCCTAAATGCTCTATCAAGAAAATAGAAGTGTTGTTCATCCCACTTTATGAGTCTGGAAATTATACCTGACCTCTAGGGCCCAGCTTAAACACTACATCCTCATGAAGTCACCACCATCCTTCCAAAAAGAACTCTCCATTCCCTGAATTTCTGAAGCCCTTTATCTGTGCTTTTTTTTATGAACTTCTCATTTTTAAACAAATATTGCAATTAGTTATATCCATAACTTGTCTCTCCTTTTAACAGTGAGTTAATTAATTATTTCACTAAGCCCCAGGGCTTTCTACCTAGTAGCTACTCAGTACATTTTGAATGAATGAAGAATTTAAGAGAGGAAGAGAGGCCGAGAGGTTACAGTCAGAAGATTATCAGGCCTCCTGGCATCCTGATAAGTCTGGGGAGCCCCACAGTTGCAGATTTATAAATTATGGCAGGATTTACTACTTGTATCCCCAAACCCATTCTTCCCTTCTTACCTAAAATGTGTAGGTGGGCATGCATGGCCACCTAAATACATTTCCCAGCCTCCCGTGCATCTTATGACAAGTGCTGATATGGGTGAACAGAGGTGATGTGAAAAAAATCACAAATAGTGTCTTTAAATGGAATGGCCCTGTGTTCCTTGGGAGGACGGAGCTGGTGCAGCCATCGTGGCCATGAGATGGGTGCTGCACACAGAAGCTGTCAGAGCAAGAAGAGAAAAGGAGTCTGAGACCTCTATAGGAGAGAAAAATAACTTCTGTGTTATTTAAGCTGTTATTTGGTCTCTCAGTTAAAGCAGCTGAATTTGTATTTTAGTTAAGATCAGAAACACTCTGTATGTCTGATCAGTCCTGAAGGAGTGAGAGGAAGATATATGCCAAAGATCTATAGGGCTCAGGATTCAAAGTAGGTGTAGGATGAGGGTGGGGGCAGCTGGGTGGCTGGATAGGCCCAGAGCACAATGTGTGTGTGTGTGTGTGTGTGTGTGTGTGTGTGTGTGTGTGTGTGTGTGTGTTTGTGTGTGTGTTTAGACCTATGGTGGTGTGTTTCTAATTTTCTCTTCAGACTGGAAAGAACTGGCTGTGCTAACTGGTGGATGGAGCTAAGGGGAGAGGGGCTGGAGAAGGTGTGCTGCACAAGGAAGCCAAGGGCAGGAAGCTGGTGTAGAGAACTTTGCTGGGAGTCATTGAAGGGAACCATGAGTTCCTGGACCAGAGAGCCTGATACAGCCCCTGAGTCTGCAGGGGCCAGACTAAGATGTTAAATCAATGCCAGACCCAAGAGTCAGACAGTGGGGTGGGGGTCCAGGCAAGCAGAACCTGGAATGATTTCCATGAATACTATATGGTGTGGAGCAGTTTATGGGGTATTCACTAGATTAAAGTACAGAAGAACAGGAGCTGTTTCAGATCTCTTACTCATGATCTATCCCATGCTTGAAGTACTTGCCTTTGCCTGTTTCTTCATTTGTTAGCTTCATTTATCCTAAAAGACTCATCTGGAATGTCACTTTCTCCAGGAAGCCCTCCATGACACCATAGACTGAGTCAGGTGCCCTTCCTCTGAGCTTCCCCTAGACCATGTTTTCTCTCTATTGTCACTATTATTAATATGTTATTGCAACACTCAGTTTATGACTGAGTTTGACAGGGTTTTCCAAGAGCAACAATCTTTGCCTTCATCCCCTCAGTGTTTCCCATGATTCCTGATACACAATGTTAGCCAGTAAACCAGGTTTGAACCATGGGAGCAAGTGGATGGGTGACTGGGTGGTGTGGACACATGAGTGTGTGGACCTCAGACAACCCAAGGACTGGGTGGCAAATGGATTCTCTAAAGTCCATTGAGTTTCTGGGAAGGAGTTGGAAGGTGGGAGTGGGCAGTGAGTAGAAGGGAATAATCAGGACTGAGCTGCTTTCAGTAAGGGCCTAGTGCTCCTCCAAACTGCATAGCTCACACCACTCTCCATCCCCAAATCTGGTACTGAGAAAGGAAAATTATCAAATAACCAAAGGAGAAAATAAACATCCCAAGAGTGAACACTCCATATTCTTGATTACACAATGTTCATCTTATCCCCTTTTCCACTCTGTGCCTCTGGGAGAGAAGAAGCTGCAGAAAATTCAACATCTCCCCTTCACTCATCCTGAGATGTGTTTTGTTTTGGGGGAGGAAGGTCAGAAGGCCACATTTAAATCTAGAGAGAGGACTCAGTGAGAGGAATCATGATCTGATGGTTTCTATTCCTATTTAATCATTTCATTACTAATTAATGGGGTCATTACTACATTTAGAAGGGAAAGAACTATGATTAAAGGTTAATGCTGTTGCTGTATGCATCACACCTCAAATTATGTTATAAAAATGTCCAGGGTATTTAATTGAACCTATAAGTAACAATGTAATTACACTTAATAATGTATGTGCTTCTGTATTTATTTGTGCCTCTCTGAGGTGCAGAAAGCCCCACGTGGGTGGGTTAGAAAAGATCATGGTGACTCACTGAAACCACTTTTTCATCTCCCTACTCCTATCAGCTCCCACCCTGGCCTCCCAAGGCAGGAATGATAGGTGACCTGCCCATAAGGAATCCTCCCCCTCCCCCCTCCCCACTTCTCAAGGGGACAAGGTCTAATGTCAATGTTTCCAACAAGGACGTAAGGTGAGGAGTGAGAGGGGCAGAGAACACAATAGCTGTTTGAACTCTGGGCAATTTACAGTCATGCCAAGGGGCCATGATGCTTCAAACCTATGCATCTTAGCCCCTCAGGGTTGCTATAACAAAAATTCCATAGCCTGGTGGCTTATAAACAACAAACATTTATTTCTTGCAGTTGTGGAGGCCAGAAGTCCAAGATCAAGATGCTGACAGGATTCAGTGTCTGGTGAGAACTTCCTGGTGCACAGATGACCATCTTCTCACTGTGGCCTCCCATGGTAGAAGGGAGGAGGGAGCTCTCTGGAGACTCTTTTATAAAAGCACCAATCCCATTCATGAGGGCTCTGCACTCACAGCATAATCACCTCTCAAAAGTTCCACTTCCTGATACCATCACATTGGAGTTTAGGGCTCCACATGTGAACTGAGGGGACACAAACATCCAGCCTACAGCACTATGATACTCTTTTGTAACCCCCTCCTTTAAAATACATTTTCCTCCTCTTAGGAGTTCTCCTCTTTTTTTTTTTTTTTTACAAAGTATGATGTATACAGATCATTGGTCCTCAGCATTCATTCTCAACATCTAGTGTTTTCCTTTGCTGCAAGGGCTAGGAAGTTTAGAACCACTTTTCCTAGAGACCCTTGCAGCTAGGATTCTGGATGCAAATTTGGTCCCCACATCCCCTGCTGCGCACACACACACACACACACACACACACACACACACACACACTAGATGCATTCATGTGATGTTTGGAAGGTGGCGATGAGACAGAGGCATTTTCTGGCTGCTTTGGCTGTTTCAAATGGCAAGCAACTTTACGGAGATATGAGCATTGTTGTACCAGTATGCCTCACCCTAGGGATGGTGTGACAAAGACCCAAAGGAGTTTAAAAACTATGAAGTAGAGTCACCACGTCAGCACTAGGATGCTTACCTCCATGCTTACATGAGACACAAATAAGATTCCATCTTGTTGTTGCCAGTTATTTAGGACTGTTCTGTCACTTTCAGCAGAACATAATCCTAACAGGTATACCCATACTAAAGTTTTCTATCTTTTTCTTTTTTTTAATGTTTTTTTATTATATTATGTTAGTCACCATACAGTACATCCCTGGTTTCTGATGCAAAGTTTGATGATTCATTAGTTGCATATAACACCCATTGCACCATGCAATACGTGCCCTCCTTACTACCCATCACCAGTCTATACCATTCCCCCACCGCCCTCCCCTCTGAAGCCCTCATTTTGTTTCCCAGAGTCCATAGTCCTTCATGCTTCACTCCCCCTTCTGATTACTCCCCCTTTCTTTATCCCTTTCTTCCCCTACCGATCTTCCTAGTTCTTATGTTCCATAGATGAGAGAAATCATATGATAGTTGTCTTTCTCTGCTTGACTGATTTCACTTAGCATTATCTCCTCCAGTGCCATCCATGTTGCAGCAAATGTTGAGAATTCGTTCTTTCTGATAGCTGAGTAATATTCCATTGTATATATGGACCACAACTTTTTTTTTAAAAGATTTTATTTATTAATTTGACAGAGATAGAGACAGCCAGCGAGAGAGGGAACACAAGCAGAGGGAGTGGGAGAGGAAGAGGCAGGCTCATAGCGGAGGAGCCTGATCTGGGGCTCGATCCCATAACGCCAGGATCACGCCATGAGCCGAAGGCAGACACTTAACTGCTGTGCCACCCAGGCGCCCCTGGACCACAACTTCTTAATCCAGTCATCTGTTGAAGGGCATCTTGGTTCCTTCCACGATTTAGCTATTGTGGACAATGCTGCTATGAACATTGGGGTGCATATGGCCCTTCTCTTCACTACGTCTGTCTCTTTGGGGTAAATACCCAGTAGTGCAATGGCTGGGTCATAGGGTAGCTCAATTTTTAACTTTTTAAGGGACCTCCACACTGTTTTCCAGAGTGGCTGTACCAACTTGCATTCCCACCAACAATGTAGGAGGGATCCCCTTTCTCCACATCCTCTCCAGCAATTGCTATTTCTTGCCTTGTTAATTTTTGCCATTTCAACTGGCGTAAGGTGGTATCTCTGTGTGGTTTTGATTTGAATTTCCCTGATGGCTAATGATTTTGAACGTTTTTTCATGTGTCTGTTGGCCATTTGTATGTCATCATTGGAAAAGTGTCTGTTCATATCTTCTGCCCATTTTGACTTGTTTATTTGTTTCTCGCATATTGAGTTTGAGAAGTTATTTGTAGATCGTGGATACCAGTCTTTTATCTGTAGCATCATTTGCAAATATATTCTCCCATTCTGTGGGCTGCCTCTTAGTTTTTTTTGATTGTTTCCTTGGATGTGCAGAAGCTTTTTATCTTGATGAAGTCCCACAAGTTCATTTTATCTTTTGTTTGTCTTGCCTTTGGAGATGTGTCATGAAAAAGGTTGCTTTGGCCGATGTTGTAGAGGGTGCTGCCTATGTTCTCCTCTAGGATTTTGATGGATTCCTGTCTCACATCGAGGTCTTTCGTCCATTTGGAATTTATCTTTGTCTATGGTGTGAGAGTGGACAAGTTTCATTCTTTTGCATATAGCTGTCCAATGTTCCCAGCACCATTTATTGAAGAGACTTTTTTTTCCACCAGATGCTCTTTCCTGCTTTATCAAAGATTAGTTGCCCAAAGAGCCGAGGGTCCATTTCTGGGTTCTCTATTCTGTTCCATTGGTCTGTGTGTCTGTTTTTGTGCCAGTACCATGCTGTCTTTGTGATCACAGCTTTGTAGTACAGCTTGAAATCTGACACTGTGATGCCCCCAACATTGTTTTTCCTTTTCAACAGTTCCTTGGTGATTCGGGGCCTTTTCTGGTTCCATACAAATTTAAGGACTATTTGTCCCAGTTCTTTGAAAAATGTCCTCGGTATTTTGATCGGGATAGCATTGAAAGTGTAGATTGCTCTGGGTAGCATGGACATTTTATTTATTTTTTATTTTTTATTTTTTATTTTTTTAAGATTTTATTTATTTGACAGAGATAGAGACAGCCAGCGAGAGAGGGAACACAAGCAGAGGGAGTGGGAGAGGAAGAAGCAGGCTCATAGCGGAGGAGCCTGATGTGGGGCTCGATCCCATAACGCCGGGATCACGCCCTGAGCCGAAGGCAGACGCTTAACCGCTGTGCCACCCAGGCGCCCCAGCATGGACATTTTAACTATGTTAATTTTTCCGATCCATAAGCATGGAATATTTTTCCAACTCTTTGTGTCTTCCTCGATGTCTTTCAAGAGTGATTTATAGTTTCTAGGGTATAGATCCTTTACGTCTCTGGTTAAGTTAATTCCAAGGTAACGTATGGTTTTTGGTGCTATCGTAAATGGGATGGATTCCCTAATTTCTCTTTCTTTAGTCTCATTATTCATGTATAGAAATGCAACTGATTTCTGAGCATTGGTTTTGTATCCCACCACATTACTGAATTGCTCTATAACTTCTAATGGTTTGGGAGCAGATTCTTTTGGGTTTTCCATATAGAGTATCATGTCATCTGTGAAGAGAGATGGTTTGACTTCCTCTTTGCCAATTTGGATACCTTTTGTCACTTTTTGTTGTCTGATTGCTGTTGCAAGGTCTTCTAGTACTATGTTGAATAATAGTGGCGAGAGTGGGCATCCTTGTCGTGTTCCTGATCTGAAGGGAGGGGCTTCCAGCTTTTCCCCATTGAGAATGATATTTGCTGAAGGCTTTTCATAGATGGTTTTTTTGAGATTGAGGAATATACCTTCTATCCCTACACTCTGAAGGGTTTTAATCAGGAAAGGATGCTGTATTTTGTCAAATGCTTTTTCTGCATCTATTGACAGAATCATATGATTTTTGAATTTTTCTTTCTGGATAAAATCTAAGGACTATGAGAAACAAACTGAGGGCTTCAGGGGGGGGGAATGGGATAGACTGGTGATGGGTAGTAAGGAGGGCACGTATTGCATGGTGCACTGGGTGTTATACGCAACTAATGAATCATCGAACTTTACATCAGAAACCAGGGATGTACTGTATGGTGACTAACATAATAACAAAACATTAAAAAAATAGAAAATAAAGATGTGAAAAAAAAATCTAAGACACTGATAGATTTATGAATGTTGAACCACCCTTGGATCCCAGGGATGAATCCCACTTGGTCATGATGGATAATCCTTTTAATGTACTGTTGGATTCTATTAGCCAGGATCTTGTTGAGGATTTTGGCGTCCATGTTCATTAGGGAAATTGGTCTATAATTCTCCTTTTTGATGGGGTTTTTGCCTGGTTTGGGGATCAAGGTAATATTGGCCTCATAGAATGAGTTTGGTAGCTTTCCTTCTGTTTCTATTTTTTGAAATAGCTCTATCTTTTTTCTATCCAGTGCCCAAATCCTGCAGAGTATTTAACTCTGCTTAGCATTTAACTCTTACCCTTAGCTTAGTCATAGAAACTCAGAAATGATACTGGAATTACCTTCCGTGGTTGATGGTGATAATAGCCCCAAGTCTTCCTCCTTTGCCAGGGAGCACTGTGGGGATCTCCCTCCATGGGCAGGATAACTGATCCACCCCTTGACTCTGGGGTTGGCCATGTGGCGTGCCTTGACCTAGAGAATGAGGCAGAAGGGATGGTGTGCCAGATCCAAGCCTAGGCCCTAAGAAGCCTATGTATTTCCACATATGTTCTTGAACCTTTGAGAACATGTCAGGCAAGCCTGCTCATTCTAGAGGGAGAATGAGAACTACATGGAGCAGGGCTGAATCAGCTGAGCCTAGCCTAATTGACCACGAGCTGACTCCAGATATGTGAACAAAGCATGACCCCATCTATTACATAAGGAAGAAATGCTTGTTGTTGTATGCCACCCAGTTTCTGAGGTTGTTTGTTGCATAGCATTAAGCAATGGAAAAATGGTACTGCTTCCTCACGATAAATAAGAATA
Source organism: Ursus arctos (assembly GCF_023065955.2). Classification (NCBI taxonomy): domain Eukaryota; kingdom Metazoa; phylum Chordata; class Mammalia; order Carnivora; family Ursidae; genus Ursus; species Ursus arctos. The sequence goes on from NW_026622974.1 coordinate 1,991,091, forward strand.
ATCTGTGGGTATTGAGCTCTAAAAGAAAACACATACTTGGGATTTAAGAAACCTGCATTCTGGTTGTAAGACCTTCTACTGATTGACTGTGAGACTCGGACAAGTCATTTATTTTCTATGTCACTTCTCAAATGACAGCTAATAAAAAATGTTCCAACAATTTCACAAGGTTGTCGTAAAGATCAGCTTTTCAAGAGTATCTTTCAACAGCTGGAAAACATTTGAAATTATAAATCATTATTAGTCCCATACAGCTTCCTATCTTAAATCAGATTTTTTTCTAAGAGAGTTGTTCTTGGATGAGTCAGTTTTTCATTTTTTTAAATAGACGTTAGCATATAATTCTGAGAGCCAGAATCATTTTCTCCACGGGCTACCCTTTGCCACTATCCATATGCGTCTCCACAGATAATTCTAGATTTAGCTGGGAATGATTTCCCCTTATAGAACCAAGTGGCCTTCTACACTGGCACACAGCTTTGGCTACTGATGCTACTCTTTAAGTTTGGATCACCTGCCTGGTTTCATGGTCAGTCTCACTGTTCAACAGTTCCCAGGGTTCTCTGTGGTGGCACAGCCACCCTCTAGAGGATTCTGGCACCACATCCCTTTTTAACAAGCACTTACACATTTTGGCCAACAATTCTCCAATTTCACCCTTGAGTTCCTTCAGTACTCTCGGGCAAGTGCCATCTGGTCCTAGTGATTTATCTACATTTAGTTTGTCAATTAGGTATAAAATCACTGGCACATTTATTGCTCTTTGATTTGGTGTCTTTTCCCCATCAGTCCCAAAAGACAGTCTGGAAGTGGGAATTTTATAGAATCCTATAGAATCATGGAAACTCAGAATTGGGAGGGTCCTTGGAGAACATTTTTGAGGGAACTCCATCCATCCATTCATTCTGATGAGTAAATAAATATTTATTCTAGAAACAATAATTGAGTACTTGCCATGTGCCAGACTGGGTGCTGGGATAAAGCGGTAGGCAAAGCAGACTGAAATTACCCCTGGTGATGCTGACAGCATTAGTTAGTAGCCACTAACTGCAGCAGGAACAGAAACCCTCTGTCTCCTGCCATTCTGCCTCTCATTTCTCCCAGTAAAGATAGGGAGAGGGACACAAGGAGGAAAAAAATAAATGGAGCTCAGAGTCAGCTCCTAAAGGGAACTGTAACACTTACAAGATGAAGAGATAACTGGTGGCATTTTCCTAGCCTTAGTTATGCAGGCCCTGGAGGAATGGAGCCAGGAATTTGGGGGCAGAAAGGAGGCAGAAAAGGAAGGAGGCCAGGGGAGAAGGACATTGAGATATCATGTAGGAAGATGCTGTGAATTGTAAAGAAATATTTTCCTCTATTTTCTGGACTGCAGGTATTCACAATGGGCTATTTCCCAAGCCCTTCCAGACAGCATTCCAATAAGAAGGGATTTTATGTCCAGGAGCAGCACTCAGGAGTCCAGTGGCAGAAAGCAAGGAAAGCAAGGAAAGCAAGAAAGCTCAAGGCAGAAAGCAAGGATGCAAAGTGGAGGAAGTGCGGAAGAATGCAAATCCCATTCTGTTGAACTCTGGGATTGCTGTGTGACTTGCTCCAGCCATAAAACGTGAGCTAGAGTCTCATGTGTTGTAGCATTTCTGAGCAGAAGCTTTAAGAATCACCTCTCGACCTGCTGTTTCTCTTTTCCCCTTTTGGGTCTGATGACATTGGGCTCCTGTCAGCCTGGGTTCTAGAGTAAAGAAGGCCTAGAGCAGAGCCATAAATGGACAGTTCGAAGTCCAGAAAATAAGGCAAAACATTTGTTTACAATTCCTGCACTGGACATGGAACATGAGTGAGAAATTAACCTCTGTTGTAAGTCATTTAGATTTGGGGCTGTTACCATAGCAGAATCTAGCCCATCCTAACTGATATGGGGGGGCTATGGGAGCTGGTGAGGCAGGATGTTACTGGGGTCACCCTGAATAAAGGGGTAAACTGAGACAAGCTCAAATGACCAGAAATGGAGTTTATTCCAGGATAGCAAGGGAATTGCAATTCAGGAAACATGTGCTTCAGCAAGCTACAAGAAAGTAAGCTTTTTTAAAAAAAATATTTATTTATTTTTTTTAGAGAGAGAGAAAGAGAGAGCAAGAGCAGGGAAGCAGGGCAGAGGGAGAGGAAGAGAGAGAATCTTGAGCAGATTACCCACTAAGCACCAAGCCTGACACAGGGCTCAATCCCACGACCCTGAGTTCATGACCTGAGCCGAAACCAAGAGTCGGATGCTTAACCCACTTAGCCACCCAGACGCCCCAAGCAAGTAAGTCTTTTGAGGGCTTGGAGAGGGCAAAGAGTACGAAGGAGGAAGTCCAGCAAGAATCCAGCAGTTAGTTCATTGTCTTAGGGATGGGGAGAGATTCTTGATGTATGTTCATTGGTCAAGAGATGAGTCTCCATCTTCTATAAATCAGGCATTTATGGGAAATAAGACTCTAAAGTTCTTAAGCTCCATTCTTCTGAGAGTGCTTGCCTGAGTATCTCCATTTCACTGATTCCATTTTAAATTGAAATCCTTTCTCATTTTCTCACTGATAACAAATCAGAGAAGATCAAAGCCAAGAGTTCAACTATAGAGAGGGCTTTTGCCTGGAAGGGAAAAATCATGACAATGAGGTGGAAGGACTTGGGTGCTGGGAGGACTGGGGTGCACAAGGCCCTTTGAGCCAAAGGAGAAGCTAGACATTGTAATGAGAGGTAGTAGGCCTTACCTGATGGCAGGATGGGCTCTAAAGCCAAATCCCTCTTTCTCTGTCCCAGTAACAAAGACAAACTATTCTGTGTTTCAGTTTCCTTTTCTGCAAAATGGAGGTGATAAAAATAGCACTTAATTATAGGGCTAATGAGTTGCCCACATATAATGAACTGACCCAAGTGTGCTTACAACAGTATCCAACTGTTCTAGTAGTAGTATGGTTAGTAGTAGGAGATGCTTAATGCACATTAGTTGTTAGTACTAGTCTTTGCAATGTTCCCATTTTGCAGATAATAATATTGAGCTCCAGAGGGCCCAAGATTTCCTGGAGATCACAGAGCCAGCCAACGGCAGAGAAGTCTTCACTACTGCGGCCCATAAGTGTGCTGGCTCTGCCCAAAATGGGTGTGGAAAGCCAGTGACAAGCCTTTAATTTGCTCTTAAGCCAGAACAGTTGTTAGTAAATTAAACATTGATTATAAAAGGGCCTCCAGTTAAGATTCACTAATTACATCACCAGCTCAATTGTCATGCAATTTATATACAATTACCCTAGAACAAATATTTAATTACTTTCCTCTTAATACATTGAACTAATATTGTTCCTCAAGCTGTGGGATAGGAATATGGAAACATTTAACTGACACGGAGACATGAAATCAGAGAATTAATGAGACAACAGCCACATTGTCCTGTCTGTAGTGTGACAGAGGCCTGGGGTAATGAGAAGAAAGGAGATCAGCAGAGGGAGGACCCTTGTATCTGTCTTTTCTTCTTGTGATTGAGGAGGTGGAAGTAGCAGGAGGATGATATGGAAATGTGGCAAGTTCCTGAAGAGAATCGTCCAGAACCTTCCTGGAAAGGCTGAAGCTGTCACTGGTTGAACCTGCATTGCAACTTAACTTCTCTCTCCACTCAATCTTCCCTCCCTAAAGTTCTCAATCCCTAAGGCACTCCCTAATACACATCCTGCACACTAAATCACCATGCCCAGTCTGTGCCAGAAAACTCCAGCTGCAACAGGAAGCCACTGGATTTTTCTGAGCATAAAGTGGCACGATGTGAGTCCCTGTTCACTGGCTGGGGCTGCAGAGGAGCAAGAGGTAAAGCAGAAACATCTATTAGGAGCCTAGTGCTGGGAGTTGTTCGGAGCCTGGGATCTTCTGCTCTAAAGGGTAAAGGGAAAGTCACAGCCAGGGGCCCTTGGAGGAGAAGGACTCAGATTCTGGCATGGGGGAGAGTTCAGGGGCTGAGGTAGGGGCTGTGGTCATTTCAGGCAACCATTCCTGCTCTGTCCTTTGTCTGGGATGGGTTCTGTCTGCAGGAGCAAACTGTTCCCCAACGGAGCTGTCCCTTGGGGCTGCCCCTGTGCATTCAGAGGGCCCTGAGCCCAGGGGCACCAGTATCCATGGAATGCTTGTGGGTTTGGTTTGGAGAGGGAGCTAAGAATCTTATATTATACAGACAGTTATTTTCACAGGCTGATAAAATCACTGTAGTAGATTAATAATCTATAATATAAAACTTAATACTTGCTTAAACCTGTCTGTTCAAGAAAAGCTGAGTTTGATTCACAGATTTCTTGCACAGGGAGAAAACAATAAACTCAGGCCTTGAGGAGAGGGGAGGGTCTTGGATGTAAATCTTTTTCCCAAAGTCTTCTGAAACATAGGATTCTGTTCCGTCCTGGCTCTGCCTACCCGTCATGAACTCGAGCAAAGCTATTTAATCCCTGAATCACTTTCTTCTTCCGTAAAATAAGAATGACTATAATACTGGATAGCCTACCTCACTGAGTTGTGAGTCAAACATGTGATACGGGAGTGGCTGTAGTGTCTGTGCTATAAAAATGAGAGAGAAAATCCAGCACCAGCCCGGGCATCCTAGCTATCTTCCCTGGGGATAAGTGCTATCTGGGAAAAATCTGAGGTGACCTATCCCCTTCTATCAGAGAGACTCTCAGCCAGAGGTGAGAAGTTTCACCTCTGAATCCTGGAACCCTTGTTATACATTTCTCTAGCAGCATTTGCCTCTGAGGAATTCTCTCTTTGTGGTTTTATTAGATGAAAAGACAGGGAAGGAAATTTCCAGGACAGGGAATGCCCCATGATGTGCCAAGAACTGAGCTGGGAGTTTTAAATATATTACCTCAAGTAACATCCCCATCTATTTCCTTTGGGAAAATCTGTGAAAGACTGAAAGGGGGGGGCGGGAAGAAACAATGAAAAGATGACTCTTGGGTGTTCTCTGGAGTGCAATCTGCCAGCTTATCTGATTCTGTGGGGTCTGTGCATTTCATTGTCTTTGAGCTATTTACAATGTGTAAATCCTAGGAAACTGATAGTAATGCAAGTGAACTTGGCCTTAGAAATGCAAATGAATGTGTCTGGGGGAGATGCAGCTGATTAATTACCCAAAGGTTATTGACCAGTTTTGTGGATCTTTGGAAATTTATTTCAGTGTTCCTGATTGCCCCTAGACAGATGTTCCTTGACTTCTTCCTTCAACCAGTTGTCCTATGTTAGTGGTTCCCTCATTAACTAACGAGTTCAGTAACATCTTTGACACATAGTCATTTTATGTTTCTATGAGAGTCACAATCTTAACTTCAAAAAATTACCCTTTAATATTATATATCAGAAAATTGAGAGAAGCCTTGCCCAATGTCCCGGGACTACAGATTCTCACAGCTGGGATTTGAGCTTGGCTCGGTCTGGTTCCTTCCACTTTATGGAGCAGCTTCCATAGGTCATGTCTTACTGATGCACATACGTGCCTTTTCTCTCCTGATTGCGCGTCCTGGAGGACTGACGAGCCTGGACCTCACTCTTGGGAGTAATTACTTTTGGAGGGAATGAAGGTGCAGGGTAGACTGGGTTTTGGGCGCTGCAGTTCACAGGATAGTCTGGTGGGTGACGGATGGACTCAGGTGTGAGGATATGACACACTCTGGAGAAGGGCTTGGGGTGGGGAAGAAAGCGAGGGCATGGATAGGAGAAATGTCCAGAAACCCAAGCTTGGTCTCTTTCCTTCCCTCTCTTCCTTTACCAGCTGCCGCCACCTGCCATATGCAGAATTTTCCCTGTAACTATATAGCATCAGGAAGGGTTAGTGGAATCCCAGCTTCACTCTGAAGGACCTTGGGTTTAGTCTCCAAGTTTTCCCACAAAATGCAATCTCACGAGCCCTCTGTGGGGGTTTGGATGAGGTTCCAAACTTCTGGTTTCTCCAAATTCAGCTTCTCCCTCGTGCATCCATCTCACACCACCACTAGTGCCAGATTAATGCCCCTGAAAGAACACTTTGAACAGGGATGACCTTCCCTGGGTGTTATTAGAAATGTCCGGAAAGGATTTGGCGAGGAACATTGACGTGCACTGCTTCCTCCTTCCCTCCTTTTTCCCTTTTTCATCCCACGAGTATTTTTATTAAGTGCTTGTCCCCACGGTTAACGTGATAAAGCATTACTTGGGGGCTCCTAGGGGTTATAAGAAAGGACCTTTCTGATTCAGGGGCAAGGACCTTTTAAATAAACTACCATCTAAGACTATTGTAATCTCTACCCTCTCCTCCTTGGTCGGTCTCCTAGAACCTCTCACCTTCTAAGTACTGTATTTGTCTTGTCTGTCTCCTCAATAAGAAAGTAAGCTCCGTGAAGGCAGAGGGATTTATGTGGGTCTTTGTGGGTTTTTTTTTCTTTTGGTAAGTTTTGGTTTTATTCTCTTGTTTGTTTTTGTCCCATCACTGCCTAGTACATCACGCACGATCAACTGAATATTTGTTGAATGAATGAATGAATGTGCATCTATCTGGGTCATCTTGGCAGCTGGACAATTACATCCAATTATTTGCATTTTACTGATGAGGAAGTCTGAGGTACTTATTAACCTAAGGGGAATCCACCTAAGAAAATGACAGAGCCCAGAATCTGGTGCAGGACTCCTCAGCCATGGCTCCTGTCCATACCAGTCAGGCAAGAGATGCCCACTAAAGCCACACAGCAGGACAGGATGTGAGGGTCACTGGCTGCCACAGTGACCAGAGGTGAGTAGGACAGGAGTGTAGGCAAGAGTAGGCAGGGGCTGCCTCTGAGGGAGGAGGGACTAGAGCCCAGAAGGGAGTGGACAGGACAAGATAAGCTTAGGGCCAAAATCAGTGAGGTGCTTTAGGGACCATGAGGCTAGACAAAGAAAGAAAGGAACAAGATGGGGGGTTAGGTGGTGGTTTTTCATTCCGTCAGTCAGTCAACATACGTTGAATACTATATTTCAAGTGTAATACTTGGCTCTGAGGTACAAAAAATGATGAAGACACAATATTTGCTCTCCAGGAACGTGTGGTCTAAAGATGGAGAAACACATAAAGGAGCAGAAGTTGTGGGAAATACACGTCAGAGTTCAGTGGGACACAGAAACAGAAGCCCCGGATCTAGGGAGAGGGCAGTAAGGAGGGCCGGCTGTGCTGCAGAGGTGGCAACACGGGATGGTTTGCCTTGAGCTGAACTTTGGCTAACTGGTGTTTGCCAGGAGCTTGGGCTTGTGGAAGAGACCTCCAGGCAGATCGAATACATGGATAGCAATGGAGAGGCAAGATGTAGGCTGGTTAAGGGGCCTGCCCAGTTGAGGCAGATACCGTATGAGGCTGTGGAGGACATGCACAGAGGCCAGGAGAGAAAGGCTGGTGGATGGAGGCAAGGTCATACAGAGGCCCACATGCCAGGCTCAGGGATACAGGCGTTACTCCCTACACCAGGGGTCTGCAAACTTTGTCAAAGGCCAGATGGTAAATAATCGAGGCTTTGAAGTCTGCCAAAAGCAGCCATAGATAGTGTGTAAATAAATGGGCATGGCTGTGTTTTCCAGTAAAGCCTTATACACACACACACACACACACACACACACACACACACACTGGGCAGCCATGAACAGTGTTTTGGCAGAGGAGAGAATCCAAAGATTTAGGAGGCTAGAATGTGCCAGATATATTAAAGCAGGCAACTTGTCGGGAGCCAGGTGAAAGAGCCCAACTGTGAATTTGCAAGTCTGAGTAGGATGGCAGCAATAGGAAATGAAAAAAGGATGAGGAAACCACTTTGTACAACTAGTGAAGGGGCCTGGTAGCTAAAATAACAGAGGACGTGAAGAACACAAAAGAGTTAACAGTGGATCCCAGATTTTGAGCACGGGTAGGAGGAAGGAAAGCAGTGACTTTGTGATTTAATTTTAGGCAGTACCCTGCTGCTCTGTAACAGAGATGTAAATAAAAATATTCATCGGGAATTGCAAAACAAATCAGAAAAATCACTTCCATATTACTGCAAAGGCAGAGATTCTTTCTAGGAGCAAATATTACCCGCAGGTGGAGGGAAAGGGATTGGGGGTGGTGGGCAGGGGGAGAGGCGATGTCTTCCAAATAAGCTTTTTGCAAACTCGAAGGGAGATGGATACATCTGGAAAATTCAAAACTGTTTGCATAAGTGATGTCTGGCTGTTCAGGCCCTGTTTCTCAAACCCCAGGTGTTACATAAGATAATGTTGCTAAAATGTTTGGGACTGAGGGAGAGAGACTGTATAAACATGTGGTTTTACTATAGCTCATAAAAGATGATTGTGTGGGAACCTCAGAAAAATTGAAATTCTGTACAGTATAAATGAATGGCTTCCCTTCTTTTATGGCTGTGTCTCGCTCAGGGTTTGAAGATGTGATTAGAAATGGGTGTCTAGAGGTTGGGCCAAGGTACTAGGATTTAGCAAGTCGTCTCCATTTGGCTGTTGTGTTCTGGGGACTCTGGCGTGTAGGTAAAAGAGAGATAGTGTGTGGATACGAGTGGGCATGTGTTTGTGGGTGTTCCGGCCAGGCGTGGGAAGAAAAATGAGTGACTGCCAAGTAATCAACGGGACCACGGGAATTGGCTGGTTCAGGTAGTAGCTGGGACTCCGTGCAAAACTCCTGGGGAACTTGACCTCCATGCATCTCCTCAGCAATTCCCATTTTCTCAAGCAAAATGAATGTGAAATGGACTTGTTTTTTAACAGCAGTATTTTGTGTTTATTCGCCCACGAGGGGACAGAATGGCAGTGCCTTTGAAGAGCCAGCCGCGTGTGTGGTCCCGGGACCTGCTCTCCAGGGCGCCGGCTGTGAGAAGTCGCGTGTGTCCAGAATACCAGAAAATCAGGCAGAAAGAAAGGAAAGATGATGGGAGGGTAGCAAATACTTGAAGGAATTCCTACAGAATTCTTTTCAGGTGTTTCCTCCTTGGTTCTTTACTGTGACTTCTTCTCCAGGAAGACTCCGCCCACCAGAGTCCAGTGGGCAGAGAAACAATCTGGTGAGGTGGGATGAGGTGGGTGGGGTGGGTGGTAAGAGACAAGGAAGGATTATAATGGGTCACTTGGAAATCCTTCATCTCAATGGAAGAATCCTCTATCACCAGGGGGAGGCCTGGTAGCATGGAAAGAGCCAAGGCCTGAGAAACAGGTCAGGGGTTCAAATCCTGTGTCTGCCACGTGCCAGCTGCCAGGCCTCAAGCTTAAACTCTTAGAACCTGCTTTCCCCATCTGTAAGATAAGCATGGAAAGATCTCTGAACTATCGCACGATTTTTGGAAACCACCATGCCCTCGGCCTGCCCACTCAGTGCATGCTAGCCTGTATGTGACCACTGCCAAGTCTTATGCCAACAAGAACCCAGGAGTCCCAATTTCCCAGGCCAAATTTAACCGAGGTTTTCACCGACTGGTCTCAGCAGGGCCTGGGGGTATTCCAGGTCTCGTTGCTGAAACCTACAGTTTACATGTACTGACAGACTCTGTGCTGTTTCTCGGCATGGGGGGAGGGGGGCACACCAGGCAAGCCACTCGTGCGGCCCGGGGGTTGAGAGGTAAAGACTGATCCCAAATTGTGATAGCACAGCACAGAAAGTGAGGCAGCCTCCACAGACAGCAGATGGCGTGGCCGAGACAGCACAGAAGAGAGCAGCTCTTTGGTTGTGGAAATGCTGCTGCTTATTAGCTGTGCGATTGTGAGCAAATCACGTGCCCTCTTTGAGCTGTGTCCTCTCTGTCTGCAGGATGATAGAAATGGCGAGTATGAAGTCACGGGGAAGAGTAAATGAAAAAACATACAGAAAAGCATGTAGCAAAGTGCTGATCTGGGTTTGATGGTTACGATTAGCAGGTTTGAGTCCATAAGTTAATTTTCCCTTCTACTCCTCATTTAGCAAACCGTGCAGCTGGAGCCCTATGATGGGAGGAAAATAGCTCTGTGCTCTAGGAGAGCAGGACTGCAGTCTTATCTCTATGCACCGAGGTCTGCCACCGGGCTTGGCAGATGGGGGAGGTTCTGCCACAGTCAGCATACAGAGAAGAATGCATTTAATGACTGGCCCCAGAGAGCATAATGCATCCCAGAACTAGGAAAGAACTGGAAGAAATAAGCCTGCCCTCATCACTTCTTTTAGGTGTCCAGACCTATCTCTGCCGTGCCCCCACTCTGCTCCTGGAGAGGCTGACCTGCAGTGGGGGTAGGGGGCTGCATCCATGAGTACCTCGCCCTCCAGCTTCCAGTTGGATTCAGTCAGCAAGGAGCACGAACGGGAGATCGGAAAACAGGTGGGAAGTGAGATGCGCTCGTTATTCCTGGGTCCCTCCCTGCCAGCTTACTGAGGCCTGCGGCAGATCCTGTCAGCGGCCCTTTCCCTACATCCACTGTCTGCCTTTCTGGAAGTAACTCCATCCCATCCCCTTTGGGCCCCGGGAAGGTAGCTGCATCCTGCTGTCGCCAGCACCAGGACACTGCACTGACCTTAACCCTGCAGGTGGCTTTTTCCTGTTTCCCCAGTGGACCTTATCGTTTGTCAACAGGGACCCTGACTTTTACAAAACTTTTAAGAGAAATCAAGAAATGATGAAAAGTGATTTGATCCAGAAACCAAGGCTAACGAGAGCATGACCTACAGAGCTGGAGTAAGTGGGTGCCTGGGAAGGAGAAGAGATTGTGAGGACACTTCCGGGGGGGGGGGGGGTGTTAGACCGGAAATGAGCGTGCTCCATTCAGGGTGTCAGGAGTGTCTCCGGAAATGGAGGGTAAGACCTAGAGAGCAGAATCTGAAATGAAGCCAGGGGAGCAGGACAGAGAGCCTGGCTTCACCTGGGACAGTGAGACCTGGTTGGCACTAGGAGGTGAGCCAGTCCCCACAGCCTGAACACAGCAGGAGACGCTGGATTCCAGGGCTCATTCATCTCCGCCTGCAGCTTGGTCACAGAGGATGTGTTCCCCACGGGTTCTTCCCGACTGAAGACAGTTTCCACGCTGAAGGACAGATGACCCACTGTGGAGAGGACACACATTAAGGAAATAAAGGGAAACAATCCCAATGTCTTTGGAAAAAATCCTCACAGTTCCAGAGAGATGCAGGAAGATGACTGGAAAGGACAACAGGCATTTTCTGGGTATTCCTGGGCCTTTGGCTTGCCAAGTGATTTCTGGCCAACTGTTATAGAGCCAGGTTCTCAAAATGGTAGGAAATGGGCTCCCTGGGATTAGGGGGAAGTGTGCGTGTGGGTCGGGATGAGGGAAAGTGTGAAACAGGCAACTCAATGGCTCTGTTTTCAGCTAAGTAAACAGAAAGCTTCAATCTCCGTGGAGAAGCTTTGCTATTTTACTGGGGAGAAAATGTTTACTTAACTGTCCCCTCCCCAGTCATGTCTTTGGGCCCCTTTGTCATACAACACATGGGACTAATACGCACCTTTCATAATATTGGCATGCTTGTATGTGCTGCGAGTCTATCTCCTCAGTTAAAACTGTGCCCTCCCCAGGGGTCCTCCTGTTGTCTGGCTTCCCTACAGAAACCCCCACACCCAGCATCCTGCCCTGCCCTTAGGGAGCCTCAGTCTGAGGGGAGACACAGCCCTGTCCTCAGGGAGCCCCAGTCTGAGGGGGAGACACAGCCCTGTCTTCAGGAAGCCCCAGTCTGAGGGGAGACACAGCCCTGCCCTCAGGGAGCCCCAGTCTGAGGGGAGACACAGCCCCGCCCTCAGGGAGCCCCAGTGTGAGGGGAGACACAGCCCCGCCCTCAGGGAGCCCCAGTCTGAGGGGAGACACAGCCCTGCCCTCAGAGAGCCCCAGTCTGAGGGGAGACACAGTCCTGCCCTCAGGGAGCCCCAGTCTGAGGGGAGACACAGCCCCGTTCTCAGGGAGCCCCAGTCTGAAGGGGAGACACAGCCCTGTCTTCAGGAAGCCCTAGTCTGAGGGGAGACACAGCCCTGCCTCAGGGAGCCCCAGTGTGAGGGGAGACACAGCCCTGTCCTCAGGGAGCCCCAGTCTGAAGGGGAGACACAGCCCTGTCTTCAGGAAGCCCTAGTCTGAGGGGAGACACAGCCCTGCCTCAGGGAGCCCCAGTGTGAGGGGAGACACAGTCCTGCCCTCAGGGAGCCCCAGTCTGAGGGGGAGACACAGCCCTGCCCTCAGGGAGCCCCAGTCTGAGGGGAGACACAGCCCTGCCTCAGGGAGCCCCAGTCTGAGGGGAGACACAGCCCTGTCCTCAGGGAGCCCCAGTCTGAGGGGGAGACACAGCCCTGCCTGAGGGAGCCCCAGTCTGAGGGGGAGACACAGCCCTGCCCTCAGGGAGCCCCAGTCTGAGGGGAGACACAGCCCCATCCTCAGGGAGCCCCAGTCTGAGGGGAGACACAGTCCTGACCTCAGGGAGCCCCAGTGTGAGGGGAGACACAGTCCTGCCCTCAGGGAGCCCCAGTCTGAGGGGGAGACACAGCCCTGCCCTCAGGGAGCCCCAGTCTGAGGGGAGACACAGCCCTGCCCTCAAGGAACCCCAGTTTGGGAAGGGAGACACCCTTTTCCCCCCAGCAAGCCCTTGTCTGATCAGATTCTTCTGCTCTCTGATGATGAGAGAGGCGACCTGCACACAGGTCTCATGAAAGGAGTCAACTGCAGCCCCCTAGAGGCCAAGAGCAGAAGTGCTGAGAAAGAGATCCGCAGTGCCCCAAGTCTCAGTTGTGCCTTGTAGAGTCAAAGGCTGCAAGAAGCCACACGAGACTACAGAGGGGCCAGCCTCTGCTCTCAGGGAGTCCTGCCAAGTCCTGGTGCCTGTCATCCTGCGCCGCTCACAGATGTTCTGCTTGCAGACTGATCATTTTGCACGGTCAGTTTGCAATATGGGCTTTTGGGGTATTGCCAACCATGTGTAATTCTCTAATCTGTTGGTCATGCTCAAGTTATAAAAAACAAGCTAAGGGCTAAAGGTCGGTGGCCAGTGCCCAGCTGGCCCTGGAAGGAAGGGGGAGCAGGATCACGAGCCCTTAATGTGACAGGGAAGTAGGGACCTGTGTGGTAGGAGCACAGGTCAGGGACTGGACACCAAGACACGGAACAGTTCCATTTCTACAGGCTGCTGGAAATGTCTGTGGGCTGGGACAATTTGGTAGCTGGGTGAAGGGCACCGCAGTGAAGGGCGTGGGGCGTGGGGAATAGCTCTGGCGCCTGGCATGTGACATCTCATTACCACACGGATCCATACCTATATCCCACGTTCCCAGGTCTAAATGCATCTGTATGTGATGCAGCGGAGACGGCTGCCTCTTCTGGCACCTAGCACCTTCCCCTTGTCAGATAGAGCAAAGGGTGACGCCAGACTCGGGGGGCAACTGGCCGGCCCTAGGAGGTGGGCTTTGACACAGTCCCCTGGGTGAAGGAAATGCCAAGCGGTGGAAGTTGCTGGAAGAATGAAGCTCTCCCAATCTGCTGAGGATCTCCTGTGACAAAAAGTGAGAAGAGGGTAGTGGCAAATCTTGGAGAATGATTTCCTGAGCTCTCAGCTTGGGCCCAGGAGGAAAGCTCTCTAGAAGTCGCAGGGACCATGGCCAGTTCCCCGCTACAAAGTCAGGGACTGGTAGGGAGATCTGGGAAGGAGCATGGAAATTGTTGGTTCCAATCATAGTTCTCACATGAGTGCTTTTTTTTTTATTTTTTAAGATTTTATTTATTTATTTGACAGAGAGAGAGACAGCCAGCGAGAGAGGGAACACAAGCAGGGGGAGTGGGAGAGGAAGAAGCAGGCTCCCAGCGGAGCCCGATGTGGGGCTTGATCCCAGAAAGCCGGGATCACGCCCTGAGCCAAAGGCAGACGCTTAACCGCTGTGCCACCCAGGCGCCCCTCAAAATATTTTGTTTTAAAAGTTAATTTAAAACCCGTGTAATAATAAGTAATCCTTTCTACATACTTACATACAAACCCACGCTAACATTTTAAGCACACTTCAATTATAATAATTGCCATATTATATGAAAATGGGTTGGTTCATCCCTGTCTCCCTGTCACACTATGAAGTCTGAGCTTTTTGCACGCAGAGGCTTTTCAACCTGGTGATTTCAGGCCCTGCACCAGGGCACTGGGAAGTGCTGCCCACATCCCCCTTCAGTGTTGCCCAGCCAATGGTGCCGGCAGCAGGTGGCCCACAGCCCACAGCTGACAGACCCTTCCCTTCAGGATCGCTGCAGCTGCAGAGAGCCACTTGCCCAAGGTCAGGCTCCCCACAGTGCAGCCCATACCCACTGCCTGATGAATGGAGGGGGGATGAGGAAATAACTCTGAGATAGAGCTCCCAGGGGTCAGCCAGTCTGTCCTTGGCTAGCATCAGAGCTCAATGTCTTCCTTCCAAACCTGCCTCCTGGGACACCAACATGCAACCCCAGCTGATCCATAGATAGGACAGGCAGAAGAAAATTATTTCCAGGTAAAGAAGGAACCCCTGATAAAAGTATAAGATTCAGGGACACAACACAAACACGAATTGACTCCAGCAAGCTCTGGTCAGACTTTAGTCACCTGACGTCATCGCTCCGGCACATGGGTTTGGGCACTGTGGTTCACAGGCAGCCTGGGGTCAGCACTGCAGGAGCAGGGAAGGCAAGTTCTGTGGCCCTTGGCAGCTTTGTTTTTGTATGGACTTCCTATTCCCTTCCTGCTCTTGTCTTTAGATAAAGATCCAACTTCCCCAGCCTGTTTATTATTTGGTTTCAACACGTGAAAGACCAGTTTCCAACATGCGACACACATGTCTTTAAACTCAGATGTAGTCTGAGCCTGGTGTTGCAGCAACCCCTCCCCCCCCATTAACTGGGCTCCTCAGAGTCCCTTCTCCAGGGTCTTTGTGACATCAGTTTGAGGAATTCCCCATGGCCCACATGTACCTCTCCCTCAAGTCCCCCATGCGTGGCTTCCTCTCCCTTCCGCCTTCGACTACATCCTCCAGCAGCCAGATTTGGAAGTGCACAGTGTGCCAGATCGGACTCCCATGAGTCTCTTTTGTGGGGGTGGGGTCCCCATGAGAAACCAGTACTACAGTACTATGGAGCCATACACTTTTGTTAAAAGGATAAATAAGAGAAACTTATAAAGCTTGAAAACAGATCAGGAAAATTTTTCTGTGAATGTATGAATTGCCAGAAGAAGCAGAGAAAGCCCAACATGTAAGACACATTTTTTAAAAGAAATAATTTAAAATATTCAGAAAGGAAAAGCAAACTTAGCAGGTATATCGTGGGGGTGCATTTCTCCATCCCTCCAGAAATCAGATCAACTTGTTAATTGTCTTTAAAAACAAAGATGGGATTTTTTTAAAGGGACTAAGGAGAAAAAAAAAGATCATATTTAAAGTCAGAAGAACTCAAATGTAGGCCTCTTTCACAGACCACAGTCAAGAGCAGTGCTCAGAAAGAAATTGTACCCGGTGGAGAGAACTGGAACCCTTGGCCCCTACCTGGCCAGGCATGGGCAGAACGAAATCTCCAAGTGGGGAGACCATTACAGGAAGCGGTGGTGAGCCAAGAGCACATAAGTAGCAAAGAGGAAAAGTACAGAGACTCTAGAAGAGGCAGGTAGATTTCAACTTTGGCATTATCTAGCCTTAATCCCATAAAGCAAGCACCATGAAGAAATTAAGCATGCATTGTGAGAGACCACAAGGTTAAAGATTAATTTTTTTTCTTTTTTTCATTTAAATTCAATTAGCCAACACATAGTACATTAGTTTCAGATGTAGAGTTCAACAGTTCATCAGTTGCATATAACACCCAGTGTTCATCACATCACATGTCCTCCTTAATACCCATCACCCACTTACCCCATTCCCCACCCCCTCCCCTTTGGCAACCCTCAAATTTTTTTCTCATTGTTAAGAGTCTCTCATGGTTTGTCTCCCTCTCTGATTTCTTCCCATCCAGTGTTCCCTCCCTTCCCTTGTGGTCCTCTGCACTGTTTCTTATGTTCCACATGTGAATGAAACCATGTGATAATTGTCTTTCTCTGATTGACTTATTTCCCTTAGCATAATACCCTCCAGCTCCATCCGCATCAGTGTAAATGGTAAGTATTTATGCTTTCTAAAGGCTGAGTAATATTCAATTGTATATATGTACCACATCTTCTTTATCCATTAATCTGTTGAAGGACATCTCAGCTCCTTCCACAGTTTGGCTATTGTGAACATTGCTGCTATGAACATTGGGGTGCAGGTACCCCTTTGTTTTACTACATTTGTATCGTTGGGGTAAATACCTAGTAGTGTAATTGCTTTGTTGTAGGGTAGCTCTATTTTAGAGCTATTTTTTACAGCTCTATTTTTAGAACCTCCATATTGTTTTCCAAAGTGGTTGTACTAGCTTGCATTCCCACCAACAGTGTAAGAGGGCTCCCCTTTCTCCGCATCCTCTCCAACTTTTGTTTTTTCCTGTCTTGTTAATTTTAGCCATTCTGACTGGTGTAAGGTGGTATCTCATTGTGGTTTTGATTTGTATTTCCCTGATGACAAGTGATGTAGAACATTTTTTCATGTGTCTATTGGTCATTTGTATGTCTTCTTTGGCAAAATATCTGTTCATGTCCTCTGCCCATTTCTTGACTGGATTCTCTGTTTTATGGGTGTTGAGTTGGAGAAGTTCTTTATAGATCTTGGATACTAGCCCTTTATCTGATATGTCATATATCTTCTCCTGTTCTGTAGGTCACCTTTTAGTTTTGTTGACTGTGCAGAAGCTTTTTCCTATGCTGTGCAGAAGCTTTTTATCTTGATGAAGTCCCAATAGTTCATTATTGCTTTTGTTTCCTTTGTCTTTGGAGATTTGTCTAGCAAGAAGTTGCTGTAGCCAAGGTTGAGGAGGTTGCTGCCTCTGTTCTCCTCTAGGATTTTGTTGGATTCCTGTCTCACATTGAGGTCTTTCATCCATTTCAGTTTATCTTTGTGTATGGTGTAAGAGAATGGTCCAGTCTCATTCTTCTATACGTGACTGTCCAATTAACCCAGCACCATTTATTGAAGAGACTGTTCTTTTTCCATTGGATATTCTTTTCTTCTTTGTGGAAGATTAGTTGACCATAAAGTTGAGTTCTCTATTCTGGGTTCTCTATTCTGTTCCATTGATCTATGTGTCTGTTTTTGTGCCCATACCATGCTGTCTTAACGATCACAGTTTTGTAATATAGCTTGAAGTCAGGCATTGCAATGCCACCAGCATTAACTTTCTTTTTCAACATTCTTTTGGCTATCTGAGGTCTTTTCTGGTTCCATACAAATCTTAGGATCATTTGTTCTAGCTCTGTGAAAAATGTCCTGATAGTATTTTGATAGGGATTGCATTGAATGTGTAGATTGCTCTGGGTAGCACAGACATTTTGGCAATATTTATTCTTCGGATCCATGAGCATGGAATGTTTTTCCATCCCTTTTGTCTTCCTCAATTTCTTTCGTAAGTGTTCTGTAGTTTTTAGAGTAAAGATCCTTTACCTCCTTGGTTAGGTTTATTCCTAGGTATCTGATGGTTTTTAGTGCAGTTGTAAATAGGATCGATTCCTTAATTTCTCTTTCTTCAGTCTCATTCTTAGTGTATAAAAATGCAACTGATTTCTATGCATTGATTTTATATCCTGCCACACTGTTGAATTCCCTGTATGAGTTCTAGCAACTTTGGGGTGGAGTCTTTTGGGTTTTCCACATAAAGTATCATGTCATCTGTGAAGAGTGAGAATTTGCCAATTTGAATGTCTTTTATTTCTTTTTGTCATCTGATTGCTGAGGCTAGGACTTCTAGTGTGTTGAACAAAAGTCATGGGAGTGGGCATCCCTGTTGTGTTCCTGACCTTAGGGGTAAAGCTCTCAGTTTTTTTCCCATTGGGAATGATATTCACTGTGGGATTTTCATAGATGGCTTTTATGATATTGAGGTATGTTCCCGCTATCCTGTTGTGTATCGTTTTAATCAGGAAAGGATGCTGTGTTTTGTCAAATGCTTCTTCTGCATCAATTAAGAGGATCATATGATTCTTTTTTTTTTAAGATTTTATTTATTTATTTGACAGAGATAGAGACAGCCAGTGAGAGAGGGAACACAAGTAGGGGGAGTGGGAGAGGAAGAAGCAGGCTCATAGCGGAGGAGCCTGATGTGGGGCTCGATCCCACAACGCCGAGATCATGCCCTGAGCTGAAGGCAGACGCTCAACCGCTGTGCCACCCAGGTGCCCCGGATCATGTGATTCTTCTCCTTTCTTTTATTAATGTGATGTATCATGTTGATTGATTTGCAAATGTTGAACCACTTTTGCTGTCCAGGAATAAATCCCAGTTGGTCATGGTGAATAATCCTTTTAATGCACTGTTGGATCCTATTGGCTAGTATTTTGGTGAGTATTTTGCATCATGTCCATCAGAGATATTGGTCTGTAATTCTCCTTTTTGATGGGGTCTTTGTCTGGTTTTGGGATCAGGGTAATGCTGGCCTCATAGAAAGAGTTTGGAAATCTTCCACTTCTATTTCTTGAAAGAGCTTCAGTAAATGTTTGGTAGAATTCCCCTGGGAAGCCATCTGGCCCTGGACTCTTGTTTTTTTGGGAGGCTTTTGATTACTGTTTCAATTTCCTTGCAAGTTATGGGTCTGTTCAGATCTTCTGTTTCTTCCTGCTTCAGTTTTGGTAGTTTATAAGTGTCCAGGAATGCATCCATTTCTTCAAAATTGCCTAATTTATTGGCATATAGTTGCTCATAATATGTTCTTAGAATTGACTTTATTTCCTTGGTATTAATTTGATCTCTCCTCTTTCATTCATGATTTTATTAATTTGTGTTCTTTCTCTTTTCTTTTGGATAAGTCTGGCTATCAATCTTATTAATTCTTTCAAAGAAGCAGTTTCTGGTTTTGTTTATCTGTTCTACTGTTCTGGGTTCTATTTCATTGATTTCCACTCTAATCTTTATTATTTCTTTTCTCCTGCTGGATTTAAGCTTTATTTGCTGTTCTTTCTCCAGCTTCTTTAGGTGTAAGGTTAGCTTGTGTATTTGAGACTTTTGTAATTTTTTAAATGTTTTTTTTTATTATATTATGTTAGTCACCATACAGTACATCCCTGGGTTTTGATGTAAAGTTCCATGATTCATTAGTTGCTTATAATACCCAGTGCACCATGCAATACGTGCCCTCCTTACTACCCATCACCGGTCTATCACATTCCCCCAACCCCTCCCCTCTGAAGCCCTCAGTTTGTTTCTCAGGGTCCATAGTCTCTCATGCTTCATTCCCCTTTCTGATTACCCCCCCTTTCTTTATCCCTTTCTTCCCCTACTGATCTTCCTAGTTCTTATGTTCCATAGATGAGAGAAATCATATGATAGTTGTCTTTCTCTGCTTGACTTATTTCATTTAGCATTATCTCCTCCAGTGCCATCCATGTTGCAGCAAATGTTGAGAACTCATTCTTTTTTATAGCTGAGTAATATTCCATTGTATATATGGACCACAACTTCTTAGTCCAGTCATCTGTTGAAGGGCATCTCGGTTCCTTCCTCGATTTAGCTATTGTGGACAATGCTGCTATGAACATTGGGGTGCATATGGCCCTTCTCTTCACTACGTCTGTATCTTTGGGGTAAATACCCAGTATTGCAATGGCTGGGTCATAGGGTAGCTCAATTTTTAACTTTTTAAGGGACCTCCACACTGTTTTCCAGAGTGGATGAATGAACTTGCATTCCCACCAACAATGTAGAAGGGATCCCCTTTCTCCACATCTGCTCCAACAATCGATGTTTCTTAATTTTTGCCATTCTAACTGGCGTAAGGTGGTATCTCTGTGTGGTTTTGATTTGAATTTCCCTGATGGCTAATGATTTTGAACGTTTTTTCATGTGTCTGTTAGACATTTGTATGTCATCATTGGAAAAGTGTCTGTTCATATCTTCTGCCCATTTTATGATTTGTTTACTTGTTTCTCGCGTATTGAGTTTGAGAAGTTCTTTGTAGATCTTGGATACCAGTCTTTTATCTGTAGCGTCATTTGCAAATATCTTCTCCCATTCCGTGGGCTGCCTCTTAGTTTTTTTGACTGTTTCCTTGGCTGTGCAGAAGCTTTTTATCTTGATGAAGTCCCATAAGTTCATTTTATCTTTTGTTTGTCTTGCCTTTGGAGATGTGTCATGAAAAAGGTTGCTTTGGCCGATGTCGTAGAGGTTGCTGCCTATGTTCTCCTCTAATTTTGATGGATTCCTGTCCCACATTGAGGTCTTTCATCCATTTGGAGTTTATCTTTGTGTATGGTGTGAGAGAGTGGTCACGTTTTATTCTTTTGCATGTAGCTGTCCAATTTTCCCAACACCATTTATTGAAGAGACTGTCTTTCTTCCACCGGATGTTTTTTCCTGCTTTATCAAAGATTTGTTGCCCAAGGAGCCCAAGGAGGGTCCATTTCTGGGTTGTCTATTCTGTTCCATTGGTCTATGTGTCTGTTTTTGTGCCAGTACCATACTGTCTTTGTGATCACAGCTTTGTAGTACAGCTCGAAATCTGGCATTGTGATGCCCCCAGCTTTGTTTTTCCTTTTCAACAGTTCCTTGGCGATTCGGGGCCTTTTCTGGTTCCATACAAATTTAAGGACTATTTGTTTCAGTTCTTTGAAAAATGTCCTCGGTATTTTGATAGATAGCATTGAAAGTGTAGATTGCTCTGGGTAGCATAGACATTTTAAGTATGTTAATTCTTCTGATCCATAAGCATGGAATATTTTTCCATCTTTCTGTGTCTTCCTCAATGTCTTGCAAGAGTGATTCATAGTTTCTAGAATATAGATGCTTTACGTCTCTGGTTAAGTTAATTCCAAGGTAACGTATAGTTTTTGGTGCTATTGTAAATGGGATGGATTCCCTAATTTCTCTTTCTTCAGTCTCATTATTCGTGTATAGAAATGCAAATGATTTCTGAGCATTGATTTTGTATCCCGCCACATTACTGAATTGCTCTATAACTTCTAATGGTTTGGGAGCAGATTCTTTTGGGTTTTCCATATAGAGTATCATGTCATCTGCGAAGAGAGGCATTTTGACTTCTTCTTTGCCAATTTGGATACCTTTTATCCCTTTTTGTTGTGGGGTTTTCCATATAGAGTATCATGTCATCTGCAAAGAGAGGCATTTTGACTTCTTCTTTGTCAATTTGGATACCTTTTATCCCTGTTTGTTGTCTGATTGCTGTTGCAAGGACTTCTAGTACTATGTTGAATAATAGTGGTGAGAGTGGGCATCCTTGTCGTGTTCCTGATCTGAAGGGAGGGGCTTCCAGCTTTTCCCCATTGAGAATGATATTTGCTGAAGGCTTTTCGTAGATGGTTTTTATGAATTTGAGGAATGTACCCTCTATCCCTACACTCTGAAGGGTTTTAATCAGGAAAGGATGCTGTATTTTGTCAAATGCTTTTTTTGCTTCTGTTGAGAGAATCATATGATTTTTGGCTTTTTCCTTCTGGATAAAATCTAAGACATCGATCGATTTGCGATTGCTGAACCACGCTTGCATCCCAGGGATGAATCCCACTTGGTCATGATGGATAATCCTTTTAAGGTACTGTTGGATTCTATTAGCCAGGATCAAAGGCAGTCCTAAGGGGAAAATACATAGCCATCCAAGCTTCACTCAAAAGAATAGAAAAATCTAAAATGCACTTTTTATATTCTCACCTCAAGAAGCTGGAACAGCAACAGAGGGACAGGCCTAATCCATGCGTGAGGAAGGATTTCACCAAGATTAGAGCAGAAATCAATGAATTAGAAACCAGGAGTACAGTAGAGCAGATCAACAGAACTAGAAGCTGGTTCTTTGAATGAATTAATAAAATTGACAGACCACTGGCAAGACGTATCCAAAAAAATAGAGAAAGGACCCAAATTAATAAAATTATGAATGAAAAAGGAGAGGTCACAACTAACACCAATGAATTTGGAAGGATTATTAGAAACTTTTATCAACAGCTTTATGCCAATAAATTAAGCAATCTGGAAGAGATGGAGGCCTTCTTGGCAACCTATAAACTACCAAGACGGAAACAGGAAGAAATTGATTTTTTAAACAGGCCAATTAATTATGAAGAGAATAAAACAGTGATAATCAACCTTCCAAAAAACAAAACTCTAGGCCTGGATGGTTTTCCTGGGGAATTCTACCAAACATTCAAAGAAGAAATAATACCTATTCTCCTAAAGCTTTTTCAAAAAATAGAAACAGAAGGAAAGCTACCAAACTCATTCTATGAGGCCAATATTACTTTGATCCCCAAACCAGGCAAGACCCCATCAAAAAGGAGAATTACAGACCAACTTCCCTAATGAATATGGATGTCAAAATTCTCAACGAGATTTTTGTAAGTTTTTGAGAGGCTTGCATTGCAATGTACTTCCCTCTTAGGACTGCCTTTGCTGCATCTCAAGGGTTTTGAACAGTTGTGTTTTTATTCTCATTAGTTTCCATGAATATTTTAAATTCTTCTTTACTTTCCTGGTTGACCCATTCATTCTTTAGTAGAAAGCTCTTTAACCTCCAAGTGTTTGAGTTCCTTATAAATTTCCTCTTGTGACTGAGTTCAAGTTTCAAAGTATCGTGGTCTGAAAATATGCAGGGAATAATCCCAATGCTTTGGAATCTGTTGAGACCTGATTTGTGACCCAATACATGCTCTATTCTGGAGGAAGTTCCATGTGCACTCAAGAATGTGTGTTCTGTTGCTTCAGGATGGAATGCTCAGTATATATACGTGAAGTCCATGTGGTCCAAAGTGTCATTCAAAGCCCTTGTTTCCTGGTTGATCTTCTGTGTAGATGATCTGTCCATTGCTGTGAGGGGGTGTTGAAGTCCCGTACTATTATTGCATTATCATCTAAGTGTTTCTTTAATTTGGCTATTAGTTGGTTGGTATAATCGGCTGCTCCCAAATTAGGAGCATAAATATTTATAATTGTTAGAAATTCTTGTTGGGTAGATCCTTTAATTAAGATATAGTGCCCCTCTTCATCTCTTACTACAGTCTTTGGCTTAAAATTAAAGATTAAATTTTTACCATTTGTTGCAAATATCTAACCTTTCTCAGTGCTTAACATGTCTATTTTCTTACACCCAACATTTTTTATTATCTTGAAAATTACAATATTTTTATGTCCTTTAATATTTCAATCCCCCTTTACAGACTAGGCAAGGTATAAATAATTTAAAAATATATATTATTTCATAAAGCACTTCAGACTCCCAAGATATAAAAATGAAGTATGAATTGGGAATAAAATTGAGGAGGGACAGCTCTGAAAACTAAATCTCCATCTCGTGCAGAAAAGGGTTCCCTCTTTTTCTCACTCATTCTGTACACATTTACTTAGTGCCTCCAGTGAGTTCCATATTGCCTTGGCTCTGTGGAAAAATGGGTGAACCAGGCTGAGTCCCAACCTCAAGGAGATTATTAATAAAGTCAGTAAGTGAGAAAGGAAATACATTTTTCTTTTGTATTTATTATAATTTAGTAGGGAATTTTTCTCAGTTACACGGTAATAAAGTTGATATCTAAATGGAAGTACATAATCCTTCATACATGTTTTTATATTCCATAAGCTAATGTGAAAAGGAGAACATGACTAGACTTATAACAGAATAGGAAACAGTAAGTGTTATTATTAAAGATTTATCCCATACAAGGAACCTACTCCAGATGGATTCCCTAGGTGGTTTTCTTAATTTTCAGAAAAATCAAGGGTACTTAAGTTTTATGTAGTCTATAAGATTATAAAAGAAGATGAAATGTTAGCTAACATTCGTTGAGGCAAATATGGGCTCATTCACAACAGACAGATACCAATCATGAAAACAAACTAGAACAATTCACTTAGGGAAAACAAATGCAAAAATCCCATAAGAACCTTAAGAGAATGAATCCCTAAACCCAAACCAGTTTTAATCATAGAGATCAAAACTGTCACACAGAAATTAAAAGCCTTAACATAATTGACCCTTATTAGTAAAAAAGCAAATAGCATGTGTCATTCTATTACCTTAATATGTGCCAGAAATAACTTTGGCACATTCAAAAGTCCATTTTAGTATACAAGATTAGGTGCATAGCTTCTTTCTTTAAATTATTTACATTAATTATTTAAAGTGGATCATTCATCTCATTTCAACCTACATATATTGTGGGTCTGTTACAGGCAAGGCATGATACATGTTGTAGAAATGTTAGTCATTTCCTTAGAGAAAATAACCAGAACAGGAACAAAACAAAGATGTCTTCTTCCTTGTATCTATTGTATAGAGCACTAGAAGAGCCTGTGATCACTAGTAGAGAGGGAAGACAATAAAAGCATAAATATATAAAGAAAAGGAATAAAAATGTTGCTTTTTACCAGTGACCTAGAAAATCAAAAGAAATCAACCAAAAAATTATTAGAGGTAATAAATGGACTCTGTAAGAGTTATGAGATACAAGATACAGCCTCAAAAATCAACTGCATTGTTATATACTGGTAGCACACTGAAGGAAAAATGAAAACAAAGAGCCCATTTATGGTAATAAAAATTTGAATATCAACCTGCACCATGAGAGATTTATTCGAATAACATTATGAATATTTAATGGCAAAAAGAAGACATTAATACCTGGAGAGAGAGAACTACCTCATGCCAAGGAATAGCAAATGCAGTATGGTAAGAGCATCCCTATGCTTCCAGTACTCCTAAGTCCTGTTAGTACTCTCTCCCAGCCTATCAGGGTGGGCAAAGTCATTGTAAAAGGAGCACCTCATTGATACCCCATGTTATGGACACGGTTTTGACAGCTTCCTTCCTGCTTTGTTCATTTCTTCATCACCCTCTCTGTCTAACCTCCCAGTTCTGATTTGCAAACATTGAATTTTGGGTCCCAGTTTCTGGCTCATCTTTCTGCTTATTCATTTTGAGACTTCCTCTCTTGGTGAACTACCTCCATGGCCAGAACTACCGGTGGTAGCCATCTTGTCAGCCTCCAAACACCCCCTTTTTGGGTATCACGTAAGCCAGCAGTGCCCACAGTAAAAGTGAGATTTAATGCAATTCAAATTAAACCTCCATGGGATACCTTAGAGTGGAATCCACTCTGGAGCATGAAGGATGAAGAAGTAATGTAGAAATGATGACAAGGGATGCAGGTGTGTTTTATGCACTGCTTGTGTGTTATATTTCCCTCTCAAAAGTATTTAAGGAAGGAAAGGTAATATGGCAAACTAATCTGAGCAAGTAGCTTCAGAGAAGACAAACGTTTTTCCATGGTCAGTGGGAGGGAAGAAGCAAAGACAGAATTTGAACTCATATCTTTCTGACACCAAAGTCCAGGCTCTTAAATACTACTCTCTACAGACTCCGGAGGAATCAGAGGTAAGTATAAAAATCCAATCCATAACAAATTATCTAGAAGAAAATACAAAAGAAATTTATCTCAGTTCTGGAGGGCACTAAATTTATGAATATTAAAAATGGAGGATATCATCAGGAACAAGATGGATGTTGACATCCATAAAAGCAAGGACTTTTGTACCTTGAAAAACAATGAAAGAAATACCAGAAGGAAAGCAACAGAAGAGGGAAATATATTTAAATATAATCAGAAAAATTTATTGCCCAAAATATATGAAGACTTGATAAAATACGTTAGGTTGATACCCAGATTTCACAAAACAAGAGATCAAAACACATGAGAAGAAAATGCTTACTCAAGGAAATTTCGATGGTAAATCATTTCAGGGAAAAAGGCATTCACACTATCAATTAAAGCAATGCAATGAAAACAACTCTAAGGTGTAACTATACACATTTAATGAGCAAAACCAAACAAACCATTTCTAGGGAGGTGTGAATGGGCTATTTTTACATGAGGTCTCCAACTGCTATAGGATTTTCTTAACCATAGTTCACATAGGGGTCTGTTACTGACAGCGCTCGCCCCCCCCCCCCAACAAGCAGCTTGGCCGGGGCATGATTCATTCAAACTGATCCAGACTTAGCACAGATAAAGAAAGAAATTTAAAAGCCATAGACGCTAGGCAGTTTACCATCAGCAGCAAACAACAGTGCTATCCTTACTCCTTTGCGACTCATTTACCTGCTTTTGTCCTCTCTTTGTTGGGGTTAGGGAACAACAGATCTGTTTAGGTGGAGTCCATGGGGCTATAGCAACTCAGCATCTGTATGTCCTATAGGGAAGCCAGAGGTCAGCAACAGGACAGCAAGGCCAGAGGCAGAAGGTAGGCCCAGGAGCAGTTGAACAATCTGATGGGCCAGAGTCAGAGCCAGGGTATAGAGATAAGGCCTGGGGCAATGGAAACCAGCAAAGGGA
Source organism: Ursus arctos (assembly GCF_023065955.2). Taxonomy (NCBI): domain Eukaryota; kingdom Metazoa; phylum Chordata; class Mammalia; order Carnivora; family Ursidae; genus Ursus; species Ursus arctos. Next base: position 2,017,501 of record NW_026622974.1, read on the forward strand.
GGGTCCAGAGCAGTGGATTAGGATAGAGCTGAGATTGTGTTAATTTACAGCTGCTTTTCTCATGGTCCCAGCGTTCATTAAAGGGGAGATTTGGGACAAACACATATATCAACGACTGCCCAGAACACCATGCCGTTTCTCCCATCTGTCCATTTGCACATGTATTTCTATCTGCGGGGCATACTGTAGTAGCTTTATAACCTGTGGACTTAGCGCAGCTGAACTGCATTTCCCAGAATTCCCCTCCCCATATGTGTTTGGTTTAGAGCCATGGGAGGAATCTACAGGAGACTTGAAAGGTAGAAGTGAAGCAGTTACCATGCTTACTCACCGAAAGATGAAATTCAGCTTGTGTTTTAACTCATATGTGTTTTGCAAATCTGCTAACTCACCTTGCTGGCATGGGTAGCAGGACCTTCTGCAATTCCAGCTCTCATGAGATCTCTTCCAGCAACTCAGTGTGGGGTGGCCCTGCAGGGAGAGCACCAGTATCTCCTTCAGGTCATCCAGGGAGAGAGTTTGAAGATGGAGAGACAGTCACAGGTTTCAGCTTGTTCCTCATGGGGTCCAGATGTTTTTGCTCTCCCCCACTTCATGTCTTCCCTTCCCAACACCTGCGCTGGAAGTTCAGGGTCAGCACCAGACAGTGAAAAATAGCTGAACTGAGATTTTACCACCTCCAGATAATGTCAAATCCCTCAAATAAACCCCAAGTTTTATGTCATGTCTATTGTATCTCTGGTACAGAATTGGGTATCAAAAATAATTCCAGGAAACAATACTAAGGATGAGTTCTCTGAACTGGTTCTGGGTTAGCTGTGGTGGGTCGTCTGATTTGATTAGATGTAAAGGCATTAATAGTGGCCATGTTCCCAGTGGTAAAGAGGACTTTGGTAGCCCATGACAAACAGTGGTCAACAGCTACTTACATTCTCACCTGTAGACATTTGAAATGTGTCTGTAGAAGGCAAGGCTTTGGGTGACCAGGTGGTTACTACTGTAGAATGTTCTGGTGACAACATAATATAATGGGGTTGGGCTGGTTTCTCCTGTGTTTGAGGACTTGGAGAAAACAAATTACATGCGCAGGGCTTTAAATTCCCACTCGAGTTCTGCTAAGAGTTTTTGAAAACTGTGACTGAAAAGAATCCTTATCACCCATAGCCACCAAGATTTCTGAAAGCCAAATCCAAAGTCTAATCTCAGAGGTGGTTAAATTACAATGCAAATTGAATTTCAGCCTCTTAGACTCTTGGGCTAATCTCAGCGCCTTTCTTGGGAAAGAAAGTGTGTGTGTGGGGGGGTATTCAATGGGGACATATGGAGGGATTCTGCTGAATCTGGAAAACCTGAACCTTTAAATCCTGCCAAGTCTCCTTTTCTAAAAGAAGCAGCCTTTTCTACTCCTGCTGAGGAGGATGGTTTTCCCTTATAAGAAGCTTGTGACAGTCTCCCCTAGGTAGTTGCCTTGCAAGGGACTACTGACTCTCCTTGGGACCTACTGCCACCTCTCGTTGCTTAGACCAATAACCAGACAAAAATTCAGACTAGCCCCAGAGGGTAGGGTATGAATTGTTACCTGTGAAGAGGTGCCACATGTGCCAAAAAGAATTGCATGATTTTCTTCCGATTTATATAGATAAAAATCTGAAGAATATATGTACAAATGGTACTTAAATGTTTTAGATCAGAATGTGAGAAATGTAATGTTGGATTAGGCAGAATTACCTGACCCCCATGATGGCCTATACTAAATCAAGTTCAAATGCCAGTTGTTCTTTGGCACATTATAAAGGAAGCCATCCAAAGGCTTAGGGAAACTAGAATGCTAGAATGAATTTTTATTTAAGACCCACTCTTCCATTCTCTAAATATATGTCCACCTAGGGGATACGTGTTTCATTAAGGGTGTAAGAAATATATTCACAAGGGGAAACCCAGTATTGTGGAAGAGCTCTATAGTAACTATACTCTAAAGGCTGGGAAGAGCCATGGGAAATACTGCCTTCAAACTGGGTTCCCTGAATCCAGTGGGGATAATGGATCCCTGGGTGATGAGGGGATAAGTGGTGATATCACCTAATGACTAGATGGACATGATTATCTTGTGGGCAACAGAGCTGAAGCAGTAATCAGAATGGCCTGAATGGCAGAAATCTTTGGTGGTGATCATGGTGGTTCTAAAAGGGAGGTAGAGGAGCAGTCTATTATAGTTTTGCTTGATTTATGTAAGTAGAAAGCTTTAAGTATGGTAACAGAAGTCTAAACTTAATTATCAGGATGGAAAGTGCCAGCTCTTCAACCAATTCTCAGACTTGAATCAACTCACAGATCCAGAACCTCCAGAAAGAAGAAGAGGCCAGGTTTCCTTGAGGAAAGACCCTATTACAATACCAAAATTTTGTACTGTAAATCTTCCTCCCAGTCTTCCCTAAAAGAGCCAAAGGCCATTTATCAGGGAGACCATGCAGTGGGAAAAGGAAATAGACTTTTTCCAGATTAATGAACATTGACACTAGTCCATGGAGATTTCAAATGCCTCCGTGGTTCATGAGTCAGAATAGGGACTTATGGAGATAAGGTAATCACAGTGGGTCCGGTGGGTCCCCAAGCCCACTCTGTAGGTATTTTAAGAATATATAATTGGAATAAATATAGTTAGAAGCTGGAAGATCTGGGGAGTGAGGGCTATCCTAGCAGGAAAAATCAACTGGAATAGTCACTTAAAAGTTTGGTCACCACTCCAGCTAGGTGAGAACACCTTGCAGGATAAGACAATGCTCTCCAGGATGTGTTATATGATTTAAATCACAAACTAATATATTGTCACCTATAGCAGGATTTATGGGGACAGGAATCAGAGGGTAGAAATGAGAATGGGCTTCAGAGGGGAGGGGGGTGGGGGAATGGGATAGACTGGTGATGGGTAGTAAGGAGGGCACATATTGCATGGTGCACTGGGTGTTATACGCAACTAATGAATCATAGAACTTTACATTGGAAACGGGGATGTACTGTATGGTGACTAACATAATATAATAAAAAAACATTAAAATAAAAAAATAAAGGAACACAACTATGGTTCCTTAAACTGGAAGTCAGGACTGCCACCTTGCCACTCTGGGCTCTTCATGTGAGTGAATCAACAGACAAAGAAAGAGGGTCAACTGGGGTGATTCATCCTGATTAACAAGGGGAAATGGGGTACTACACAGGGGGATAAGGATGGGTTTATGGAACACAGGCAATCTTCTGGAGTGCCTGCTAATATTCCCACATCCTGTATTAAACAGAAGAAGTACAACAACCCAATGACCCAGATTCTTGAGACATAAAGGTTTGGGTCACTCCACCGGGCAAAGAAGCATGAGCATTTGAGATGCTTGCTAAGGAACAAAGGGAATGTAAGATGAATAGTGGAAGAAGGTAAGTTATAAATACCAGCTGCAACTATAGAACCACATTCGGAAATGAAGATGCAAGTAGTTATGAGTGTTTTTCTTATATTGGTATGAGTGTATTTTGTATATATTCCTCCCTATCCTCCTATCAACTAAGTTAAGATGTATTAATAGTAATTAACTTTATATCTTCAGATATTAAAGGGAAGATATGACACAGTTAGAAGAGAATTCACATAACCTAAAGATGGGTAAAAAAATCCTGTCTCATCTTATGAGGAAAGGTTGGTGTGTTATTGGTGGTCTGAAGAAGAGTTGCCGCCTGTTAGGGAGAAGCATGACTTTGCTATTGCCTGTATTTGGAGGTTCAGTATAAAGACCTGTGTATTCCTCAAGCTCCAATTTCCTTCTCTGAAATTGGTAGAAAACCATACATAGCTAATAGACTTGTTATAAAGGTTAAAATGGCATGGTTTAAGGCATTTACAAGACATTCCATTAATGGTATCTTATTTTTATTAGTAATAGTATGTTGGGAGTAAAAGCAGGGTCAAATGCAATTGTATATAGAAAATACTTTGTTAAAAGTTAGATGTTATAAATAAAATGTGTTGATGTGTTTATGATTGAGAAAAAAGGAGAGAGATGTATGTGGATGTCAAATCCTTAAAGTGTGGACTGGCTTCATGCTGTGTGAAGTTGGCTTGTTGGAAATAGGTTTTGAGCTGGAGTGGGCCACAAGAAAAATCTGAGTAAGGTTTGGAAAGCAGGGGTGAAACAGTAGTCCTGCTTACTCTCTAAAGGTCAGTGTAGCTGGATCTGCTTCTTTGGTTGAATCTTGACTGATACAGCCCATCCCTTTTACATCTAGCATGTTTCCCACTGTGGACAGGACAGGGAGCTAATTCTCTTTACTGGTTTCCATAAAGGGGACTCACTGTGTTCTCCAAGATGGCTGCATGTTAGAGTGACTACTATTGGCCTTTCTTCCCTTTATCTTATTTAGTCCTTGCCCTGTTGAAGAGCCACTGATCTGACCGGTGAGTGCCAGAAATCCTTTGACTATAGTCCTACTGCTGGGTGAGGTCATTGTCAAAGGCCACTGCTCATTTGGGGCACATTCTCTTACCCTCTCACACAAATACACACTTAGATTGAGTATACCCTTCTCCTCTTCCTGTTCCTAGTTGGTGTCAACTACCAAAAGGGAGATTCTAGGTGTCATTTCATGGTGAAGTAAGAAATCCTGTCATCTCCTTCAATATAACAATTATTAGGAAATCCTATAGAGAGTGTGTGTGTGTGTGTGTGTGTGTGTGTGTGTGTGTGTGTGAATGGACATTTGTTTTGCCTTTAATAAATATACAAAGGTAATCAACAAAACTAAAAAGTGTTCCATTGTGTTTACGTTTCAAAACAGTCAGGCATCCGTTTATTTTTTATTTATTTTTTTAATATCTTTTCTGCTGCAGCAGGAAGAGAACAGTGAAGCTGTTCATCCTAACCATTTGGAGTTTTCACTGAGCCTTTTACAGTATTGAAATAATGTACCTTCGGAAAGAAGCTTCATAAGCATGACTGCTGGTTTATTTATATCAAATGATACAGATTGTTTGAATTGTGAAATATACATACAGAAGAGTCTAAAAAAGACATAGCTACAGCTTAAACAGTCATTACGACGTTATTTAGGAAAGACCAGTACCTTAAGAGCCTGTGTGTGTTACACCCAATTGTAAAACCACTCACCCACAGAGGTAATCATTCTATTGTTTTGTTTTAATAATTCTTTGTTTTTACTTTTTGCCACCTATGCATGTATCCCTAAACTGAGTGTCAGGCACAAACATAGCCCTGTAAGGACAGGGCAACATGGCCCCTGTTAGATGAAAGCTCCTACAGGAAACTGAGTTGAACTATCTTTTGGTCATATTCTGGGAGCAGAGCACATAGTTATAACAAGTCTAGAGCCGATAGACACTGGGCCAAGCTCACCAGAACATTCCATCTGTAGATTTAAAAAAATGTAGGCAGCTGGGATCCTCATCTTCAAGAAGTCTTCAAGAAATATCATGAGTCACACATATCTGGACCAATTGCCCTCTATGCCTATTGTACAGCTGTCATCGTGGGACCTCCATTTATCATATTTGCCTCTCTCCTATGATGCATCTCCTCTGCCTTGTATTTTATATCTTCCTTGTTCTTGGTCTATTCTCTCATTTTAGTGAAACACATCCCCCAAGCATATTGTTGAGAAAGGGTACAAGGAAGTACATTTTTTATACTCTGCTTATTTGAAAATATCTTATTCTGCCCTTACTCTTGGGTGATAGTTTGGCTGAGTATAGAATTCTAGGTTGAAGATAATTTTCCTTCAGAATTTTTAAGATCCTGTTTTATTGCTTCTTCGCTTCCAGGTGCTGTTAAGAAGTCAAAAGTCATTCTGATTCATGATCACTTATAAATGACTTGGATCTTCTTGTTCCTGGTGTTCTGAAATTTTGCAATAATATACTTCACCTTGGGTCTATTTTGAAGTATTATGCTAGGCATCTAGTTCAGGTTTGGTTTTGTTTTGTTTTCAATCTGGGCACACAGATCCTTTTTGAACCACCACCTCAGAATAAAAATGAAGCCTCTATACATCTATACAAAGACTGATTTTATAGAACTAATTTTAAATCTGTTTGATCAATGACAACTTGCCTCAGTGTTTTATCAATGATGACCTGCTTTGCTGAACACACTTCTGAAAACCGACCAATGAAAGCTGTTGAAGGTGACTCAATCAGCAGCCAGCTTACTCTAGTGCAGTCTTGCCTAAATAAGCACACTTCCAAAGCTAACTTTAGCCCACTTTCAGCTCTAAAACCATTACAATACCCAAATTATCCCTGACTCCACAGCTTTATATAAATCCAGCAGTCTGCTTTGCTTGGAGAGACTGTTCTAACTAGCATATCTCTTCATTCCAAGCAGGCCCCTATGTATAACTCCCTGATTTCATACTCCCTCAGCCCCAGATGTAACTGTTACACATTTTTTGTTTTAACTTTTTTTGTTAACTTTTTGCCACTTAGGCATGTGCCAAGTACAAGCAACATGACCCCTGTTATATGAAGTTCCCAGGAGAGGCTGAGTTGAGTGTAGTGGGATCTCTTGGTCAGTTTTTGTCTCAAATATTGAGTGGTGGCCTTTTTCTTTTACATCACTACCGGTTTGAAAAACTATGACCTGGTGCTTTCTGGCATAGTCATCACACCAGAAACTGACAGGGTAAGACGTGTTACAGTTTACAATGTGTGTTTCACATTTAAAGTTCAGTTTATGGCCCTACTCCTCCAGAGTCCCAGAATTGCTTGCCCTAGTCTTGGTTTCCTTCAGCCTAAAACTCCCATCTCAACTCCATGCCAAATCTCCTAACTCCTTCTGGAAGCCTTCCAACTTTCCATTAGACAAGAGCAACCAATTATCCAAAGAGAAAAAACATTGAATGAGTAATCAGGACACTTGGGTTTAAGAACCAGTTCAGCAAAGAATCAGGCAAGTGACCCTAAGCACATGTCCTCTTCTTCCTCACTGTACTTCAGTTTCCCTGTCTGTGAAATAAAGCTTGGATCAGATCAAGAGTTCTCCATCTCTACTCACATGAGAATCACCTGGAAGTTATCTTAAAATGAGGTCATTCTTTTATTTTTTTAAAAGGTTTTATTTATTCATTTAAGAGAGAGAGAGAGCACAAGCAGGGGGAGAGGCAGGGAGAGAGGGAGAAGCAGGCTACTCATGGAGCCGGGAGCCTGATGTGAGGTTCAATCCTAGGACCCTGGGATCATGACCTGAGCTGAAAGTAGACACTTAACCATCTGAGCCATCCAGGTGCCCCTGGAAGTTATTTTAAAATACTGACTCCTGGACCCTACCTGACCAATTAAATCAGAATTTCTGCAAGTGGGGCCTGGGCATTCAGTATTTAAATGTCTCATCTGATTCTAATGTACAGCCAGGACTGAGAACCTGGACGAGGTGATCTCTCAGGCTCCATTCACTGTTCACACTTGGTATTCTAGGAAGTACTGTGCTACTTCATTGAATAAGTTGGACACTGTGTTGGTAGGACTATTTACTGGGTTTCTCAGGGAACGAGAAACATGCAAAGGTGTAGCACAAAAGTATCTGTGATGCCGTTTATCTATATAATAGATACTGTTGAGAAGTATGCATAATGGAAGCTTCTAGAAACCAATGAATAAAAAGTGTAGACTGCAATCTTTTCTCAACCATGCCTGTAACTGGTGACCTTAGTTGCAAGGGACACACAGCAAGGTAAGATCCATTAATCATCCTCTAGCTTATTGTGAGTGTATGTGTTGGGAGAAGGGGGTAGCTTCAACTTGTCAGAACCTCACTCAAAGCAGCTGAAAGTCACATGGTCTACTCAGCAGGGTCCAAGGCCCCTTCAGTAGCAAAAGTCAAGCCCAGACTTGGATACCCTTAAAGACATCATCCTTATTGGGCACTAATTGAGGTGGCAGTTTGGCTTCAAGGACTTCCCAGTGTCTGGCTCCAATACCCAGGAGGGAGCAGGCCTCCAAGGGCCATGTCTGACCTCTGTGGTTTTGCCTTCCAGGAATCTTTGGAGCTGACTTTTCCAAAAGTGGTTTCTTGGGAGAAAGTCCATTCCTCCCACTGCTTAGATCCTTGAAGTGATCTTATTATCTGTCCATCTTGCATCCTGGTTATTTGGCTGTTTCTTTGATTTTTGTGAGGTATCCCAGCATCCTTCAGACAAAGTTCCTTTTTTGCTTAACTTAGCCAGTCAGTTTCTGTTGCTTACAACAGAAAGAATCTGAACTATTATAGCCCTATCACTAAATAATAATGGCCACCAACTATTGAACATCTGGTATTCACCAGGTACTTACATAGATTACCGCTAATCTTAAAAGCAACCCTATATGCCAAGGTTATCCCAGTTGCCCAAACCAAAAAAAAAAGAAGTCTTGAGTAATTTGCTCAAGAAAATAAAGTTCATAAGCAGCAAAACCAAGACTGGAACTTCTAACTGCAAATCTTTTTGTCCTTGCTATACCATGCTGCTTCTCATGAATATTTTATTATCTAATAACTAGTCCGTTCTACTACCAACTTCTACTCGTACCCAAACTCACACATACTAGGCTCTGACTAAATCCCACAAAGAAGATGGAAAACGGCAAGGAAGATTAATCTGTGCCCCCATATGCACCTGTCTTTTCTCTTGATGACAGGAGCTTGTAGAGGTCAGAGCCAGGCTCTCAGCACAGAGTGCTTGTCGACACATAGTCAATACTAATCCATTGGGATGATAGGGACAAAAACCCATGCCCTCAAACTTCAGCAAAGGAAGATTCAGCCTCAGGAAACTAACGTGGATGGACATCCCAAGATGGATGTAGATGAGGCTCCTACGATTGAGGAAGAATGTCACTCGAAAGGACCATAGGAGTTGTCTCCTTCTTAACCTGTGCTTTTTACAATCAGGAGAACTAAGATTCAGGAAGGGGAGAACTGAGAAGGGGAGGGTGCCCAGATTGCACGGCGACATGGTGGCTAAGGCAGTCTGACCTCTACTTCTATGTTTCTTTCCACTAGCCCATGCCCAGGAGATGGTTTCTCCCATCATTTCTGTCACCTTTGTTCATATTTGAGATGGCAGTGCTGCTTTCCAAAGAGAGTTAGATTTAGAAACTGGCCTGTTTTTGTTCCCCATGACCTGAATGTTTCCACTTATACTGGGTTTTGTCCTGAAGGCGACTTACCTCCGGAAGGCCCTGCCTTATCTTCCCACAGGGAGATCCTGTAATCATCTGTTTACTTTCTAGGAAGACATCTCTTTGGGGATCTTTATTTCCATCCTGGATTTCTGAGATGCAGGTTTTCAGAAGTGAGAGAAAACTGAATGCAGTGATACCTAAAAAACAGGAACCCCAGAGGGGCTGGATTTCAGATGAATACCCTCTGTGCTGTTACCCTGATGACTGCATACTGGCGATGTTCCTCAGGGAACCCTAGGCAGGCTCCCCTGAGGACCCAGCCCATCAGTCTATGTCTTCAGATGTTGGCAGAGAAGAAAGCCCTCAGTTATCAACTTGAGATTTGAGAATGGACAAACTTAGCGCTGTGCAAACACCCACCACTTTCTTCCAAAGGACACTGCAGATCGAAGGGGGTTTCCAGACTTGGGGGGATGGGACATGCCGAAGAAGTTTATTGTGCTCCATTCGCATCACTGATTTCAACACTGTCTGTGACAGAGTCCCACCTCAGGGTACAGAGAAAGGTTCTGCTTCTGCCTCTGGGCTTTCTCGGTGCTGTAGGACTTAGTCCACACCTGAGCATAGCCAGGAAATGCTGAGAGGTTAACAATCCAAAGCGCAACTGTCAACTACTAGAGAAGCCAGTGGACAAATACCCCAGCCTTCCATTCTTCAAAGAGACAATTCTAAGGTATAGTGGCCCCCAGCTCAAAAATAATGCACTTTAGAAAAATTGTGGTAAAATGTGAGTGTGTGTGTGTGTGTGTGTGTAGTTAATATGGAATACTTTATATACAATATAAATTTATATTCTATATTTTTAACAGATTTATTGATTTATTTTAGTGGGAGACAGAGAGAATCTCAAGCAGACTCCCTGCTGAGCCCAGAGCCTGATTCGGGGCTCAATCTCATGACCCATGAGATCATGACCTGAGCTGAAACCAAGAGTGGGACACTTGGCCAAATGAGACACCCAGGTGACCCTATATTCTATATTTTTATATTATATATTTTAGTATTTCATACTATATATATGTATATTATATATATATATTTTGTATGTATAAATATATATAGAGAGAGAGAGATAGTAAAGCACACTATTTTAACCATTTTTAACAGTACAGTTCAGTGGTTATTAATTTCATTCACAATTGTGTATCCATCACCAGTATCTATTTCCAAAACATTTCCATCATCCCAGATGGAAACTTTATACCCAGTAAACAATAAATCCTCCATCCTCTTCTACCTCCAGTCCCTGGTAATCTCTAATCTACTTTCTGTCACTATGAATTTGCTGTTTTAGATATTTCATATAAGTGAAATCATATAATTTTTTTCCTTTTGTGTCTGGTCGATTTCACTTACATAACATATTCCAACTTCATCCATATTGTAGCATGTTTCAGAATTTCATTCTGTTTTATGGCTGAATAATATTCTATTGTATGGATAGACCATATTTTCTTATCTGTTCCTCTGGTGATGAACACTTTGGTTGTTTTCATCTTTTGGCTGTTGTGAACACTGCTGCCATGAACATTGGTGTACAAGTCTCTGTTTGAGTCTCTCTTTCTAATTATTTTAGGTATATACCAGGAGTGAAATTTCTGGGTCATACGGTAATTCTATGTTTAACTTTTTGAGAAACTGCCAAAGTGTTTTCTATAGCAGCTACACCATTTTCTATTCCCACCAGCAGTATACAAGATTTCCAATTTTCCACATCCTTACCATCACTTCTTTTTTTTTTTCTAAAGATTTTATTTATTTATGTGACAGAGAGACAGTCAGCGAGAGAGGGAACACAAGCAGGGGGAGTGGGAGAGGGAGAAGCAGGCTCCCAGCCGAGGAGCCCGATGTGGGACTCGATCCCGGAACACCGGGATCACGCCCTGAGCCGAAGGCAGACACTTAACGACTGCGCCACCCAGGTGCCCCCCTTACCATCACTTCTTTCATGATTGTTACTGTTACTGCTCTTAGGATCATCATCCTAGTAGGTGTGAGGTAACATCTCACTGTGATTTTGATTTACATTTCTCTGATGACTAATGATGTTGAGCATCTTCTTATGTGCTTACTGGCCATTTGTACATTGTCTTTGGAAAAATGTCTATTTAAATCTTTGGTCCACTTTTAATTGGGTTGTTTGTCTTTTTGTTGAGTTTAGGAGTTATTTATATATTTTGGATATTAAACACTTATCCAATATAGGATTTGTAAATACTTGCCACTTCTGTAAGTTGTTTTCACTTTGTTGATAATATCCCTTGCACAAATGTTTTAAATTTTGAAAAGTCCAGTCTATCTATTTTGTCTTTTGTTGCTCATACTTTTGGTGTCATATCTGAGAACCCATTACCAAATTCAAGGTCATTTAGATTTACCCCTAACTCTTTCTCTTAGAGTTGTATGGTTTTAGGTCTTATATTTAGGCCATTGATTCATTTTTTTTTAAGATTTTATTTTTTTAAGTAATTTCTACACCCAGCATGGGACTCGAATTTACAACCCCAAGATCAAGAGTCACATGCTCTACTGACTGAGCCAGCCAGGCTCCCGGGCCATGGATCCATTTTGAGTAATGTTTGTATGTAGTATGAGGTAGGGGTCATATTTCATTCTTTTGCATTTGGAGATCCAGTTGTCCCAGCACCATTTGTTGAATTGATTATCCTTTCCCCTTGAATGAACTTGGCACCCTTATTGACAATCAGTTGGCTATAGATTTATGAATTTAGTTCTGGACTCTCAATTCTATTCCATTAATTGCTCTGTCTTTCCTACACCTCTACCACCGTGTTTTAATTACTGTAACTTTGTATTAAATTTTGAAATTGGGAGGTATGGGTCTTCCAACTTTGTTCTTTTTCAAGATTGTTTTGGCTATTCTGGGCTCCTTGAAATTCAATATGAAATTGAGGATCAACTTTTCCATTTCTGGGGAAAAAAAAAGGAAAGGAAAGGCTTAGAATTTTGATAGGGATTACGTTGAATCTTCAAGATTGCTTTGGGTAGTATTGCCACCTTAACAATATTAAATCTTCTAACCCATGAATAAGAGATGCCTTTCCATTTATTTAGATCTTCTTTAATTCCTTCAGGCAATATTTTGTAGTTTTGTACAAGGCTTTTACCTCCACAATTAAATTTATTCCTAGATATTTCATTCTTTTGGATACTATTGTAAATGAAATTGCTTTCTTAATTTCTTTCAGATTGTTCATTGCTGAACTATAGGAGCACAATTGATTTTTGTGTGTTGATTTTATAACCTGTAACTTGGCTGAATTTGTTTATTGGTGCTAGTCGATTTCTTATGGTTTCTTTGAGATGATATATATATATATATATGGATATACATATATGGATACACACACACACACATACACACACACACCAATTTGGAAGCTTCTTATACCTTTTTCTTGTCTAATTGCTCTGACTAGAACTTCCAGTACAATGTTGAACAGTAGTGGTGAAAGCAGGCATTTCTGTCACCTTGAGCTTAGAGAGAAAGCTGTCAGTCTTTCACCATTGAGTCTGTGGTTTTTTCATAAATGCTCTTTATTGTGTTGAAGAAGTTCCTTTTTTTTCCTAATTTTTTGAGGTTTTTTTTATCATGAAAGGATATTGTATTTTGCCAATGTATATTCACCATCAATTCAGATGATCACCTGGATTTTTCCCTTTCATTCTATTAATGTGGTATATTACACTGATTGTTTATCTTCTGTTAAACCACCCTAGCATTCCTGGGATAAATCATACTTGTTTGTGGTGTATAATCCTCTTACTATGCTCTTGGGTTTGGGTTGCTGGTATTTTGATGAGGATTCATGCATCTATATCATAAGGGATATTGGAGGTGGGGATAAGGGGAAAGGAGTTTTCTGCCCAACACTGGTGAACAGGTATTATTATGATGGATTGGAGATTTAAGAGGGAATGCTGAGACTTTCAAGGAAACTGGATTCAACCAGATAAGAAATAGCTAGATGAAAGAGTGAAGGGTAGAAGAGCTAGGGAAGTGGTAAGAGCAAAAGAAAAGAAAAGAAAAGAAAAGAAAAGAAAAGAAAAAAGACAAGAAATGAAGCCATACCAGAGGAAGAAACTTGAAGGAAAGGAAAAACACATTCATCAGAACGGAAGACTTAGTCCTTAGCCACTGAACAAGGCAGGGTGTAAAGGCTAGTGGAGGAACATCTATGAGCAGAGAACAAGGTGAGCTAGTGGACATGGTAGGGAGCTGTGGCAGTCCTGAGAATGCACCTTGCACATGTCCAACTACCGGGAGCTTAGAGCCCCAGAGGCTGTGCTCTGAAATTTACTGCCACATTTGCACCAAGGCCACACTTTCAGTAGGCTGCTCCTGACCATTGACTGAATGCAGCTAGGACACTAAGGTAAGCAGGTCCCTGAGAGACTCAGGCCCTCGGCCAAGGGCCTTTGGCTTGAGGACACCCCAATAGCCTTGCCCAACCTTCTTTAGAGTGCACAGGAGCCTACCATGTTTCCATCCAACCTTCTTTCTCTCTTTCCTTCATTGAGGGTCAGTCTTACTTTGCATCCGGAATGGCTCTCCAGCCGCTCCTGGCATCCTCTGCATTTCCCCTCACCGGTGTTTTCCCTACTAATATTCTCGCACAGTGAATCCCATCCTGGCATCTGCTTTTTGAAGGACCTAAACTAGACATTGTCAGCAACATGCCCTTTTGTGACCCAAGCTTGAGGAGGGGAACCTGGTGCCCAGACAAAAAGGGTCATGCTTCGTCAGGCACCTTGGGGGAGCAAGAAGACTGCCCGGCCTGGGATAGGAGGGAGGTGATCCAGGAAGAGAGGATCCAGTGGGAGAGCAGTCCCAAGAACAGAGGGAGATACAGGGCCAGCAACGGAAAGGGCCCTGAAATGAAGCACCATTGAGACAAGCGCACTTACTGTATAAATTGGTGTTAAGGTACCTGGATGAGGTACCTCATACTCCTTAACTCTATGCTGCATGGCTGGTACCCTGCAATCTCCCACATTGTCTTACAAACAGCTGTGTATACTTCAGTGGCTGACAACCTTCCTACCCATCTTTTCCCTTCTTCGGGAGCTAGCTGCAGGCATTTACGAACAGAAGGAATACCAGACACCTGGCCTAAAGGACACCTTCAAACCCCAACCCAACTGCTGCTTCAGGGATGCTCCAAGAGTGTCACTCCGTCTCAGACCACTTCCCATCCCCTCTCTAAAGTGACTTTAAATTAGTCTGTCTCTTCATGCCTCTTTAGTTTGGCAGGAATCACCCTCCATGGAAACATATATCCTTCAGACTTCCCAAGAAATAGAGTTGGTGAAACGAGGCTTTTCAGATGCGCTTGCAGCCATTCCTTTCAATCTCTGGGGGTCACGTTTGGCCGAGCAGCCCATAGAAGGATGCCTCCACAGGGGAATTGGACTCCGAACCAGGCAGGAGAGGGCTAGTTCTCTGAAACCACTGCCCACACTCCCCTGCTGCAAATACCCAGACAATCTGGAGAATTGATTCTCTCCCTGCCCTCAAGGCCAAGGACTCTCTCTCTCTTGATAAAAATTTGCCTTTTAGATCCAGTTCCCACACTGCTTGTGCCCAAGAAGCTCACTCCTGTGCACTGTATCACTGGGTCCCCTTTGCCCTACTTCTGGTTGGGTTCAGCCAACGGGAGGCCCTGTCAGGGAGTGGAAAAGCAGGAAGAGAGAACAATCAGGGTATTCAACTCCTGGTGCCCTCTGGGTAGTGTTACTTAGGTTGGACATGTCCCTTAACCAAAGGTCCCAGCTCCTGGCACACAGCTCCCCACACAACTCCCTCTCTCTCTCTGTTCCACATACTATCCCTCCCCTTGGCCTTCCAGACCTAGGGTGGAAATGGAACTCCTCTCCCCCAGTACTGTACCATCCTTTATCATTTCCCCATTCCCTGTGAGCAGCTTTGTAAATGTCCCTTTATCAAACTCTCCTCAAATGACCCATTTGAGGTGCCATGTGTTTACTGTCAGGACCCTGGTGGGTGTACCACATCTCCTAAAAGGGGGTAGGGACAATGCAGCAACTAACTCACACACCAGCTTTTCCACCATGATGGCTGTGTCCCCAGCCCCACCCTCTGGGAGAAATTACTATCTCCTGTGCCCTGTGGAGAAAGGGGAGGATGATGTGCTGAGGTAGGAAGAGCACTGGGCTGGGGCTTTAGTCCAGAGCTGCTGTCTCTATCTTCTCACTGACTCATGGTGTGACCTGGGATCAGTCCCTTCTTCTCTTTGTTTTTGTTTGTTTGGTTGGTTTTTGTTTTTTTTTTTTAAAGATTTTATTTATTTCATTGACAGAGAGACAGCCAGCGAGAGAAGGAACACAGGCAGGGGGAGTGGGAGAGGAAGAAGCAGGCTCCCAGAGGAGGAGCCTGATGTGGGGCTCGATCCTAGAACACCGGGATCAAGCCCTGAGCTGAAGGCAGACGCTTAACGACTGAGCCACCCAGGCGCCCCAGTCCCATCCTCCCCTTGGGCTCCGCTTTGCTCACCTGTATAATGGTGTTGGTTACCATGTCTGGTAGCTCTGCTCATGATTCTATCCCAGGATTCCTGCTGTCGATGTCCCCTCCTCAAACCAGGCAGTCACCTCAATGCAGGACCACACCTGAGGGGGGAAATCCAACCACTCATGCCCTACTGCTTCTAACTCTTTGGGCGACAAACAAGATCTTGTCCAGGTGACAGGCAAACACCCTCCTTCCCCTTACTCTTAGGAACTCAGGGAATCAAAGGTATGATCTATAATTGGCTTCTGCGGGCTCAGCTGGGAGCAGTGACACCTGCCAGTTTCCAGGGTTGGAAAGCTGGCTATGGGACTTCCTCTGGGAACTTCCTGCCTCCACAGAAAGACTTGTGGATCTCAGACTACCGAGAAGGAGAAGGATTATCTGATTAATTATCTGAGGCTTCCCTGAGCCTGCACAGGGTTCTAACAAAACTAGACAATTCATCCATGAGATAGTACATTTTTATTTATGAACAATAGGTGCAGATAAATTCATAGAAATCACTGAGCCAAAGTGAGAAATTGGGCAGGGTTCTGAACCAAGCCTCAGCCCCTGGTAGTAGAATGGGCATCCTTGCTTGGAAGGGAAAGTCTCCCCCCTGGGCACGTTTAGAAGGGCGTTGGATGCTCAGGGTGGGGAGGGCAAAGGAAAATGTATCAGCTAGGTTCTCTGCCAGAAATGGAAAATAACTAGGAATTTTAAATGGAAAGGGATTAAAAATGTGGAATGGGGAGGGCCTAAAACCTTTGGGAAGGGTAAGAAGTGTGTGGGCTTCGGGCTGGGTCCAGGAGTGCCTCTTAGAACATCATGGCTTTGACCTACCAGGGGAGCCATTGGCCGTCACTGTCGCTGTTGAGTTTGAGACCATACTCACAGCCAAGAGGCAGGGTCCAGGAATCCTGACTCGGGAAATCAGCCTCGCAGCTGTGCCCCTGTGCCTGTCTGTCTTGCATTACTCTCAATGCCGGAGATCAGGTCTAGGATATGGCTTTTGGTCCTTAGGTCCACTCCAGCTGCTTCTCAACACCCAGAAGCTGGAGCAGGAGCATTGGAATGCCATCACTGGGAGGAAACACTCTATCTCCACAACCTCCCTTTTCCAGTGGCAAAATAGCTCAAAAAAGCAACAAGATGGCCTCCACTTCATCTTTGTTTCCCAAGTCTTGTGCAAAGACATTTAATTGGAGAACTTAATTCACATGCAGAATAACAGCTACAGAGAAGTCGGAGGAATGTAGTTTTGCCTGCATTAGAAGGAGGCTGCTGGCACGTAGACAACACCCCATAGAGGTTTCCGGTTCTCTCACACCATCCTCATTTTCCTCTCAGAAGGGGCACACGGGGACCTAAAATGGCTGGATCCATTATGCCTTGTACACGTGTCAAGACAAATTGGGCAATAAATTCATGCAGATTTGATCTAGTAATTACGTGGTGTGTGTGTGTGAGAGAGAGAGAGACAGAGGTGGGGATGGAACACAAGACACTGGCAGTTCTGTTCTCTGAGGTAATGTTGATGTTCAACTGTTAAAATAATTTCATGTTCCCAGGATAATAGAGGTTTTAGATATACAGAGACCTGGATTTAAATCCCAGCTCTGCCACTGTGTGACCCTAGGCTAGTTATTTATCTTCTCTGTGCTCAGGTTTTTTTTTCATCTGTAAAATGGGACTAATGATATAGACCTTGTAGGGTTGTAGAAAGAGTAAATGAAATAAAACCTAGAAAGTTCCTGGTGCAGTGCCTGGAACACATACACGGAGTGCTCTAATAACTCTCCCCATTATCCTGGTTAATACACTTTACAGGAACGGCCAACTCCCATGCCGGGAAATGGACTGTTCCTCAGATAAATATCAGTTACATCACTGTGTTTGAGGAGGAGACGTGATGAGACTTTTTTCCTCTACTGCCTCGAGGAAGAAACCTCCACAGACCTGCACCTGGTCTTCTGTGCAGCCCACGTTAGCAGAGATCGCATCTTCAAAACAGAAGGGGTTACATAGGCAGCATTGTTACGAAGGAAGGGCAGCAAGAGGTTTTCATACAATTCATCAGATCAGTGTGTTTTAAACTGCAGGGCAAGACCCATTAGTGAGGAGTGAAATCAGTTTGGTGGGTTGTGACCAGCACTTTTCCCAATGCAAGTGAATGGGAGGGAAGAAAAGAACAGAGACGGGACAAGAGGGGCTAAGAAGGGAGAACGGGAGAGTACCTCTTAATAAGAGTACTGTTTTGAGAAACGGTTATTTCAGCTCACGGATGAGTGTGTGTGTGTGTGTGTGTGTGTGTGTGTGTGTGTGTGTACCGGGTCACAGCAAGAAAGACACATTACTCACCACTTGGATCTGGAACATTGCTAAACATGTTTGCAAAATAGTAATCAAGACAACCAGCCCCCTACTTTGGAACGGGGGCACCACTGATAGCCCACCTGCTACACAACTTTTAACAAAAAGGGATTTGATTGAGAAGAATGTCATTGCCAGGGAGATGAACTTAAACCTGGAAGTTTCCCAGCAGCCCCACTGCTCGCCTCTCAGCCCTGTGGGTCTGCGGCCAGCTGGCCTGGCAGGTGACCCTGTCTCAGGCTGCAGGTGACCCTGTCTCAGGCTGCAGGCGCCTGTCCCTGAGCAGTGGCTGCACACCCTCTCCCTCTTCTCCCCTTTGCTGAGCTCCCTTCTGCGCCCTTTTCCCACCCCTCCACTCCCTCCCTTCCTCTCCTGCAGTCTCACCTGCTGCTTCCACTGCTGAATGGCCTCCTGCTCTCAGCCAGCAAATAACTCCCGTCAAGCCACAGTCCACACACAGCTACTGCAGCCTGCCGCTGCCGCCAGCTACTCCTGGGGCCTGGCCTTCCAGCTTTCATGGCTCTGGCCCTTCTCAACAAGACCCGTGAAAAAACGGACGACTGACACTTGGCGCCAGGAAAGGCTCATTTGGACAGGGTCCTTAACCTCTCTGAGCCTTAATTTCCTCATCTGCACAATGGGCATGATAGGAACAGGTGTCCCGGCTCATCTTCTATACACTGCAAGCACCACATGAAGCAATCAAGTGACTTTTGACACCTGTGAGGTCTTCAAAGGCACTGTACCAGCTTCAGGTTTTTTTTTTTTTTTTTAATTTATTTGAGAGAGAAAGCACAAAGAAGGGACAGGAGGGGGAGGGGGGAAGAGCAGAGGGAGAGGAGATGCAGGCTCCACACTGAGTAGGGAGCCTGACTCAGGGCTGGATCCCAGGACCCTGGGATCATGACCTGAGCTGAAGGCAGACGCCCAACCCACTGAGCCACCCAGGAGCCCCCAGCTGCAGGGGTTTTATGCTCATCTTGACCCTTCCTGTCTTTCTGATTTCTCTTTCCTCCACTCCCTCCTTCCCTGCCTCCCTCCGTCCCTCTCTCCTTCCTTTCTTCCCTTTCCTTGGTGCTGCATAGAGCAGCCCATCTAAAAGCTGTTGCTTGCTATGTGGTCCTACACTTTGGGAAAGCCCTCCCTTTGGGAAGGAAAGGTCTAGCAGGGGACCACCCTCACACCCCCGAAGCCCAACACCACCTCATTTTTGTGCTCACTGGTTTTCTGACCTTGAATCCCTCCTCCCCAAGTCAAAGGCAGTTGACTCTGACTTATAATTGGTTGGTTATAAGACCAATGGAAGAGCTCTTACTGGAATCTAAATGGCTTGATTCTGGATGGATGAATTGGATCACCTCATCCCCTCTTCTGGTTTTGGATAATGGGGTCTCATATACAAGCCCCACCAAAGGTAGAGCCCTGAGCTGGACATTGCAGGTGGATGTAGAGCCCAGAGACCAGGGAGACTTTCCTGGGAATCAAACCAGGCGTCAGATGCTTAAGACACAAAAAACACCTGAAAATGGCACCATCCAACAGAACTTTACATGATGATGGAAAAGCTCTGTTCATGCTAATAAAATAGCCATTAGCCACATGGTGGCCATTGAACACTAGTGTGAATGCCAGTATGACTGAGGAACTAAATTTTTTATTTTACTGAATTTTAATTAGTGTAAATGTAAACAGCCATGTTTGGCTAGTGGCTATCATTTTGGACAACACAGCCTTCGAGGCTCCTCCTAATCCCTCCTCCCTGATTCCCCCAGCTCCTGGCCCATTGGTCTGCAAGCCTCTGTCCCCACAGCCTCTCCTCCTCAGCATTCAACAGCCCCAAGAATCTGAGACACAGCCTCCATGACAGCAAAAATGGCAGCCCAGAGAAGGAAATAGACAGGAGGGTAAATACACATTGAGGAAACCAACATGAAGATTAAGTGATTAAGGGAACAGGGCTCCTGCTGAGACAATCCTACCTAATGAAGCATCCCAGGCATCAGTCTTTGCACGGGGACACTATGCCTGGGCCCCGCTCCCTCCTAGCCAAAGAACCACCACTCCTTCTTCACTAGCTATGGGTCATGTGCAGCCAGTCTCCCCTTCCCTCCAATAACCCATCTTCCAGGGTGACTTGGGAAGATAACTTATTTTTCCATGAACCTTTTCAAAATACACAGAGAAATTCCAGGCTGGATACAACCACATCCATGGCACCTAGTCTGAACACACAGAGCTGGCCTGGGAGCCAGAGCTGGGACAGATGGACACAGACCTAGGAGCCCTGGAATCCAGACCCACCTCTGCTGTGAGATCTCTCCCCCTGCCGCAGGTCATTGTTGGGACTCTGCTTTCCCATTGGTTATGTGAAGTTGATGATTAAATTAAGAGATAAGACAAAAGCCTGTCTCTAGTAGGTGGCTCAATGCGTGCTCCATTTTCACGGCTTTCAGAATTCAGCCATCGAACTGGTATTTAATCAGAAACGACCAGCTCTCTGACCAAGCACTGGGTGCGGCCGAATAGAGAATCCCATACACAGAGGAGCTGCTTCGTAAACTAAAAGGGACAGATTTTTAGAGTCTGGAGTAGAAAGAGTCTCCTTTTATCCTGCTCACTCACTTCAGGGAAGAGTTCTCTCTCTCTCGCCTTCCTGCTGGCATAGGGGCTCTCGGTACTCTGATTTGTAGGCATAGCCTTGCTCCCAACTTGCTTTGTATGTTAGGGCCTCAGTTCCTTTATCTGTAAAATGGGGGAGGATTCCCCTTCAGCTCTGCTGTCCAAATATCCCACAGCCTCCCTGTAGAGGGAGACAGGAGTACACTCGGGGATTCTGTTTGACAAAGATGATTTTCCATTGCTATCAAATTTCCCCTCCCCTGTCTCTCATATGAAGATTCTGATTAGACCAGGGAGGGGGGGGGGGACACTGCAGCCTCCTCTCCCCTCTTGCTCCTTTCCTACTCACACCTCTCTTCCCTGCTGTTCCCAACTGGCCTCTTTCATTCCATTCCTTAGCTCTGAGGGAATTTGCATATTAATTTGAAAATGAGATCAGTTATTAGCCATAACCTGTCATGTATCACCCAATGCATCTGGACCTGGATTAAATTCAATATTGCCACAGAATAAAGACGGTGGGTAGGGGAACTAAATAATTTAAACTCATTATTTTACTAATCCTCCCGCTTGGCTGGGCTCCCTGGAGGTAAGTTAGGAGGTAATTGAAAACAGGGAGATTCGCTGAGAAGACATTTGAGTCGAACATTGCCAAGCTGTGGAAAGCACTGGACTTGATGGGTTTTTTCCCCCTCATTTACCCACAAGGAAGGAAAGAGAATGGTCAGGTTGGACTGAGAGGGTGGGGGGAGGCCGAGGCTCCAAGACCTCCAAGAGCGCTAGAGCAGGGGATGGCCTTTTAGGACTGGAGGTACAGTTGCATGTACGGAACAGGAGAGCCTCTGCGCCCTCTGCACGGTGGGAGGGCAGGAAGAGGGAGGGAAGGCATCCTGAGTGGCTCCTGCAGACCCTTACTCACCCTGGCCCTTCCTGCCATCTTTTCGGCCTTATGCCTAAAAAAGTGTTAAATCAGAGTTCCCTTGTAGGCAGACGGGGAGCCCAGACCTGTGTTCTGTTGGATCTGATCGCAGTGGCTTTTTTAAAATGATGGATTTAACACCAACACTGTTACATCAGGAAATTTCACATCAAAATTCAGATTTCTGCCTCCCTTGACAAAGCGAAGGTCTGGCAGTGCTTGGTCCATAGTTACCTGAAACCAGCATGGATAGGAGCTGAGAGGAGCTGCCCACCCAGGCGGACGCGAGGTGTCCCTAGAGACCCAGGTGGTAGGCTTCTCTCTTTTGTGGTACCACCAGCTCCTCCCCACACCCATGCATCTGCATTTGCAATCCTTTGTTCCAAGGACAAAGACCATTTCCATTGCAGCGTCCAGGAAGTGGGTTGGCTGCAAGGTGGATAATCAGAGAATCCCAAAGTCATCCTCACCTGGGTATTTTAAGGGCCAGCCATACAAGAGCAAGGAAAGGGAACCCATGTTTCTGGAGCACATACCTAGCTAGGCGCTGTGCCAAGCCCAGCGGCTAGCAGGAGGCAAAAGGCAGGGTCCTTCGTGCAGGGAGTCTTGGAGGGGAGATGGGCTATGTTCATATAAAGAGAGCTAAGGGTCCCTCTGTAGCAGAGGGACTCAAAAGTAGAACGTGTTGGGTCTCCGTGCATTGGCAGAGTTCACAGACAGGATCGGCCAAACACAGCCTCCCTGTGGAAAGATGACAGCCCAGACCCAGACCCGTGTATTCCAGGAGCAGAGCCTCTGCAGGACTGGGGAGAGAGCCTGGGGTGGGTGGAAAATACAGTGGTCTGGGCTCTGGGGCAGGATCTCTCAGCGAAGTGCTTAGCAAAATGCCCCTGGGCAAATTCCCGAACATTTCTGAATGCCAGTCTCCTCAACCAGAAAATGGAGCTGATGGTGCTTCTTGCCCTCTTTCCCTGAGCAGAGAGTGCCAGTGTGAGCGAGCAGATGCCTCCACTGTGGGGCATTCCGAGGCAGAGAGAGGTACGCGCAGGGCTGCTGGGAGGAAAACCCCGGGTGCCACCCGTTCCAATGGCAGCCTCCTGTAAGCTACCCAGGCCCCCCTCCCTGGAGTGTGGAACACCTGGCACCAGCCACAAGGGACCCTATCTCCTGCCACAAACCAAACACTGGGCTATTAGCTCTATTTATCGCTGCTGCGGGGATTAGCTGCTGCTTAATTAATTTCTTTCTTTTTTTTTTTTTTTTAAAGATTTTATTTATTTATTTGACAGAGATAGAGACAGCCAGCGAGACAGGGAACACAAGCAGAGGGAGTGGGAGAGGAAGAAGCAGGCTCATAGTGGAAGAGCCTGATGTGGGGCTCGATCCCATAACGCCGGGATCACGCCCTGAGCCGAAGGCAGACGCTTAACCGCTGTGCCACCCAGGCGCCCCTGCTTAATTAATTTCTTAACAAAAAAAAGCTTGTGCGTGTCCCTGTACAACCAGAGAAGTGGAGGCAGACCCTGCCATCCCCCACATTCCTCCCCTCAACTGCAGGCCTGCACCATTATTACTTACAGGTCCTCTTTCAAGGCCGGCACTCTGAACCACTCAGTTAGCTACTCTGGGCCTCAGATTGTTCATCTGTAAAATGGGGAGTTAGACCATTGTTCACAAGCATTTATTTTTTTTCTCTCTGTTTCTTCCTTAAAAGGCCCCACCATTCCCATGGCCGAAATCTCAAAACAAAAACAGAGAGTGGGCAGTAGAAAACCATACTCTGGCTTTTCATCAATTAGGACCTCTAATTATGTGGGAGTCATTTCATTGTTTGTACCCGACCGAGCCTCAGCTGTACAGAGGGGGGTAGGGAGTCCCTTGATTGCTACCCAAGTGACTAAAGCAAATGAGGCTAAGTAAATCTCCAGCTCACATCTCACCATGGAGACTGGCAGGCTTGTTAGCGAAGGCGGAAAATGACCTGTGGTTGACAAGATCTCTCCTGGGTTGAGAATGAATCTTGCATTTGGGTTCTGTCCCCGCAGATCAGATCCGATGAATCACTGCCCGAGCAGACTCCCACGGGGCTTTGTACCGTCCTTATCACGGGCATTAGGCCACGTGTGTTTATGAGTCTGTCTTGCCTGCCTGCAAGGGATCGGCACCACATTGGTCTTGCTGGTGTCTCCCCAGAGCCGGTCCTCAGAAGATGACTGCGAATAAATGAATGAATGATGTGTGGTGCCCCAGACCATTCATTCACCGAGGACCGCGGCTGGGGGGCTCTGTCTGGTTTATCTTCAGCACGCTCACACTGAGCAGTGGTGTGGGGGCTCGGGCAACACCAGGTATTCTGGGCCTTCAGAGTGAGTGTTAGTTACTCCCTTGGCTATGCGTCTCACCCCCAGGCCTGCTGTTCTGCATTATAAAATCTTATCAGCACCTCACCTCAGGGTGAGGCAAGTGAGACACTTGCTAGTGTGCAATATTTTGGAGGGACACCCAATAACTCAGGAACAAAATAATATTGAAATGCAATATGTCTAAAAAAATCAAAATTCATGCAAAAAAATCCACTGTGAAAAAAAAATCCAAATTTTTAAATAAAGACAGGATCTGCCCCCGCACTTGCAAGACCCTGCCTTGCTCACCTCACCCTGAAAGGGTCTTTCTGGGGATAATACCTCAAAAATACCTTGAGCTGGGGATTTGGTTGGCTATGGCTTTGGGCCCTTGGTTTCCTGAGAAAGCATGGCCTGGGACACTGGTTTACAGTGAGAGGAGGGATTCCGGGGTGTGACATCAGTGCCCTCTCCCTCACCAACCCAGTTAGGATTTGAAATCCCCAAACTAGGTGGTCGTTGAAGATGCTGTCAGCTTATGTGGAAGACAGCATTTTGAAGAGATCACATGGGAGCCATCGTGGCTTCGTGGTGGCCCGTGGTGCATGTGACACATACCTTGTGGCCCAGAGTAAAGTCCTGCCATAATTCTGCTGCCCTGAGTACCATCGGAAGGTATTTGCTCTATTTGACCGAACCCTGGGATATCGGTGCTAAGAAGGACCTTATAGATTCTCTATAGATTCTTATAGTACAGATAGTGGTCCCCACCCTAGGGGCATTTGGCAATGCCTGGAGACATTATCTGTTGTCACAATTAGGGAAGAGGATTCTATCAACGTCTAGGGGACAGAAGCCAGGAATGCTGCTAGACATCCCACAGTGCACAAGACAGCCCCCTCCACAAATAATTGTTTAGTCCAAAATGGCAGTAGTGCCAAGGTTGAAAAACCCCGAGGTAAAGAAACTAGGACAAATGGGTTCAAAGCCTCATGGCTGCTGAGTGAGGGATACCCCCTGCCCCTCTGAATCCTCACTGAAAGGCAGCCACCCCTCAATCCGTACCCTGAATCCAGAAAGCCGTGTGGCGATTTCCTCTCCACACACAGGACCAACCCCTAACTCAAGCATTTATGAAAAAGGGTTTCATAGTTTCTTTAGGTCCCTATCACTTTCCCTGGCTTCCAGAAAGTCCTTCCTGAGGCCTAACCTTAATCTCTCCTGCTGCACTTTAAGAATGTTTGGTATCTCAGGAAGGGCAGCGCTGCAGACGTGTCTCTCCTGCTCCACTCCTGTCTGACCCTTCGAAATAATCCACCATAATATTGCTGATTGAGTTTCCCTGGGGCAAAGAAGAAAAATACAGCTCAGATATCATGGGAAAATGTAAGGGCAGTTCAATTTCTCTGACACCTTCTACATACTGAGATAAGCAAGCACGAAGATCCTTTCACCGCACGTAGGCAGCCCATGTTGGGTTAATTATGATGACCCAGGGGGGTTCTCAAGCTGGAGCTCACAGGCAGGAAGAGAAATCTCTCTTTGATTCAAAGTAACAAATCCTTATTGATAAAGAGCCCACTGAGAACCCATTTCTGTAGAATGGATGGAGAGGACTCACGCCCCAGAAGTCATTCAGCAAACATTTATTGCGCCCCTGCTATGTGCTGGGGCAGTGACTCGTAACGTCAATGCACCTCTGGAGGCCTTGTTAGCACACAGATCCCTGGACTCACCCCCACAGTGTCTGACTCACTGGGTCAGGGGTGAAGTCCATGAGCTGGCACTTCTAACAAGCTCCCAGGTGCTGCTGCTGCTGCCCAGGGACTGCATTTTGAGAACCCCGCCTCAGCCGCTCCAGATTCTAGGGATACAGCAGGGAACACTCGAAACAAGAAACACAACATGTAAGTGAACTGTGTAGGAGGTTGGAGGTGAGGACCCTATAAAGAAAAAAGGAAATGTAAGAGCAGAGTAAGTGGGAATCAGGGATGTGAGGGGAGGGAACGGGCAACATTGAAGTTTTAAATAGAAGAGTCCGGTCTCGTTGAAATAGTGCGGGCAAGCATCCCCTTGTGCCTGGGTCTGACCTAGTTTCAGCACCAACGGTCCCACCTTCTGGGGAGCCTCCGAGGCCCAGACAAATCGGGATCGTTGGCCGCCCTCCCTTGAGATGCTATTAGAGGAAAGACTGGCAGGAATGATGGCTTTGGGACACCTGGGTGGCTCAGTGGGTTAAGTGTCTGCCTTCAACTCAGGTCATGATCCCAGGATTCTGGGATTGAGTCCTGAATCAGGCTCCTTGCTCAGCAGGGAGCCTGCTTCTCCCTCTGTGTGCCCCTCCTCCTGCTCCTGCGTGCTCTCTCTGACAAATTAATAAAATCTTAAAAAAAAAAAAAAAAAGATGGTGTTGTCCTTGCGAACATCTGGAGAGAGTACACTTCGGGCCGAGGGAAGAGCCAGTGTGAAACGCTGAGGTGGGAGCTTGGCTATGTGTTTGAGAGCAGCAAAGAGCCTGGAATGAGTGGAAGTGGGTAGGTGAGAGAACGTGGTGGAGCACAAGGTCAGAGCGGTCACGGGAGGTCAGATCATAACGGGTCTCCCAAGAGAGGCGTAGGTATTCCAGTGGGGGTAAATGGCCTTGTCTACCTTAAGAACCGGGGGGGAGGGGGCTGCTACAAGGTGGGGGACTGGGAGAAGCATGTCTAGAACTCCAGGTTTTGAGCAGAGGGTTCATGATCTAACTCATGTAAGGACACTCTAGCGTCTGTATGGAGAATAAACAGTTGAGAGGGACTGCTTGTCCCCCAAAGCAGAGTCCAAAACAAAGGCTCACGTGCAGGCGGCTTATTTGATATGTGATTCCACAAAGGAAGAGTGAAGGGCAAGAGAGTGAAGCTGGAGAAGAAGGAAAGCCAGAAGGAGAATGTGCTGATGAGCTGGCTTCTAGCAGGGGCCACGGGGGTTTGATTTTGACAGGAACCTGGGAGAAATACATCTCAGAAGCCTCTGCTTAGAGAATGAAAGGGAGAGGCCCCATTCTACCACCTTCCTTCCCCATTGGTCAAATGTGGCCTCACGGGCCGTATGTACCACACATTTCTGGGTCGCTCGAATGTGTGTGCTGAGTGGGCTCCTGCTGGTGTCCACGCCTCAGTGTCTGCGAAGCCCCAGC
Organism: Ursus arctos; assembly: GCF_023065955.2. Taxonomy (NCBI): domain Eukaryota; kingdom Metazoa; phylum Chordata; class Mammalia; order Carnivora; family Ursidae; genus Ursus; species Ursus arctos. The sequence continues at coordinate 2,044,678 of NW_026622974.1, forward strand.
ACAGGAAGCAAGAAGTATACGGCATTGATTTAGGTAGGTGCTGTGATATTGCACAGATATTGAAGCTGGTGGTCGCCTGCACAAGACTGATTGCCCGAGCAGGAGCTGGAGTGAGAAGTGGGGACAAGAGAGTGCAACATAGTACAGGTGTGTGGTACCATCCACCCCTTGCAACCCTGAAATCTTCTTGTGTTTTCCACTATGTCCCATCCACCCTAGAGCATCCTTCGTGGCGGCTGCCTACAATCTCGGCCCAAACTCACAGGAAGGGGAGTGGGCTAGCTGTGGTTCCTGTGATGGCAACGGTCCAGAGACCATCACTGGTATTCATCCTCTCCCTCCTCCAGCACACATCCTACATGTCCTTCTCCTTGACCAGCTGATCTGGGTTGCTTGACTGTTGGGCCTTATCTCAAGGTGTCCAGGCTCTGAGTTGCTTGCCATTGTCAGGCTGTGATTCCACCAGCTGTCTTTGCCGTTGCCGAGCGCGGAATTCCAAGCTCAGCGAATTCCTGAGTTCTGGATATGTTTCTCCCTGCCTGAGGTGTGTAACAGCACCCCTAGCTCCCCGGGTGGTCAGGGCCAGTTACTTCCAGCTGTACAGTATGGTAACTCCTTTCTTTGCTTATTGGTCTACTAGCAGGAGGAGCCCCAGATGACCATGTTGTAATCAGCTGGCTTCAAACTGCATCGTCCCCTGGCAGAAGTGTATTCCCTCCCTGGGAATCTGGAGGGCCCAGGGTTGTAAGAACAGGGAGCCAAAATTCTCTACGTGTTCCTGAGGCATGATGGTGAGAGGGGTTCCATTTATCAGCCATTGGATCATCTTGTACCCTAGTGGATGGTACCCCAAATCTGGAGACTATTGTCAACTTAGCCTGTCCTTCTTTTTCACCTTCACACATGCTCACATGTGTGTATGCAGGCACAAACACATGCACACACACACACACACACACACACATACAAAAACCTGTAGACACAGGCCATTCCCTACTCTGTCGTTCCATGTCCTACAAGATGTCCCCAGTCACCCCCAATTCTTCCCATCCTCTGGCCCCCTCTCACACCATCTATCCTCCCGCTTGTGAGCAAAACCTTAAGAGCACTGAGCCATTCCTGGTGGCAGAACGACTGCTGTCTTTGCCCTCCCTGAGGATAACTTTCCACCCAACCCTAGACTAGGGCTCAATTTCTAGTCCAGGACTCTTTCTGCTTCATCGTCCTTCCACTTTCTCAGACAACTCTCTCTCTGTGCTCACACACACGCACACACACACACACACGCATGTGATAGCATTCTAGGATATTCCTAACCGACGCAGAAGCTAGGCCTCAGTGAAAGCACATTCATTTAAGCCATAGGTTGTGTAATAAAGAATTTGGCAGCTTTTTTCCCTAGATCCTGGGAGGGAACCTCTGAACCTTGCAATTTCCTGTATTATTCATGATGGGCCCTTGGACAACACCTGAGTTTCTGCTACAAGAGGACTCAGGATGGGGGCTGGTCATGCCTCAAAGACTGAACATGTGATTAGATGGTTGGGACGTCGAGCCTCATGGTAATAGCTCCACATCCTGGGAGGGCCAGGGCACTAGAGACTGAGATCCAGCTTGTGGCCAAGGTTTCAATCATGCCTACATAATGAAATCCCCAAAAATTCTGGACTGTGGCTTGGGTGAACTTCTCCGGTTGCTGATACACATTTGAGTGCTGTGAGGGCGATGCGTCCTGAGGACACAGAGGCTTCGCACCTGGCATCCTCCCGGACCTCATCTCTATCTCCTCCTTTGGCTGGTCCTCATTTCTATCCTTTATAGTAAGACAGTAATTTTAAGGAAAACACTTTCCTTAGTTCTATGAGTCATTCTAGTGAATTCTCAAACTTGAGAAGGTAAGAGCTACCCCTGAATTTGTAGCCAGTTGGTCTGAAGTATGGGTGGCTCTGGGGACCCCCAAAATTGCAGCTAGTGTCTGAAGTGAGGGCAGATTCGTTGGGGACTGTGCCCTTAACTGATGAAACTTGACCTAACTCCAGAGAGTTAACATCAGAATTCTTTGCACCACAGCTGTGTGAGCTGGGGTGATGATGAACAGATTGAGAAGGGCCTAAGGATAAGGTCAGAGGGAGGAGAACAAAAATGACCCACAAAAGGCCCATTAGAATGTCTTCCCCACCCCCAGCTCTTCCTAGCACACAGAGGCCGACTTGTTATTCTGTCATCTGTGCTGTTGAAATGTTAAAATACTTTCATTTCCATTGGTAAAGAGCGCTGCCCTGGGCCTCCAGTGCCCCACCCTCCTTCTCCTCCAGGATCCAGGACCCCCTCCGCCCCTCACCGACCGCCCTAACACTCCCAAACTAGAGAGTTACCACTGCATGGCTTGCCCCACCCACCGCCCTGCGGCAGGCCACATCCACTCTGACTGGTGTCCCGTGCCCCCATTCTGTTAAATATTTTACATTTCAGCTCTGAATGCAAGGGTTCTCCGTAGGGGAACCTGTCAGTACAAACCATATTTTCCAATCTTGAGCTCTGCAAGGATTTTTTTTCAAGAAAGACTGGTCCAAATCAAGGTTTCAGGCCTAGAAGCCCAGTACCCAGGTAATAATAGGAGAAGTAACTGGAGAGTGAGAAATTCAGACAATTTGGTTATTTGGCACCGTGTTGACTTAGAAGCACTCTATTCATCAGATCGAATTCGGTTGTGTTTTCTTTTTCCTTTTCCTACGTTCAGCAAAATGAGTTAGCTAGCTTAGCCTGCACCTAAGATCTCAGTGTGTAGAGAAGGCACTCTAATTACTCTGTTTCCTCACTCGGATATTTTGGCCAATTCTAAGACACATAAATAAGCCTGTTATTCAGGCACAGAGGAGAGTGGGATTTATTAATTTAAATGAGTTGATTTGGAGGTCTCTGGGGAAAGAAGTCTGCATTATTCACTTGCTAGTCCCAGGATGTAATTTACAATGAATTTTCCCTTTATGTTTTGGACCCCGTTGAAGCTAGGGCATAAATTTCCTCAAGTTATTATTATTATAATTCATTATTCATTGAATGTTGACTCAGTGTAACACAAGCAGTGGCAGAAAGACACTATCCTCTCAAAGGGCAGGAAAGCCACGTCCCTGACAATTCTGCAGGGAAGTGTAAGGAGCTTCTGGGATCAGAAGAGGGTGCTGACTCCCCGGCAGGAAGAGTGGAAATGAAGGCTTCCTGGTGACTTGGCCACACATTGGGCTATTTGTTGACCTTAATTCAGACAAAGAATCCAGTAGGGTGGGGAGGGGCCAAGGCAGAGGACAGGGACAGAAGCCAGGCCCTGGAGTGGGGGGTGGGGGGTGGGGGTGAGGCTAGCAGAGGTTTCCATTTGGGGGCCATTCACTTTGACTTGCTGGTACTGGGTTAAGAGCTAGGGTTTGGGCAGGTGGGAGTGAGTCAGGCCTAGGCATCCATTCCCCGCTAACACCCCCACCGTCCTGCACTTCCCCCATCCTCCCTCTCCCACCCTTGCATGCTCCCTCGGGAGTAGAAGTGTATCTCTTTACTCCTCAATCATGCCAAACAATTGTGCAGCTCAGAGGCGCAGGCCCGAGTGACAGAACATTTTAAAACTAGCAACAAAAAGCAATTAAGTGCCCTTTGGTGCTGCCTATAAGTGTGATAGAAATTAGACAGGAGACAAAAATGATTTCAGAATGCCCAGATGGGCTGACGGTGACAATGCAATGACATCCCTTGCTTCCTCTGTCCCTCAAGCATTAATTGAGCATCAGTTGTATGCCAGATTGCATGCTCTATTCTTTTTTTTTTTTTAAGATTTTATTTATTTATTTGACAGAGATAGAGACAGCCAGCGAGAGAGGGAACACAAGCAGGGGGAGTGGGAGAGGAAGAAGCAGGCTCATAGCAGAGGAGCCTGATGTGGGGCTTGATCCCATAACGCCGGGATCACGCCCTGAGCCGAAGGCAGACGCTTAACCGCTGTGCCACCCAGGCGCCCCTGCATGCTCTATTCTCCAGGCATTCACTGTTGGGTATGGGGATAGGGGTGGGCGGGAGCGTGTTCTGCCAGGGAAGGGATCTGGGGGTGCGGGGAAGTGACGTAACCTCTCGAAGCCTCAGCTGCCTCTCTGTAAAAGGGTGCTAGCCCACCTCGCAGGACAGCTGTGAGGGACATTCGTGCAGTGGTCCGCAGAGCACACAAGGCAGCTTAGCTCTTTATTTCTGTCATTAACAATAATGTACTGAAAAGCTGTGCTTTCACCCAGCGACTGCTTTGATTTGAAATTTTCGGGTAAAATACATAGACACAAACACCTCTTGTAACCATACAGTATGATGAATTCTCACAAACTGAAAACACCTATGTCATCCATACCCAGCTGGAGAAGTGGGGCATTACCAGGACTCCCAGATGGGTCCCTGTGCCCATTCAGCTGTTATTGCCCTGCCCCCAGGGAGAACAATGAACTTGACTTAAGATCGTGGATTAGTTTCGCCTGTGCTTGTACTTATTGTATAAATGGAATCGCACAGCATGTACTCTTTTGCATGTGACTTATTTCTTCAACCTTCTGTTTGGGGGGCTGTTCACCGCTTTGCAACTAACTTGCATTCGTCAGTGAATTTTGCAACTGATGGTATCTTTATGGTGCTCAGTGCCCGTGATGGCCCATCTCCGGAAACCCCACAGGACCTCGCGGGAGGCCTTCTGCACACCCTCCGCCTTCCCCTCGGCCCAGTGTCCTCCCAGTCTTCATTCTGGCTCTTTCCGTGAAGTGTAAGGATCTTTACGACTTGTCTCAAGTCCCATTTGGAATAATATATTTGGAAAAGTAACCATAATAATGGAATTACTCTTAGTTCTTCCTGGCGCAGTCCGGGGCCTCTCTCGCTGTACACGTGTCTTCGAGGGTCAGTGGTGATACCGCTGGAGCCCACTCGGTGGCTCACATGCGTGGAGCGTGAGATCGCTGTGTGCCAGCGCCCATCCCAGCCTCCTGCCCCGCTCTGACTCGGGAAATCTTCCTCACAGCATACGAAGGTCCCCGTTTTCAGTTAAAGAAACCAAGGCACGGAGAGCCTGAGTATCTTGCCCAAGGCCACCCAGGGGGAAAGCGCAAAGGCTGGGATCAGGGAAAATCTGAGCAGGTGGTTCTGGAGCCCCAGTCCCCGCCAGCAGCCAGGCTCTCAGGAGCCACAGGATCGTCACGCCTTGGAAACAGTGCTCTTGGCTTGCTCCCCTGATCCTCTTCCTCTGCTACCGAAGCACCAGGGACAAGCCTGATGTGTAGCCGCTGGCAAGCGTGCGTGTGCGAGTGTGTGCATGTGTGCGCGCGCGTGCGTGTGCGCATGTGGGTGCGTGTGTGTGTGTGTGTGTGTGTGTGTAACTGGGAAGTGAGTGAAGCCCCAGATTTTAATGCAAATGAGCGCCCTGCGTTAGGCTCCAGCAGAGCAGTCTTCTCCCGCCCTCCTCCCACCCCTCAGGCGTAATTACCAGTATCTTCCGCAGAGCCTTGGGCAGCCTGCAATGGCGTCGACAGCTTTTCGTCACAGAGAGAGGATCCCTGTGAATCAAAGGGGCCTGCTTGCAGAGGAAGAACCTTGCCTGCCTGGGGAGGACGACCAGAGCTGTTATCTGTGGAAGACACTTACCTGGATGAGCCAGATGAGAAGTTTCCATTTATTGACCTGGCCCGGGCTCTTTGGATACCTGATTTCCACACTTCGCAGCCATCCCTTAAGGCAAGAGTTACCATTTCCATTTTCCAGATGAGAAAACTGAGACTCCCGTGATATACTGTCCATTAATAGAAGCCTGGGTAATCTGGCTTGATTGGTCATGAAAAGGGACCCTTGGTGTTTGTTAAGGAGATAAATAAAGTGATTTTTTGCCACAAAATCAAAAGGCCAGGGTCTGCGGAGCAGGGGCCTGGGGGAACATGGGTTCAACCCAAGCTGTGGCTGCAAGGGCAGAGGAAGTTTCCCCTGGACTGGAACAGGCCCCTTTCCTCCAGGAGGCGCAGGGCTCTGGGAAAGTACTGGGAGAACCCTCACAACCCTTGGCCCCTCCTCCAGAAAATCTCCTCCTGCTCCTGCCCCAGCTCTGGTTCCTTCCTTGGGCTTTAACTCTTCTTACTACTTAATTTCTCAGTAAATTCTGTTGACAGCTGGCCTGTGCTTTCTTCAAGAACAATACACACCTTGTAATTTATAAATCATTCCATCAGTAATTGCCTGCAGAACGAAGTAACCAAAGGCTGGGTGGAGAGCTCAGAAAGAAAGAAGAGTCCCGCAACATACAAGGGTGATGTTTACAGAAATAGACATGGGCCAGACCCCAAACCCCGGGGCTGTGAAGGGGCTCCCTGCTGTCAGTGAATCATTCCTGCTGTCACACGTAGAACACAGGATCACTGCTGTCATTACTGAACACCCCCCGTACGCGGCATTTGTCAATTAGTATCTGTAATGCATGTGATAAGCCTGCAAGTTGGCATCATTCTCCCCCTCTTGCACATACAGGAGCCAAGGCTCGGATGGGTTTGGGGCAGGGAAACTGAAGGGACCCCAGGGGAAAAAAAAGCCCTTTTTTCCCCTTCATTTCCTTCCCAGCTTCCGTTTTTGCTAGGACCTGCACCCCCACCTCACTCTACACCTGCCTTGTAATGCCAATAGCATATGTCCTCCTTGTAAGGGACAAAGAGGTGATGATACCTTTGGAGTCTTCCAGCACAGTAGATGATATCTAAGGAGTGACCAGGTGGGGTTGTCTTGAATGTTCTCCAAGAACATTGCCTCTAAACATCTTGATGCTGATGATGGACCAGAAGGCAAGCTGAAGACAAAGCATAAGCTGACACCCCGCAACCTCCCTGCCCACACTCCTGGGTGGGACAGTGGGACATTCTTCCAGGAAGCCCCCGACCATCTTGGTGCTAAGACCTTGCTAGAGGGAAAAACAACCTTGGTTTGATAATGGCAAGGCCTCTGGTATCCTGTGCGTCTTCTTTAACAAATGAAAGTACTTTCTCAACCTCTCTTTTTCCTTACCTCCCCCAGCCCCGTACTATATAATCAGCCACCCCTCACAACCCCGGTGCAGCAGCTCTTTCTGCCCACAGGTCCTGTCTCCGTGCTTTAATAAACCACCATTTTGCACCAAAGATGCCTCAAGAATTCTTTCTTGGTCATCGGCTCCAGACTCCACCCCACTGAACCTCACCTATATTCCAAAACCACATCAATGCCAAGACCCCTGGCTTCAGGGAATGATTGACTTATGGAGGACACCTGGACCCTCTCCTTGTTCTTCCCAGTTTCTGGATGCCTAGGAGGACATGTGCACGAGACCACAATCGCCAATTAAAACCCCAAAGATAAGACTCATGCCCTTTCCCTTCTGAGTCTCCCAGATGGTCCGTCTGTATCTGCTCTGCTCTCTCTACATCTTCAATAAACTCTGCCCTCACCTCCTACTGGCTCATGTCTGATTTCCATCCTGGGTGAAGCCAAGGACCCTCGACTCGTCCTCTGGGACCCCTCTCTGGGTCGTCGGACCCGGTCTGCCTGCATCAGGTTCAGTAGTCCTCCCAAGGTCAGGCAGTTTGCCAGGAGTCCAGCCTTATTTGGACTGACTGTAACTCGTGCAGGCTACCTCGGTCTCTTGTGGGCAAGGGCCCAGAAGGGTATTTGCAGCCATGGTGAGAAATAGATTTGACATCTCCCTATCCCTTTGTCCCTTGGGACCTACTGCCCTCTGCCCCAAGAGGCATAGGGACCTGCACATGTGACTCTGTTGTCCTCAGTCTTCTGGGGCCACTGGGTAGCTCAGCAGGACATGGAAGGGAGGACAGTGAGGCCGGGACATTTTCTCTCCAAGCTTCCTGCTCCATTACAGCAGGCTGACTGTCCTTCCACTAAAGGCCAAGTCTTCTCTCAAGGTGGCCTTTTCCTCCCAACTCCTCTGTTGGGTTCTGGAAAGCATTCCTTCCCCATTTTCCTTCTGCCCAAGGGGCAGTAACATGTCTGCTGCTGCTAGCCCCTGCGTCCTGCACATTAGTTTCCTTACTCCCTGGTTTTGTAAATAGTCTATTAAATCCTTCTCAGATTATTATTTAAGTGTGTCTTCTGTTTCCTCTTGGGACCCCAACTGGTATGGTGACCCAGTGTGTGCACACATGATGCAGGAAGGCCGGGTCCGAGGACCCACAGGACCAGCCAAGAGGGTCTTTGGCTTTGCACTGGGTGGAAATCAAATGGGAGCCAGCAGGAAGTGAGACCAGAATTTATTGAGGCTATATAGGGAGATGCAGAATGTTGGGAAGCATGAGTCTCATTTTCACTTGGGATCTGGTTTTCATTGAGAATGGTGGTCTGGTGCACGTGTCCTCAGGCATCCAGGAACTGGTCGAACAAGGACAAGCACTCAGATGTCCCCTGTAAGTCACTTCTGCCCGGTAGCCAAGGGTCCTGACATCAGTGGTCTTGAAAGACGATTATGACGACCTCACCTGGAGCCTGCGTAGATGTGTGTATTGTGCAGAAGACTCCGAAGAAATCATTAACGCCTTGACCTTCATAAGGACATACATTAGGGCGTGTGTAAAGCAGGGGCGCAGGTCCTAGCAAGAATAGAAGCAGGAAAAGAAGCAAAGGAAAATAAAAACAGCTTTTTTTCATGGGGTCCCTTTAGTCCTCTCTCTCTCTTTCTCTCGCTCTCTCTCTCATACACACACATCCCTGAAACACAACTTTCAAGAATACTTTCCATTCTGACATGCCCTTCCTGCCTCAGTAACTAATTAAAATTTATTTTCAGGACTCTCGTTTTGAAAAAAACCATTTTAGATGACACCCACGGTGAGGTCCACGGTGATCATCCAAGCCAGTCCTGTCTGGAAAAAGAAACTGAGGCTAAGAAAAAAAAGTACTTGCTCAAGGGAACTTGCTCTAGGTAGAGGCTGCTCTCGTGCCCAGATCCCATCCTGCATGGTGCCAAGCCCGGCAGTCCTACTGCCCTTGCTTGGGTGACCTTGACTCTCTCATGTCCTTCTCTCCGTGAGAACTGGCCATAAGATGGTTACCTCCTTACTAGCCAGCTTCCCCCCATCTCCGTGCTGTTTTCTGAGTGCCCCTGCTTACTTTTTCTCTCCCGGATGGCACTGCCAGGGTTTACAGAGGCATCCCTTGTCAGAGCTGGAAGGGGCCTTAGCAGTCCTTCAGGCCGACCCTCTCATTTTACAGGTGAGGAAGCATGTCACCTGAAATACGACATACCGTTAAATCAGCACAGTCTGGTTCATAGCATGTTGGCTGAGGCCTAACATAACAGAGGGAAATGTCCACACATTCTACAATGATAGGCAAAAGCACGGGGGGTGGGTGGACAGCACTCACAGTCAAGGAGCACCCCAAAAGTCAAGAGGGGCCCCGTCATGACCCGCCATAACCCCCCTGCTTCCTCTGAAGGAAATGGAATCAGGAGGAATTCCCGGTGGCAGGAAGGAAAGTCTGAGATTTCCCCCTGATCCTCAGGAACAGGATTCCGGCCTGGGAATCAGCATTGCTAATTGGGGTCAGGAAGGCAGAGGGTAGGACTGGGTGAGAAGGGCCCCCCTGGTGCGGTGACTCACATTCTCAGTGGCCAAAGCTCCTTTTCCAGTCTCTGTGGCCCTGGCCTCCAAAGTTGGGACAACTTTAACCCTGAGGGTTAAAAGGCAGAATGTAAGAGGGGCGTTGGCAGGAAGGAAATATTACAATTTCTATGTGTATTTATTTTTATCTTTAACACATTTTTCTTTCTATCACTTAATATCCTGGCTCTTGGTATTACAAGTACAAAACTTACAGATTAATACACTTATTTGGGAAGTGAGAGCTAAAGTGGGTTCATTCTTGGGATACAAATCTGAAAAGGTTCTAGGTCCATGCTCTGGGGAACCAGGGCCTCTCAAAGTGTGGTCCACAGCTGAATCACCTGGGGAGATTGATTCTAGGGCCCCAGACCACCCCTGCCGCAGCAGATGCCCCGGGGTGGGGGGCAGGACCAGGAATCTCCACCTTAAACAACCTCTCCATTTAAGTCTATGCCCCAGAATCCTTGATAGCTGTCGCTTGGCCTCTGTAGCAGTGGAAAGAACTCCCCTTCGCCCACAGAGGGCCCCTGTGTTCCCATCCCCAGAGCTGCATCTTGCTGTAGGTTATTCCTGTCTTCCATGCCTTGTACACAGGGGTGCCTGGCCAAGGGGGAGCGTGGGGCTGAAGTCCTCTGGAATATTCTCTCTGTAATAGAAGCTGCATCTGCCCTGATGAAGGGGCACTTCCTTCTCACTGACACAGAGCTGCCCCGTGGGCTGGTGGCAGCGCCGGGCCGCTCTTGTTCTGCGGGCGGGGGAGGCTGACCACTCCCTCAGACCAGACTGTGATCACCAGAGTGAGGGACAGTGAGGGGAGGGAGGAAATGTGACTGAGACACCCCAAGACTGGCCTAGAGCTTAGAAGGAACTTCCTCATGTGAGTGGTACGTTGCCCAGTGGAGGGACCCAAACAGGGTTGAGCCGTGCAAGGAAAGCGTTTATTAAAGACGGCATACACTTGAGATATGGGAGCGGGGAGCTCAGGGGAGCAGTTATGCCCAGGGTTTGGGTCTCTGTCTTTTCTGACAGTTGTTAACCAAAGGGTGGAATATTTGTTACTTAAGAAGGGGTACCTTTCGGAGCAGCGTTTTGTGCTTTTCTCCCTTACTTGGTTGGGGTCTCTGACCCTCTTGGTCTTGGGCCTGTCTGCTCTGATCCTGCCCTTGTGGCTCCTGTTTGTGGAATGTGGCAGGGCATGTCGCTAACTTTCCGGCTAAAGGGGCTTGACTCCCCCTCTGCTGGTTTCCAGGCACCTGTTACAGCACAGCCACTGCCTGCTCTAACAGGAGAGCACACAGGTTGAAGAGAAAAGTCACAAAGGACCAACCTCAGAAGAAGGAGAAGAGACAGGAGAAAGTGGGATAGAAGAAAGAGCAGAGACAGAATCAACAGGCAGCAGCTAAGAGAAAATCAGAGAAACAGAAAATTACTCTTGAGCTGGGGGCATAGTGAGGAGTGGACAGTAGGCAGGGCAGCACGCCTGCGCTGTAGGCAAAGTTGGGGAGAAGGTAGGGGACGTGGGAAACAAAGGCAGAGGAAAAATTATTAAATTTCCTTACCGCCTACAGCCCACTGACAAGTCCTTGAAACATGGAGACTGATCTTTCTCTGGGAGCTCGGCTGCCTCGATGTTGACACTTTGCTAAGGACAAAAGGCAACCTTAGCCTAACATTATCCCGACCCCCCAGGATCCTGTAAGTCTTCTTTAACATATAAAAATTCCTTTGGAAACTTCCTTTATCTCTACCCCCCAATATACATGTTAGCAAGCATCCTCCAAGCCCATGGCCCACTGATCTACATCTGAAGGGGCTCATGACTGAGTTTTTACTAAATAGTAACAAATGACCTTTTCCTAGGCTGGCCGCCTTCAAGGTCCTGGAAACCTTGCTTCCAAAATACCTGGGAGGCTTGTGCTGTCTCTAACCCTCTCCCAACTTGAAGGTATATAATCACTCTGAAGAATGAGCAAGGAGCCCCATGCAGGACTCGATCCCTGGACTGTGAGATCATGACCTGAGCTGAAGGCAGACGCTTAACCCACTGAGCCACCCAGGCGCCCCTGTCAATACTTTTCTATTGAACACTGGAACCCGGTCACATTCGTGATTGACATCTGAGCCGTAAACCAGCAAATTACCTGTGGGGCTGTTTTAGCCAGGATGCTTGCTTGTTGATGACATGTCCCCTATTGCAATTTTCCAGGGTGATTGCTATTATCTCATTATCAGGAGTTTATCTTGGGAGCACTTGGGTTTTGCTGTTTTAATAACCAAGCCTTGGAGCCTGTGCGTGGGGGAAAATGTTCTGTCTGATGAAGAGAAGCGGCAAGGCCAGCATCTTCTTGCGCGGCTCAGGCCCGAGCTTATTTAAGAGAGCAAAAGTAAAAGGTACAAGAGGAGCGTTTGCTTGTCTAATTGGCCGTAGAGTTTCCTGGCAATAATTTGCAGTAAGATGAGGGACCTCTTCAAGGTCATGTGTCTGGGCATGGCTGGGTGAGGAAAAGGACTTCAAGGAAATTCTGGGTGGTTGCCTCTTCAAATGAGTTTGCTGATTTCCCTAGGCCTCATCCATCAGCTGATGAATGTCTATTGTTTAAGTGATAGTTCCTGCCCGGCTGGCCTGGCTTGCAGCCTGGACCAGCACAGCCTGGATCAGCGGGATCTACGTGAAGGCAAAGATGGAGGGCCTGCCCTGAGGTCTGGAATACCAAGGGCATTGTGTCCAGACCCCAGGGGCGTGAACCTGCCCCAAGGTCGGTGATTCGCTATGCAGCCTGGGGATAGAACGGCCACTTCTGGGAAGCAGGGGTGGGCAGCTGTGCGCGTCCCAGCTTACACAGATCCGGGCTGCATCCCTACCCAGGCCTCCATACTAGTCCTGGCCTTGTGAGCTGCTGGAGCAGACCCTGTGTTCCCCGGGTTTGGCCCACAGCTGACTTTAGAGCGTGCACAGGAGTCTCAGAGATCCCTTTCTCAGATGAAGTGGGGACCCATAACAGCCTCCGTACCTCTGTACTCTCTTGTGCCCATCCCTACCTTATGCTACTGTCCAGCCCGGCTGTGAGCTCCTGTGGTCCTCGATTCCCACAACGGAGCTCCCTGAAGCCGCGGCCTGCATTTGAATTGGGGTTTAGCACAGGACTCAACACTCCACAAATGCTCAGTACGTGTTGGGCGGACTGACTGACTGAATGAATGGAAGGAATGAATGAAGTGACTTGCCCCAGGACCCATGGTTGGTGGGGGGGGCCAGGACCCCCTGCTTTAGCTCCAGTTGAGCTCCTTATACTGCTTCACCCCGTCTAGCCGGGGGTAGAGCAGGGGGGTTCAGCACACAAGCATCTGGCCCCGACTGCTGGAGACTGAGTCCTAGTTTATTCTCCAGCTGTGCGGTAGCCACAGAGGCATGCCTCTCAGATTCCCCTTCAAGAAGGAATTTGCTGCTCAGCGGGGAAGAGGGCACTTACTGGACAGCCTCAGGCTACAGCACCTTCAGGGTCCACCTCCTCTCTGGAGCCCGGGCCATCTCCTTCCAGTCAGTGACAGCAATGACCATGGATTCCTCTAGCAGGCGGTCTGTTCTGGAGCTCCACATGGGGCTGGCTGAGACCCCATCACAGTGCATGGTGGTAGGAGGCACTCACACCCCCTTAATGTTCCTGGCTGTTGGGTCTGCATTATGGCCTGAGGGTTCTCTCTGCCCAATTCCACTCCCTCCCCCTTTTATATTTGTCACAGGTATTACTTCTAATAAGGCTCAGTGAATCTTAACGTCTGCTTCCCAGAGGACCCAACTGACACAAGCTACGTGACCTGGCACAAGTTACCTCTCCAGCCTTCATTGTTCTCATCTGTAAGCTGGGACTCAGGGCCAGCTGGGCCTCACAGGGTGGTTGTGAGGAGTGACCGAATCCATACAGCGCCTGGCCCAGGTAAGCACCTGATACACGTTAGGCAGGGGTATTACTCAGAAATCCTGCTTTGTCCAGGGACTTCAGTTGCAGGGCTCCTGCATCTGGGTGAAGGACCTGTGGCAAGTTGGAGCCCCTGGGACTGATTGCCACGTGCTTCTGGAAGCATGTGAAGTAAGGTCATAGAATCGCCAACTTCGGTTCCTTTTCCTGGACAGTTAACCGAGCAAATGGGCAGAAGGCAGGGACTGGGGGCCGAGGCTGAGCAGAGAGACTGTCTCTCTCCTGGGGAGCTGGCTTCTGAACGTCAGCAGTGCCCACCACCTTAGAGACTGAGCCCGGACACCCACCATGTCCTGCTCAAGACCCGGTTCCTTCTGGCAAAGTTTGTGAAGGAGGTGAGAGCTACCCTTGGTGCCTCCTTGAGCTCCATTCTCCCCTCCTGCACACCCTTGACCACTTCCCTGCTTCCGCCCACGTCCTCGCCTGCTCCAGGAGACGCTAAGACCCTAAGACATTGGCTCATTTAGGAACTAGAGAGCTCTAAACACCGCCCCCCCTCCGCCTCAGCTGCAAGCCACACCCTCTGTCTGGGAGCAGCCTCTAGTCCCTGGAGTCATTCTGCCTGTGCTGGAAAGGCGTGGAGGTGGATAAGGTGTGGCTCCCCTCTGGCTCTGCCATTCTATGTCAAGAGTCTGCAAACTCTCTCTAAAGATCTAGATAATAAATACTTTAAGTAAGTTTCGCAGGACGTGAGGTCTCTGTCACAACACTCTGCCATTATAGCACAAAAGCAGACACTATGCAAAAAAAAAAAAAAAAAAAAAAAAAAAAAGGCATGGTTGTGCTCCAAGAACGCTATCTGCAAACACTTGTCTTTTGGCTCAAGGGCCATAACTGGCTGACTCCCATTCTATGTAACAAATAAGATGATACTGCCCTGGGGAAACGAATTCCATCACCTGGACCCTAGTGCTACTGGGGGAGAGAAGTGGAGGGGACACACAACAAATTTGGGTCAATGAGCTGTGAGATGTTTGTCGGAGGCTTCTCCAAAGCTACTTTCTCTCTCTCTCTCTTTTTTTTTTTTTCAAGGACTTCTCAGGAAGAGGCTCTGTGTCCACTTGGTAGCATAGCCACTATGGTGGTGGTGGTAATGGGTGGGGAGAGGTGGTGGCCAGAAGAGAAAACTGACCCAGGAGTAGAGCAGAGCCAAGAGAATGGCAAAGAAATGGGCTCAGAGTCCTGATGCCAGTGGGGATCCCTGGAACAAGCCATGCCTGAAACTAGCAAGACTCTCTCTCTGAATTTTTCAATAATTCATTCATTCAATTATGTTATCTAAGACCAAGCTAAGTGTTCCATCATTTACAATAAAAAGAATTTTAACAGATGCAATCAGGGAACTCAGAAAAGGGGGCAATGCTTCCCTCCCCTAGGTCACAAAGCAGCCAGTCTGTTCCCACACCCCTACATACTCACAAGTGGAAGCAGGAAATAGGGGCTGACTTGCAACAGGACAGGAATAAACCCTGTGCTGCTCAGTGTGGCATCCAGAGGGAGTCAGGGGTTGAAGACATCTATCCCAACGCTCCCTAATCTTTGCCGCTCTGCCCCCAGCTCAAAGGGCCCGGCTCCCCCATCCCTTTGCTCAGCTTCCTCTTCCTAAATGTCACGCAAATTATCCTACAGCAACCTTTGACAGGTCCTGCTGAGTTAACTGAAGCTGGCCAAAGAACCGCTTAGAAGGAGGATTGTCTCATTCAAAAGGAGAAAGTGTCCGCGGCCAATTAGGCCCTGCGTTATTTGATGAAGTGTGCCAGATTAACCACAATTATTAATTACAAGGTACCGAGGGCAGAAATGTAATGATCAACACCTTCTCTTTGTGGGAGGTGGCTGTTGGCAGTGGCAATCTGAGACCCTGATTAAAGCTAACAGAGGTCACCCTTCATCCTGAGGCTGGGGTGAGGGGGTCATTCTGTAGTCTGGGAAGTGGGGAATCACAGGGCCCGACTCAGTGCTCCTGGCCCACCTGACCCTGAAAGCAGGTCAAAGCAGTTCCAATTCTGGCCTGGGCTTCGTACGGCAAAGATGCTGGTCATCACAGTGGGACGTGACTCGGGTCCTAGCTCTGCCCTGGTGTACCAGGTGAGTCTGGACTAGTCATCCCATCTGGAATTCAGTCTCTCTTCTTGTTCTGGAATTAGTGTTTCTCAAAACAGCGTGCTATTGGCACTTGGGGTTGGTCAATTCTCCTTGTGTAGGACTATTCCATACATTGACCGGGGGGCACATTGATTAGGAATCCCTCCTGCCCATCCCAGATGCTGTGACAACCCCCAACCACAGGCCCATATCTCCACATGTCCTCTGGGGAGACAGTAGCACCCTTAGCTAAGAACCCCTATCTGATCGCCTTCCTAGAGAGCTGGGTGGCTCCCTCTACCTCAGTGTCCTCATCTGAGAAATGGGGATCTCAATGTGCCTTCTTCATGGGGCTCTGGAGACTAAATGAAGTGTCCCTGGTAAAGACAAAGAACAGTGCCTGGCACGTAGTCAGTATGAGAGCTGTTACCTGGTATGATGTATGGAGCTCCCTCCTGAGTATTTACTCTCTAACTTCAACCCTACAAAGTCCATGCCATTATTCCCATTTTACAGATGGGAGAAGGAGAACCTGAGAGGTTAAATAACTTGCCAGATTTCATCAATAGGTCAGTGACTTCCTAGCCTGGCCCGTTAGTGGCCCGTTTGTGGGGGACATGACAAGGCCAGGCACATACTGACCTCTGTCATCAGTTGTCTGTGCTGTGGGGGTGGAGAAAAGGCAGGAGAAAAGGTGTGGGGGGATGCTTCGGGTGATTACTGTCAGCATGGGGATACAGACCGGAGGCGAGGGCCTTCCTGAGACGGTCCAGCTGCACACTTCTCAGGCACCCCATCTGTAAATTCAAACTTGGGGTCAAGGGGGTCTTCCCCTCGCTGGCTTGATTGAGATGGTGTTCAAGAACAGGAAATGAGGGCTGAACTCCAGAACCAGGTCTGTAATAGCAAGGCTGGAGGGGACAGGAGTGTTGGCCCCAGGGGGTGGGACTGCTCCTGGGGCAACTGCAGGAGGGGAATCACACTGGCAGAACATTTTGTCCTTATTGCTGGGGGCAGCAGAGGGAACTGAGGAGGATGGAACAGGCCACAGAGTTCTCACATGCAGACATTCAGAGCTCAGTCAGAGTATCACAGAGAAGCCACAGAAAGTTCAGAGACACCCTGGGGGATGGGAGTCAGCCACTTCCCTGCCAGCTTCCGCTCTGCACTGTGGTCTACAAGGCCCGGTGACATCTCCACAGTACCTACTCCAGCCTCTCTGATCTCATCTCTGTGCCACTAGGTCTAGACACACTGACCTTTCTGTTCCTCTTTTCCTACCTCAGGGCCTTTGCACTTGCAGTCAGCGCAGCCTGGAATGATTTTCACCTGGACCTTCTTATCTTCGTATGATTTGAGCTCAGATCAGAAACCCCTGTTCAGAAAGGCCTTCCCAAACCACAGCTGAAATAGCCATACAACCCTGCCCAACAGGTTCAGTGACTTTTATTTTCTTCTTAGCACTTACCATCATTTAACATCGTTTGTTGTTTATCAGCATAATATTGGGAGTTCCTAAACAGTGCCTGGCACTTAATAGGTCCTCGGTGAACATCAAATAAATGAAGAATGGAGACACGCTTCTGATGTCAGCAAATGGTCTAAGGGAAAAGACAAAAGACTGCCCTCAGGGAGCCCCAGTCTGAGGGAGGACAAACAGTTGTTTCTCTTGAGGCAGTAGTTTATCAGCAAGTGCAAACCAAATATCTAAACCTGAAGGAAGTGTGGGCGAGAGGCCATGGGCTTCTAAGACTCAGTCCATGGAGGACTTCCCATAGGAAGCTGCCTCTGGAAACCAGTGACCCCACATCTCAGACACATCAAAGGAGTCTCTGCGTAGTACACCAGCTCTATCGCTCTAAATCGGAGCCGATCAAAGTGGTCATGGTCAGATGTGAGTAGGGAGTGTAATTAGTGACAAACCCACAGATCCTTCTCTGCAGAACCAGACACACTGACCTGACCACTCCTTTGTGCAGTGTAAATACTTGTCTACCTCTTGATTGGAGAAAAGAGTAGACACAGGCCATTCCTTCTGTCTGCTTGGAACCCCTCCCCTCTTCACCACCTTCTCTTGGCCTTTCTTCCATCCTGCCTTTATAGAATCTAGGCCCACTGCAGTGTACAACTCACTTTGCAGTCTGTGAGTGGCACCTACCTGGAGTTGTACAGTGCACAACCTGTACAGCTGTATGCAGCAACCCTGATAAATTTCCAGTTTCAGGACTCAAAGAGACCTCCAAAAGCCTACAGCAGAGTCTCTCAACTTTAAAATGAAGAAACGGTGGGGCTCTTAGGGGAGACACAACTTTTCCAAGGTTATGGAGTGGTGCCTTTAATAAATGATTGGAATGTGAACCCACAGCTCTTGATTCCCCGAGCGAGAAGACGATCTGCCCACTGCATCTCTTCTTCGCTTCTTCTAAGTCTCTGTTAAAATGCCCCCCTTTCCTTCCCCTTCAGCACACCCGATGCTTTCCATTCTGGTGTCAGATTGAGTACACGCCATGCTTTGAGGTCTTCCTAAGTGAGCCATATAACCAAGCTGGGACACTAATCATTTGTCCACTCCAGAGTGGGGACCCTCTGGGGTCAGAGGTCCTTGTCTATATAAGGGTTAGTAATGGGGTGAAGAGCAATGAAGGGGAAGACCTTGGGCAGTCTACTCAGTCTTTCTAGGTTTCAGGTTTGTCCACTGTAAAAGGAGGTCAAAATCACCCTCATTCTTTCCCTCCACCCCCATCTCCAGTGTGGTGACGATTACATAAGGTAATCCGTGTAAAGGGCCTAGCTTGGCACCAGGCACAAAGGCTCACACCGCGGCTGCACCTGTCCCTCTAAAAGTTCCCTGCTCCCTGAAGCCCTTCTCAGCCTGTGTGCTGAGTGTGCATTATGGCTCTTCCTTGTGGAAGCCGTTTAAAGGCAGGAACTGTTACTGGGAAGAGATAAAATCCTTGGCACAGCTTAGCCATTACTGGAGATGTTTAACCAGCCCGCGTTCACAGGCAGGGGACACGCATGAAAGCGTTTTATCTTCCTCCCACAAGGGGAGAGCGGAGCCCCGTGCCAAGCCAAGATGAAGGCTTGATTTTTCTAAGTAGACATTTAGGATTCTACTGATGCTTTGCTAACTCCCGGTCAAATCACGACATCAAGGAAAGAAAAACTCCATTTTCTGCTAAGATGTTGAAATGGCCCTTTCCAATTAGGCAGTGGGCTCCAGGAGGGGGAGCCCAGGCAGGCAGCCCAGAGCTGCGTCTGTTCATCTGTGTGTTCTAGGGTCTGTGAGCCCCTCAGAGCTGAGCCTGCACGTCCTGAGTGAGGGGTTGGGCTCCACGCGACATCCTGTCCTCCATGTCTTTCACTACATTAGGTCCCTGCTTGTCCCTAGGAGGGATGTGAGATTGTTAATTACTAGTCAGCTACGTGTTTTGCATACATTCATTGGTCTGATCATCTACTTTGAATTAGCAAAGACCAGGACTCTCATAAAATTGCCCACAAGATGCAAGTATGTGCAAACGACACCATCTATCTGGAACTCTCCAATCCCTGGCTCTCCACAGGTCCTTGTCTACCAAGAGAGCACAGATTCACCTTTTAAGACTCAGCTCGAGCAGGGATAATGATAGCAATAACAACAAACATTTGTATGGCCCTTATTCTGCCAGTCACTGCTCTAATTGCTTTCCATGGACTGACTCATTTCTTCTTTTTTGTATCTATAGTGGCTCGAACGATGACCACGGATTCCTTCCACTCCTCCCACTGGAGAGGTGGGGTCTATGACCTCTCACCTTGAAACTGGGCAGCCCCCAGTTCTGCTTTGACAAAGAGAATGTGGTAGAGGTCATGCTGTGCCAGTTTCTAGACCAGGCCTGAAGATCCTAGCAGCTTCCACGTCCCTCTCTTGGCACAGTCTCTTTGAGAGCCCTGGGCCACCATGCAAGGATTCTGGCTAGCCCAGGATGGTCATGCTGGAGGGGGGACATTGGAATGCTCTAGTCGACATCCCAGCTAGATCCAGCCTTCCAGTCATGAGAGTGAAGCTGTCTGAGACCCTCCAGGCCACCTGAATAAATGTTGAGTGACCTCAGCTGACACCACGCAGAGCAAAAGCATCAAATAGCCAAACCCTGCCTAAGTGCCTGACCCCCCAGGTCGTGAGATATAAGAAGACGGCTAGAATACTTGTTCCAGAGCAGTAGGTAATCAGCACAACCACCTTCGGAGGTAGGTACAATGGGATACCATTCGACAGTTGAGAAGACAGACACAGAGAAGTCAAGTAATCTGCCCAAGATCATATAACTATCAAGTGCTGAGGTCAGGATTTGAAGCCCAGACAGCCTGTCTCCAAAGCCTAAGCTCCCTCCTCTTCTCTGAACCCTGTATTGACTGTTCTCCTAGCTGTCCTAACACCTCTTGAACTTACCCAGGGGCAAATCTACTACCCTACTATATGCAAAGTCCGCAAGAGCCAGGTACCGAGTCCTGGTATCCTTTCAGTCCCATTCCTACCACAGAGGAAAAATGCTCAGTGTTTGTTGAAAGAGTGGAGGGGGTAGATGAATGGCTGGCTGGCTGCATGGGTGGATGGACCTAGGTGGAATAGAACCTGAAAGATGTAGAGGAGCTCGAACCATTTGGGATATAGGCATATTAGAGGTACCGTGTGAGGATCAGTATGAGGGAAGCAGAGGGCCCTGAAGGTGAGGGGAGCCGCACCACACAGAGGGGAAGCAAAGGCCCCCTTCGCTAATCAGGTAGTTCTTCCCCAGTGCACTTTCTTCTGCAGGGCCTCACGAAGAGTCACTCTTTGCAAGTAAGGATTGATTTTGAAAAGCACTTATTTTTTTTAAGACTTTATTTATTTATTTGAGAGAGAGAGAGAGAGAGAGAAAGAGAGAGAGAGAAATAGCATGAGCTGGGGGAGGGGCAGAGGGAGAGGACCCTGGGATTTTGACCTGAGCTGAAGGCAGACACTTAACCAACTGAGCCACCCAGGCACCCCTGAAAAGTACTTCATTTTAGTATTATATGCCTCTAATATATTTTTTTAAAAAATAGACTCCATGCCCAGTGTGGAGTGCAAGGTGGGGCTTGAACTCAGGACCCTGAGATCAAGACCTGAGCTCAGATCAAGAGTTGGATGCTTAACCAACTGAACCACCCAGCCCCACCCGCCCCCCTTTTAAGCACAGTCTTAACAAGGACCAAAAACAGAGTCACCAAGAAATAAACATGTCAGGAACCGGGACTGTCTAGTCACTATCTGAACACTAATTTTACCTCTGAATGTCCTAGCAGCCCAGGCAAAAAGGAAAATACATTGTAGTTAAGGGTTCTGATTTGGGGAGGTCGACTGATTTTTTAGATCCAGAACCAGCAACCCCCAATAACTACATGTACAAAAGAGTCACCTCCGACCCTCAGGCAGGAGCCCCTCCAGACACATGTAACCCACATTTTCACCACCAGCCCACCTTGGGTGCAATGGTACTTGTTCTGTCATTTCCTCTGCCATTGTCAAATGGACATTAGCCCAAGATCATTCAGCTCTCAGACATGATTCCTCAGTTCTGGAGGTCTTGTGCTTCTGGTGGAGTAGTCAGCACCCTCAAAATCTTCCAAAGTTCTGGAACCTTCTAGAGAAACGAATCTCTGGGCTCCTTCCACCAGCACTCTTCTCTTTAACATTCAAGGGAAAAAAAAAAAGAGGATTTTTTCTTATCTTGTCCAAGAGTATTTTTTCCAGAAAGAATTGTCACTCTAAAACCCAGTGGAAATTTCCATTGAGGCCTTTTTGTTTTCTGTACCCATTACACGGAGCAGCATTAAACTCACAGGATACAATCCCTGAGATGCCCATAGTTAGCTCATAGTTCCCAGGGGCAGGTACAAAGTGGCCAACAGGCTTATGTGGGAAGATGGAACTTCTTCTGCAAATGGTGTGGTCTCTGCTCAGGGTTCAGAAAGAGCGACTTGTCATCCCAAGGGGGATTTATTGCACAGATGCTCTTACAGAGGGTGTTGGTTACACAACAGTTGATCCAGAGAAGTTCATTGTCTCATTAACCCCATGAGAGTGACCAGCAGATTCTGAGCTATGAGAGAAGGCGATGGGGACCTCCACGCTCAGACATCCCCCCTCCCCTCCTTGCCTCCCACCAGCCTCCACTACCTGGCCTTGCTGAAGGCAGGTAATCATCCGACCTCAGGGAAATACTAATCCTAAGCCTGATTCACTGTGCCAGTGCCCCTCCCTGCCACCTCCCATCTCAACACACACACACACACACACACACACACACACACACACACTCAATTTCCCCTGTCTCTGTTCAGGGAAGTAATTCACTTTACTACCGCCTTGAGTAAAATGTGAATCACTGAGCAAAGAACTATCAGACACAGACAAACCCGAAGATAAATTGTTTTTGGAAAGTTGTTGTTTCCAAGCACCCAAAGGCAGACTTCTCTAATGTTAGTGAGGATGCGAAGAAATACAGGCTCACAGGGTCATTGGCTATTCCCTGAACACGTCCCTTTCTATCCCTCCCTCTGGACCTTCACACTTACTGTCCCCACCACCTGGAACACCTTTTGACTGCCATCTCTTCCTGGCAAATGTCTTCTATCCTTCCAGAGGCAGACATTCCTGATCTCCCTGTCTCTGCACAAGGCCCCTGAGGCCAGGGCCTCCACATTCTCATCTCACTGTGTGACTTTGTGGTTACCAGTGCAGGCTCTGGAGTCAGGGCCTGGGCTCAACTTACAACTGCTACTTACTCGCTGTGCAACTTTGCCCAAGTTACTAAATCTCTCTGTGCTTCAGAATCCCTTCCATGAGATGAGGACGATAACCATGTCTACCTGAATGAATGTTAACTGTGGTCATCATCATCCCTTGGGGGCTGCAAGCACAAGGCTGGGCACACAAAGGAGCTCAGATAGACTCCTAAACTGAATTGTGCAAATAAGGGATTGGCTGCAGTCCACTGGGAAAGTGGGGCATAGAAACAACAATGCAATAGGGACAGCTCCAAGAGAAATATGGGGCCCAGGGAGGAAGCTGTGGCTGGAGGTCCAGCCCAACACACCCTGATTGCCTCTACCAGGCCCTGAGGTTTTTCTCAGCACCAACTCCCACCTCCTCCTTTGGACTCAGAGACCATCCGACTTGAAAGGAAACTCCTGCCTCAGATCTGTTCTGCAGGGTGCCATGAGCAGTGGTGGGCTGAAAAATGTTAAAAATCAGCTCTCTGGAGAAAGGGAGAAGGCATCATGATTAGTAGTGTTTGCCAATTTCCCTGGTATAAATACTCCCGACCATGGCTGATTGCAAGCTACTGACATACCGTCATTGAATGCACAGTTCAGAGATGCCCAGCAGTGCTCCATTTTATGTTATTTCCACTAGACGCCTACAACAGATATAAATAATCTGAAGAGTATGGATCATAGTAAAATGTAGCTAAATACTTAGGAAATGATGGGTTTTGAATATTTATTGGTTTTCTTTTTGATGTAATATTTGATATACTATTTAATAATTATTTAATATTATTTAACATTTTAAATATATTATTATATTTACATAACGTATAGTATATATAATTTATATAGTATGATTTTATTTTTTTAAGTCTTTTTTTTTTTTTTTTTTTAGTGAAATCTCTACACCGAACATGGGGCTTGAACTCATGACTCTGAGATCAAAAGTTGCAAGCCCTTCTGACTGAGCCAGCCAGGCACCCCTATATAGTATAGTTTTAAAATTACAGTTGTGTTTTAAAAGTAAAAACTTTCTGAAAAAATTTTCTGTCAAAATTTCTGAAACGTTAACAATTGGCTCCCCCCTCGGTAGCAACTTCAATGCTCTTTGCAAAGCATATTCACCTCAGGCCTTTGCACTTACAGTTTCTCCTGCCTGGTATGCTCTTTCCCCAGATAACCCTGTGATTCCCTCCCCACTTCCTTCAGCTCCTGTTCAGGGATCACTTTGTCCCTTATTAAAAAAAACTTCTCTGGCCATTCCTTTTTTATTTTTTTAAGTAGGCTCCAAACCCAGTGTGGAGCCCAACACAGAGCTTGAACTCAGGACCCTGAAATCAAGACCTGAGCTGAGATCAAGGATCAAGAGTCAGACACTTAACGGACTGAGCCCCCCAGGCGCCCTTAGCCATTCTATATAAAATAGCAGCACCCCCTTCCCTCAGTACTCCCTAACTCCCTCACTCAGCTGTATTTTTCTCCAGAGCCCTTGACACCATGGTAGTCAAGATAACCAGATAGTGTTACCTGTTATCTGTTTAATCATTACCATCTTCCCCCAATGGAAACTCCCTGAGAACAAGGATTTCTGTCCATTGTGTTCACTGATCTCTACTTAAATTGTGTCTGGCAGATAGTGGGTGCTAAATACGTCTTTGTAGAATGACTCAGCACTTACAGCTCTCCACAGCCTGCAAGGGGCGGCCACCCTATCTCACTTGTGTAACAGCAGGGCGGTCATGAGGACTCCCATTTTGCAGAGAACTCCCTCCCTCACCGTAGAAGTTAGGAGGTTTACAGATACAGCGGCTTCTCCGAGACCACAGCTGGCGGAAGATCTGCCAGACCAGCTTTCGGTCCTCTTGACTGCTAAACCAGGGCTCTGCCCCCAACACCGCGATGCCTCTCACAGAGCATAGGAGGAACCCCACTGGGTGATACACCCTGGAGGCCCGGAATATGCAGGTCATACTCTGCACTGCCTCTCCCGAGCCCCCACTGTGAAGTTTCTGAGCACATGAACTGCCCAGTAAACATGTGTCTAGGGTGAATGAAAGGCAGACAAGTTTTGTTTTCGTTTTTTCCAGTGCCCTCTCTCACTGCCTACCCAAGTCCCATCCTTTCTACCTATCAGATCTCTTTATCAGGTATTGGGAAACTCTAATGTAGCCACCAGGGTCAAGCTTTGTCTGCCAAGGCTTAAATATTTTTTCAGATCATACGCAATCACAAGCATCTTCAACTCCTATTGAGCCCAAGAATATGCTCAATAAATAAATGCTGAAAGAATGAATAGTTGCATGGATGCATAAATAATGTGTGTGCGTGTGTGTGTGTGTGTGTGTGTGTAGGTGAGAGTTTGCTGCACTTCCCTTTCCTCCATGGGAAAGGGAAAGAAGGAAGGGTCTTCTGGAGCCATAGCGCACTGAGGGGCCAGGAATGGCCCTTTCCTGGCCCAGCCCTGAGATACAGAATTAAACGGTGTGTTGAAAGGGTAGCAGAGGGAATTGTTCATTTTTCTGATGACTAGTGGGCCCAGCACCTGCTCCTGCTTGTTATTCTTTGAGGGATGCTCTTGCCTTGCAGGGAGGAAAGAGAGGGGGGTTGGTGGGGAGGGGGTGGGGGAGCCAGGCTCCACAGGTCACCTTCCAGAAAATGAGATGTCAGCTGGCAGAAAGGAATTAATAAAAGGAAGTGGACCCTGCCAGCCCAGCTTCATTCTTCGTAAATCTTGGGTTCCAGACGTTTCTCCAAGTCCTCCACTTCTCAAAGGAGCTGCTAGAAGCCAGGTGTGGAGAAGTGGGTGTGTGTATACAGGTGTGTGTGTGTGTACTGGGGCCTGGGGGGGGGGGGTGGGGCTTGCAATTACCTGGTTCCCAGTTCTTCTGAATCTTGCTTGCTTATAAAGGGGAAATATTGGCTGTTTCCTAGACACCTTTTCCCAGAGAGGCCTAGAGGCAAGTTGGGGAGAATCTAAGCCTTCTAGAACCTTGGGAAGTAGGAGCTGAAATTGCCTTTGACGACTGCAAGGCTTCCCAACCTTTTCCAATGCTGAGAATGACCTGCTGTAATTGTCCAGTCATGCAAACTAGGCCAGCGGGTCTTGCTTTAGCAGATAACAGACACACCTGGAGAGCTGGTGCAAGCAACTGGGGGCCTTGCCCCCAGATTTCTGATTCAGTATCTCAGTGTGGGGCCTGACAATTTGCATGGGCTGGATAACAAATCTGTAGATGTGCCCGTTGCTGCTGCTCCTGGGACCACACTTTGAGAATCACTGCCTTGGGCTGGTTCCCTGGACCGGAATCTCCAAAAGGATCTGGAAGCTATTTTCACAACTTCCCAGGTAATTCCTGGCATCACGACACTCTAGGAAGCTACTAAAATGTGAGGACCACCTGTAGCAAAAGCACCTGGGACCCTTGTTGAAATGCAGGTTCCCAGGCCCTACCTTGGCTCTGAGGACTCAGAACCCCTTGGGGGTGGGGCCCAGGAATCACCATTGAACCAGCTTTCCAGGTGATCCTAAGCTAGTAACAGTTTGAGAGTCATGTGACCTTGCATAGCCTCTTATATTCAGAGGAGTAAACTGAGGCCTGGAGAGGTGCACTTGCTGCCCAAAGCCCTCCGGACTATCTAGTGACCAAACTGAACCCCAAACAGGGCTGTCTTCCAAGAAGGGAAGGATACTCCAAGGTTAGGGCAAGCTCGAGTTGCCCTGGGAATCCCAAACCTCCTGGGCAGTTTGGCTGGGGTTCTCTCTTCAGGTGCAGGAGGCATAGGGCACTGTTCCCCAAACATGCCACCCTCTCTTCCATCGTGGTGCCTTTGCTCCCTCTGAGGACTCAGCCAGGAACAGCCTCTTCTCCTCCTGGCATCTTTCATGTCTCAGCTCATCTCTCTGTGAAGCTCTGGTGCCCCCCAGCAAGTGTCATGCCCTCCTCTGGACCTGCACTGACCTGTGTGTTTGTCACTGCTGCTCTCACGACTGTGACAAGGACCAGCCTATGTAACCTTCTGAGCACATTTGTCCTGCTTAGTGGCACGTCTGCTGAACTGGCCGTGGGTGACAGGTAGGGGAGCATCGGAACAGTGTCACCCATGGAAACGCTGGGGAGGCAGGACACAGATGGGCTGGAGTTCAGGCGAAAGCAGATACATCTAGAGAACATTTTCCAGAAAGAAGAGGAGTGCAAGGAAGACTGGAAGGAGTTTGGGTCTCTACTGTGAGATGTAATTCCTACTTGATTCCTCCTCTTCCCAAAGAATCTTGGCAAAACTGCCCATTATTTTCAAATGCCTTTGGTTTCCATTGACAGATGAATGGGGTAGATATGCACAATGGAATATTACTGTCATCAAAAAGGATGAAATCTTGCCATTTACGTTGACGTGGATGGAACTGGGAGGGTATTATGCTGAACGAAATATTTCAATCAGAGAAAGACAATTATCATATGGTTTCACTCACATGAGGAACATAACAGAGGATCAAGGGGGAAGGGAGGGAAACTGAATGGGGAGAAACCAGAGAGGAAGACGAACCATGAGAGACTCTGGACTATAGGAAAGAAACTGAGGGTTGTGGAGGGGAGGGGGTGGGGGATGGGGTAACTGGGTGACGGGCATTAAGGAGGGCACTTGATGTGATGAGCACTGGGTGTGGTATGAAACTGATGAATCACCGACCTCTACCCCTGAAACTAATGATGTACTATATGTTGGTTAATTGAATTAGAATTGAAAAAAGCTTTTGGGTTCAGGTTTCTTTATATTTTTACTGTGATACAGTGCTGATACATGCCTTAGATGGAATCAAGAAGGCCTATTTTCCAGGGGTTCTGGATACTCTGTCTTGTTGTGCTAAGGCCTGCTTCTTTTCCAGTCACTTTAAACTTAGTGGATAAAACAACAAGAACTAGTCTTTCTCTCTTATGCTCTGAAATTTGGTGTGGCTTAGCTGGGTGGTGCTGGCTTGGGTTTCTCGTGAAGCTGCAGTCAAGATGTCAGTCACCTGAAGGCCTGACGGGCTAGAGGAGCCCAGGCTTGCAGCATGGCTCCCACACGCGGCTGCCAAGTAGACGCTGGGCTGGCGGGAGGCTTCTGTTCCTCCTCACCGTGGCCTCTTCCAAGGTTGCACGAGTGTCTAACACTGTATTGGCAGGCCTCCCCCAGCACAGGCAATTCAAGAGAGGGAGAAGCGGACGGAGGTGGCGATGTCTTTTGTGACCTGGCTTTGGAAGTCACACATCATCACTTCTACCACATTCTGCTGACTAGGAAAAAAATCACCAAGTCCAGCCCCTATACAGGGGACTTCGGCGCCACCTTTCGAAGGAGGAGTGCCAGTGATTCTTGAGGAGATCTTCAAATTCTCCAAGTCATAGTCCGTGGGAGGCTGGGTCCTGTGTCTGGTACGTAGTAGGTGCTCTCTCTGAATGTCTGGTGAACTGGACTGACAGCCCATCCTTCCTGCAGGCCACTCTGAAGATAGCAGAGACTGGAGACAGCAGCCGCTGCCATGGGGCAGAACTGTCGCTGGACATCTCTGGCTGTACAGTGCTCTTCTTGGGTTCTGGCCTCTCTGGTTCATGTGGGGCAGCCTTCCCTGGCCTGGGTCTCTGGCCTACGGTGCCCTTTCTGTCCTGTGCCCACCTTTGGCTCCCAGCCTCCTGCGTGTTTCCTCTCTAGTGCCTGACTGTGGGCCCTTCAGGGCTGCTGCCTGGCTCCTGTCTGCAGTAAGAGGCCTGGATGGACAGCCACTTCCACCCCAGGCCTGGGATCCTTCTAGAGAGAGACTATTATTCCGCTGTGACATGTAGGCGCAGGTCAAGGGGGTGGGAATTAGCCACAGTAACACCACACCTTGGAAATGAATTAAACAAGCTCTTTTCCTGATGGTCTTTATAGGACCATTTCAGCCACCAACACTTTGCTCTGACTGTTGCCCCCTCCCAGCGCCCTTCCTTCTCCTCTCTGCCTGCAGGCCTCCTCCCTGAGAGACAGTGTGGCTAGAGGGAAGAACACAGACCGGTAGAACGAAAGCAGTAAACTGAAGGTGTGGCTTTGCCACAACGCACTGGAAAGACTTGGGCAAATGAGACCTTTCTCGGCCTCAGTTTTTCTCATTTGTAAAATGGGGATACTATACCACTTTGGAGTCTTATTCCAATACTTAATGAGAAAACACGCAGGAGAGTGCTTTTCGTAAACCGTTCTATGTAAGAAATCATTTGTCCTTTCCACCCTCCAGAGCCCAGCTCCGATTCACATTCACGAACCCTTCCAGCAATCGAGTATCAACCACACGTCTGTCTTTCATCTGGACACCCTCCACTTTGTCCTCTGCTTTGTGTTAGCCTGGTTTCTGGCAGTGAGTGTAAGCGACACCGGATCTGCCCGTGTCCACCGCCGCACACGGCACAGCGCTGGGGCCACAGGGGGGCTTCGAGCCTCTGTGCCGACAGACCGTGCCGCAGGCATGCTGACCTTTGAGGGCCTGCAACAGAATTGTTCTCCATCTTCCGTTCTTCTGTCTATGATCCTGTTGAGGGCATTCTGTATAGTCAGTTTCCAGCTTTCACTTTGTTTCTAATGGCCTCTGCCTCATGTTCTTTTCAAAGAACTGCCCTTGAGAACTGCTTAGTCCACACTTGTAGTCAGCAGGCAAGTAAGTGCCTGGGAGTTGGCGGCCCCTCCAGCCCCCAGCAGCCCCGAGCCCATGATTCGTTGGTGCAGCCGTGGGAGAGCTCCCCTCCCTTGCCTTAGAGGCCCCAGTGAAATTTACACAGGATCAGGGTGAGCCTCGGACATTGCCTGCAATTTACTCTGCCTCACCATCCTTGTCCTGCTTCCCCAACTCCTTTCCGGCTTCCTAAATACATCCTTTGCACACAAACCCTCAGCTCAGGACCTGCTTCTGGGGAACCTAAGACACCCTCCGCCAGCCTCCCAGACGAAAGAGCAAAGCAGCACTGGTGAGCCGTATGGGCCACGGTTCTGCAGAAAGGAAGGCTAGGCAAGAAACCCAAAACGCCTTTTCCTCTTTGGGCTGCTTCCTGATCCCCGCCAACACCACAATTGGGGAGGAAAAAAAGGGATTAATTTTCAGTTTACCTTTTCTTTAACATAACAAACTTCCGCTTTTTGAGGCTTAATTGGATCTATTCTTGGATGTGACAAAAAGTGGGAGATGAAAGAGGCATATCAAGGAAAAAAAAACATTCCAAGTGAATAATTTAAGATCACATCCATAATTAATGGCACTTGGCATGCTTCCCCTGGAAGCCTGATCATAGCTCGGAATGCGCTAATTAGAGCCATTCGGTGTGAATCAGGAGGCGCAGGTGTGGAGAAGCCGGCTCCGGCTCGTTCCTTCCAGCGTCCGTGGTGGCAGTGGCTCTAGAGCCTTGGGTTGGGCAGGGCTTGCATAAATAAAGGATGGTGCTCCATTTTGAAAGGCCTTCTGGTGTGAAATGAGTTTCTTTTCTTGTTGAAGAGGGGACACTCTGTGTGTGTTAGATGGTGTGCAGCGGGTTGGCTGGGGAGGCTTTTTAAATGAGTTCCCCCCTCCTTATGGAGGACAAGAGAATCCAACAGAGCCAGAGCGGGGAGGAGGGAAGCCAGGAGAGGGCTGGGGTCCCCCCCAGGTCCTACACCCAACGCACAGGGGGATGGGCAAGATGACCTGTCACAGAGGCACCTCGGGTCAGGGAAGGCACCAGGGCATCTTTGGTTTACTCATCCATATCCACTCTCCACTCCAGGAGGCTGAAACTGTGTGCTCAACTCCTGGGCTCCTTGCTGTCTGACTCCTGGTGGGATTTGGAGCTTGGAGGGAGGGTGGGAAGAGAAAGAGCTCAGCTTCCTCACTTTCCATCTCCCCCCCTTGCTGTGGTCTGCCTGAGCCCCAGAGCGGACATTTTGGTTCCTTGTGGGCAGCCTTCTCTGTTTTCCAGGGCTTGGTGAGGTGGTCTTCAGGCCGAGGGGCATGCATCTCACTCCTCCCAGCCTGGCTACTGCGCTCCGTCTCTCCACCTCATGGTTTCCCTCTCTGCTCACACCTTTGTAAACAGCCCCCATATTAAACTCTCTTCAAATGATCCTCATTCAAGGATGACATTTCTTCACAGCTCTGTCAGGACCCTGAAAAAGAATTATTTCACAAGAGCGATATTCTTTTAAGGGATACCTGGGTGGCTCAGTCGGTTAAGCGCCTGCCTTCAGCTCAGGTCATGATCCCAGGGTCCTGGGATCCAGTCCTGCATCGGGCTCCCTGCTCAGCGGGGAGCCTGCTTCTCCCTCTGCCTGCTGCTCCCCCTGCTTGTTCTCTCTCTCTCTGACAAATAAATAAATAAAATCTATAAAAAAAAAAAAGAGTGATTTTCTTTTTAAATGGAGCTCTCTCCCTTAAAAGCCAGTATTTTGGCAAATATTCTTTACTTTTTGAAAGGAAATCTTTATAAAATTCAGCCCTTATTTCCCCAACCATCTTCAAGAGAAGTGAGTACACAGGACTTAAAAGCTGCTCCAGATACCCTTCCTGATCAGCTGTTGTACCGGGCAGGGCACTGCAGACTGTGGGGACTGTGACGGGGGAACTGAGTCGGAGCCCTAACCCACTGATGGGACTGGACTTGCAGATGGCCCTTTACGGAGGTAACGAAGGTTAAAGGAGATTAGAAGGGAGGAGTCCTACTCCAGTAGGCCTGCTCTCCGTTTGAGAACACGCCAGGGCTTTCTCTCTCCTCCCAGCACACAGAGGAAAGGCCCGGTGAGGACACAGTAAGAACGTGGTCATTTGCAAGCCAGGAGGGAGTTCTCACCAGAAACCACCCGTGCCGGCACCCTGATCTTGGACTTCCAGCTTCCAGAACTATGAGAAAATAAATGTCTATGTAAGCCATCTGGTCTATGGTTTTGAGGTTTTGGTGTTTTTTTTTGGCATCCTGAGCACAGACTAATAGAGAGACCCAGGAGTGTGTGACTTGTTTGCCTGTGTCTACTCCACTCTGGTTTAGAGCCTCTTTACCTTCGCTCTTTCTGCCAGCTATTACCCCTTGCTGCCAATAGTGTTACTACCTCTAGCAGAGCCAGCCCTGCCTGCTTACATCATCTTTGTTGCTTACTAGTACGAAAACGGCATGTGAAACCAGAAAAATCAAGTTTATTAGAATTGCGTATAAAGTAAGAGTTAACAGGTTCTGAGCAAGGGCCTGAACTGCCATTCCTTGAATACAGCATGTATTTTAATGCATAGGCTTCATCACGAGGATTTTTTAAATGCCCAGAAGCCCTGTTTTTCTGACTCTGGAATCCTTGTCTACTTACATTCTTGCACAGCTGAGGTCGCCAAATCGGTGGCACGAGGACAAATGTGGCATCACAGACACGTCCTACTTTTCTTTTGTGAACTAACTGGTTCGAACACAAGGAACCTTTAAGTCTTGTAAGAGCAGGTCTTACCTCACACCCGAGGATTGTTGGGCTTGAAATGATGAGAAACGAGGCTTCTGTCCCCTCGTCATGCGCCCCCTGGTGAGAGGAGAGGACTGTGGCTTCACCTGTCCCAGCGGGTTCCCAGGGACTTCGATTAGTTCTCAGGCCTCTGTGTGAGCCATCCTTTGTCGCAGCCTGCACGGCACTGCCGCCAGTCGATAGGGGCAGATTTTATGAGGTGCCGCCCGGTACCTGCACGCACGACTCCCCTCCAACCTCCTCGGCTCGTGCCGCTCATTGGCAGAGACAGCTAATCGATAGTTGCTCCTCACCAGCCCCATAGATATCGACTCAGGGCTCGGGAAGACTTCACAAGGAGTCATCGGGGGGGATTCTTTCAGTTCACATTGAATTGTGGGCCATTAAATCTCTTTATAAAAGACCGCTCCTCAGATCATATGCCAAGGCGCCCTCTGAATTTTTAACCAGCTTCGGAGAGCAACCGCCTTTGCTAGAACCAGCTCAGCGGGTCCCAGGATTTTTTTCCCTCCAGCGGATCTGGTTAATTGTTATGGATTTTCAGCAGGGAAAAGCGCTTGGAGTTTGCAAAGAGCAGGCTTTGTTTTCTTTTCAAAAGAAAACCAATTCAGGTGGTTCTGTCAGGAAGGAGTGAGGGAAGAAAGGAAGGAGAGGGGACAGAGAGAGGAGAAGGATTGGGACATTTGGTGCCTGCCATTCAGGACCTCTCAGAGGAAACCGGCTGTCAATCAGATACCACTCATGTGTGCCCACACACACGCAGACCTACGTGCTCGCACACACGTGTACACAGCCGCAGTCACAGACATGTTCAAGTGCATGCACGCACACATCTGCACACACACGTCCATCACACAGCCCAGCTCCATCATCGTTAACTCATGACGGTGGATGAGTTATGGAACTTCTCCCAGCCTTGGTGCCCACGTCTATAAACCGGGAGGCAGTCCTTATATAACAGCGTCGTGTGCAGAATAAATTAGTCCATGGGTGAAAATCCTTGGGCACATCTATGTGGTAAGCGTCTGGTCCCCCACCTGCAACCCTTGGTGAGGTCTGCCTTGGAATCAGAGATGGGAAGTGCCTTTACAAGCCTCATGTTTTTAAAAAAATTTATTTATTTATTTATTTATTTATTTATTTATTTATTATATGTTAGTCACCATACAGTACATCATTAGATTTGATGTAGTGTTCCATGATTCATTGTACAAGCCTCATTTTATCAAAGAGCACACTGAGGACCCCCAAAAAGTTATGGTTTGTTCACAGTCACTGAGGGAGTTAGGAACAGGCTGGAACTAGACCCCTGGTCCCCTTTTGGTTTTCTGTTGAACTGTCTCCATCAAGGAGAAGGGAGAGGCCCTGATGGCCCCAACAAGATTAATTGTTTTTATTAACAACTCACATTTGTGTAACATTTTAGTCTTTTCAAAGAGTAAAGGGTAATTAAAAATTGCAGTCCTAAGAGAGGCTTCCCTGGACCTCTTCTGGGCACCCTTGACCAGTGTGAAGAGAAGGGATGCCAGAGAACAGGCCTCATTTAATATGAAAATGTCACTCCCAGGTCTGACCTCCACAGCCTGGATGAGTGTCTTTAGGGGGTGACCCAGGGACTGACTCAGGCTGCCCTGTCTGGCAACGGCTGTTGATCTCAGGAGAGTCACAGTGCACTGTGGGGGCAGGTGCCAGGCCAGGCTGGGCACCAGAGCCCAGACTTACCCCGGGCGTGTGAGACTGTAAATGCTTGTGATCTTGTGGGGCTCAGGCTTTAAGAACATTTGAGCTTTTGCCATGAGTCAGGTACTATTATAAAGCTTTCTATGTAATCACTCATGCAATCTTCAGACAATTCTATGAAGTAGGGTCTGTCATTATGCCCATTTTACCAGTGAAGAGGGAAAATGAGCTTAGGCCACCGGCCCAAGCTCTTAGTCATAGAAATGGGATCTGAATCCACACTCCTATTGATGCCACTGTCTTCATTTGGGTTCCCCCTGCGCAGCCCTGAGTCAAGGACTTGAGCGCAAATAGTTTATTTTGGAGAGATCCCAGGAAACACAGAAAGAGGAGTAGGGAAGGGAAGGAGGCTAACGCCACATGCACTAAAGAGCTGACCACCAGCCGGAGGAGCTCTAGGGGCTGGTGCAGGGAGCGCGTCCTGAGCTTCTGTGCCCCCAGTGGTGAGGAAGCTGGGGCGTTTATACACCCACTCCCATCAAACATGGGTTGAGCTGTCCCTGCGATGTTCACTCCCCAGCTCTTCTCGTTCGCCACAAACAGGAGAAAAGGCTCCAGAAGGCCAAGCATTGTATAAAAATTTTGTTTTGTAAAAAAATTAAAAGCGCCTACAGGCATTGGCAAGGTGGCTGGTGTGGACCAGCAGGGCTGCAGGTGGGGCATTGACTGTGTTCCGTCTGCCTGGCCCAACCTTCTAGATGGTGGAAGAGGACAGGGATCCTCACCTCCAGCTCAGAGATCAAGACAGGGAGAGCTAGGGCGCCTGGGTGCCTCAGTCGTTGGGCGTCTGCCTTCGGCTCAGGGTGTGATCCCAAGGTCCTGGGATCGGGCCCCGCATCTGGCTCCATGCTCTGCTGGGAGCCTGCTTCTTCCTCTCCTACTCCCCCTGCTGTGTTCCCTCTCTCGTTGGCTGTCTCTCTCTCTCTGTCAAATAAATATATAAAATCTTAAAAAAAAAAAAAGACAGGGAGAGCCACAGGAATATGTTATTTCAGTTCCGAAGCACCTGTTCCAAGGGGCCGTGTCCCCTTAGCCCCTGGTTCCCGGCTTGCAGATGAGCCTTCTTGGTGCCGTTCAACACACTTCCCTAAGTCTTAACACGGAACACACGTTGTCAGGCCTGACCAGGGGTAATTTAATTTAAGTTCAGGGATGACACAAAGACCTCACCAGACTCAACAGCTTCACCTGTCCCACCCCTGTTCTGCCCTTGGCCTTGATTGGCACCACAGAACCCCTGAGTTGAACCATGTGTATGTCTCTTGTCCGTCCCCGCAGCCCTGACTGGAGAGTTCCCGCAAGGCAGAATGTGCTGGCAGGAGAAAGAAGGGACTTGTGTCCCACCCCCAAAGTGACACTGGCCCCCAAAGTTGAGGCCTGCTGGATTGGAGTGGTAGCAATGGGTATGCACAACCTCGTTTGCTTGGACTTGCTGTAACTAGGCTGTTCTGTTAGCTAAGTGTTGGAAAATGCCAATGGAATGTGGAGAAAAGTCAATAGACATATGTAAAAGGCAATCATTACATTTAAAATGATTTCACCCTCAAAGGCCTCGGGACACTGTCGCCATCAAGGAAAGAAGTGGGCCTCTGCCATGGCTGGAAACGTCGGTCAGCACGGGCAGCTGCACGGGCCTGCAGACCAGACTGGCCTTCTCGCTCCAGCCAGCAATGACTTGTCAGGCGGCCCCCGAGGGGACAGTGTGGCCGGGAAGGCCGATCATGAACCAGCAGGTTCACAGTGACTCCCACAAAAGGGTGGGCCTTCCTTTTGACCTGCCAGAATTCATATCGTCTTTATTGCAAGTGCTCTGGGCAGCAGCGAGATTCAAAAGAGCCTACGGCCTTGTGGAAACCCTGGTGGCCTCCCCTGTAGGTGAGGAGGGACAATGCCTCCCAGAGTAAGGATCAAAGTCTATCACGTCTCTGAAAAACACAATGCCTGGTGCTAGTTATTACTCTAACGGTCACTGTCTGAACTGTCCATCAGCTGTCTCCCCATCTGGAAAGTTTGCTCCATGAGGGGAGAAGGAAGGGTGCTGCCAGCTCCTTCCCGCCAGGCCACAGGACTTGGCACAGAGTGGGTGCTTTGTAAGTAGTGAATGAACGAATAAGCGGATGAACAGTGACAACTTCTGATACATAGTAACTTCGGGCTTTCTTATGTAACGTTGTAACCTGTATTAGGTAAGGCACTCTGTATTCCTGCCTTGTAACACCATCACACCCCTATTCATTAGTATTTTCTAGAATCAAATCACACTTAAAAAAAAATTATTTATTTATTTATGTGACAGAGGGAGAGAGAGCACAAGCAGGGGGAGCAGCAGAGGGACAGGGAGCAGCGGGCTCCCCACTGAGCAGGGAGCCTGATGTGGAGCCTGATCCCAGGACCCCAGGACCAGGACCCGAGCCAAAGGCAGATGCTCAACTGACTGAGCCACCCAGGAGCCCCTAGAATCGTAATCATGTCTTTGCTAGTGTCTCTTCTATTAGAATGAAAGCTCCCTGGGGAGGTTCTGTCTCCCCTGTGGATGGTGTATCCCCAGGGCTAAGCACTGTCCCCAAATTTGTGTCCAATGATGGATGTAAGGGAGGAGGAGAATAAAGGAAGGTGGAGGGGGAGAATGGAGGGAATAGAATATAAAAAGTGGAACTGTGTCTTGGAAAATTGCGGGCACCTCATTGAGTCCAGGATCTCTGGCTTCCCTTGCGATGGGAGGGAGGCAGTCCTTGGCTTAGACTGGGGCAGGGGTGCAGCAGATCTGCAGGGATGAGTCCTGGAGCAGGTAGGCTGCCCACTGCCCAGGCTGAGACTCTGTGAACCTCTCTGCTGCCGCAGCCCCCAGCCTGGGCTGCTGTTCCTGCAGCAGCCTCTGTGCTTTCCCGGGAGAGAGGGTCGTGCTTCTGGGTCACTGATGCCTGTTAATGAACCTGGGGAGGGATTTCAGTCCCTCTGTGCCAGTGTCAGTCTCCTTGGGGTAAACCAGAGGGGACCAGCAGCTTCTTAGGGGAGCTCCACCACCCAGCTCCCTAGGAGCCTGTACCAGCTTTGCACTCCTCCTGTTGTGCTTGGAAAAGGCACAGAGTGTCCTCGTTTGTCTCTTGGTAAAAAGCAGTGGTTTCCACTTTGTAATTACAATTACTCTGTTTGCAGCATGATGTTCCTTTTAATCACCAAAGGGTAAGCTCAGCTAGCAGAATGCAACCTGTTCATCCTCACACACACCGGCAAGAGGGAAGAGGACAGCGGGAAGCAGGGATGAGCAGGGGACCAACTCAGCCAAAACAGGAGAGACAGAGACTGGAAGAGAGCATGCTTTCCTGGAAGAGAACAGCCATTTCTGGAGCAGGAAGGAGACTGAAACAGTGCCAGGAAGGGGTGGAGGGCCTGGAGGAGCAATAGCTGCTGAGCAAGGAAAAGAGAAGCATCTAATACCTGCACTTAAGGAGCCCCAGTCTGAGGGGGAGACACAGCCCTGCCTCAGGGAGCCCCAGTCTGAGGGGAGACACAGCCCTGTCCTCAGGGAGCCCCAGTCTGAGCGGAGGCACAGCCCTGCCTCAGGGAGCCCCAGTCTGAGCGGAGGCACAGCCCTGCCTCAGGGAGCCCCAATCTGAGCGGAGACACAGCCCTGCCCTCAGGGAGCCCCAGTCTGAGGGGAGACACAGCCCTGCCCTCAGGGAGCCCCAGTCTGAGGGGAGGCACAGCCCTGCCCTCAGGGAGCCCCAGTCTGAGGGGAGGCACAGCCCTGCCTCAGAGAAAACATTGTATTAATGCTCTCAGAAAGTTAGAAAAGTAGTGGAGGAGCTCCTAGATGTTGGGGTAAGGCAGAAAGCTCTCCATCTCATAAGGGAGACACAGTCTTAGCTCTCAGCAATTCTCAGTCTGATGAGACGACCCTTTCACCTCAGGAGATGCCCAGACTGATGGCAGGAATTGTAGTCCATGAACCAGCTGCCGTGTGTCAAGCAACATGTTAGAAGCATGCACTACTCAGTTTACCCTGTGGTGTATCAGGCCCTCCTGTTACAAAACTCCAGGGCTCACCCAACCGAACACGATGAGGGTGTGTCCCGATGGTGTACAACACACGGCCAGTATGTAAGCACACCCACCACCCAAGTACAGATCAGACAGTGGGAACACTGGGAGGCTAAGCCCGGGGAACTCACCGCTGAAAAGTGGTAGAACCAGGATTTGAACCTGGGTTTCTGAATTTGGGTGAAGTGCTTCTTGGGCAGTTCCTGATCTGTGGGGGGGGAGCGGAACAGGAAGAGAGAGAGAGCAATGCCTCCGTGTACACCCTGCGTCTAGGCCTAGGTACTGGAGAACAGTCTGAGAGGAGGGCTTGCCTGTGGACAGCTCAGTGGTCCCTGTGAGCAGGAGGAAGGGAGAAGGGGAAACGAACTTGGGACAGAGAGCCACTCCAAGTTTGCGTTGTGGTACTGGCCAGCCCTGGGAGTAACAGGCACTTGATCCCAGCAGGGGTCTCAGGAACTTCGTGGAACAAAGTGTCTTAGTACTCTACACCTAGGATTATGGAAGGGGCAAAAATTCTCCACTGCTGCCACCACTCTTGGCCAAGGGCGACCCACAGTTTCTGGTTGGAGGCCCCTGAGCACCCAGCAAGTGCCCACAGGAGACCCATGCTGTCACCTGCTAGACCCCAAGACCCAACTTTTACTGTCTACCTGCTTCTGCTCCCTGACCTGTGTCCCACATATTCCCTTAAACTCGGCTTTGCAGCCTATCTCTTCACTCAGGCAAAGGGCCCAACAGGCATACCATCCCCTGATGGAAACTGAAAGGATCCCTCTAGCAACAACCACTGGCTGGAAGAAGGGCTCCGGGGGCCCAGACCACCCAGACCAGTTTGAAGTCAAATCCCACCTCAGGCCTGCACAGATGAACCATGGAGTGACCACGGAGTGCCCACGGTCACCTTTGCCTCATTATAATATTAAAGTCTCCCCCAGGGAGGAGCACGAGCCTCATTTAATCACATACAGTGTGTGTATAGGCATGTTTTCTTTGGCGCCTGCACAACCTTACGCCCGCCCCTACATACGATGACACGGCTCCCCCGTCTCAGAATTCGTCCTAACCCTAAACAGAAGGAACCCATTCCACCCTTGCTCCAGGAGTCTTTGGACTTTGGAAGTTATTTCCCATGATGTCCTTATTTGCTGCAAATAACGTTCCCTCTGTGGGACAACTCACCTGCTAGAGCTTCTACCTGTGACTCGCCACGGAGCGAACTCGCATGAGTTTGATGACAATGCTGCAGCACCAGAGAAGCCCGGGGCAGGAAGTAAGAGACATAGGGCACAGGGAGAGGTGCCAGGAGCTGGTCCAAGCCCATCTGGGAACCGGAGCAGTGGCAGGAGGCAGGAGTGGCGCAGAGCAGATGAAAGGGATGGGGGAACAGCATCTGCGGCATCCCTGGCTGGGAAGCAGAGGCTGAGGAGTCAGGAATGCAAAAGTCTTATTGGGAAGCAGCACTTGAGAAGGAAAAATTGGGCTCAAGAAGGCCGATTGGGCAGGGCAGTCTGCTGTTGGAGCTAGAGCCCACAAGGATCCAGTCTCCTAGTCCCTAACAACCATCTGAGATCCCGTGATGGACACATATCAAAGTCCCCTTGGCCCAAATCAGATGCAGGGGTGGAAATTTCTAGCTCAGAACTCTGCCATCCTTGGCCAGGGAGGATGCTGATGTGTGGCAGAAACTGCTAGACATCCTCAGTATCCCTGTCCTCCATCTTCCTTTGTGACGGGATCCCTAACTTTTTGCTGGGCACATGGATTCCTGGAATAAAATCTATATTCTCATCCTATCCTGCAAGTAGGCGTGGCCATTTGACTAAATTCTAGCCAATAGGACATAAGCTAAAGTAGTGTAGACAACTCTCTGGAAGCATCCTTAAAAGGAGGAGTGCCCTGCTCTTTCTCATTTCCTCTACTTTGCTGGCTGGAATGTGGATGAGATAGCCGGAGCTCTGGCAGCTACAGTGTGTGTGTGAATCATACAGTGGACACTATGTGCTGAGGAGGGTGATGGAACAAGAAAAAGAGATGTGTCTTAGATGCATACAGTGCTGCCATTCCAGCCCTGGACTGCCTACCTCTCCTTATTGATTGTGAGGCAAAAACGAACTATCTTGCTTATGCGACTGTTAATTGAGGTTTTCTGTAACTATATGTGTATGTATCTATCTCCCTAGTGCTGGGGGCTCATGGAGGGCAGGGACCTGACAAGACTTATTTATCTTTGTGGTTCTTGCACCCAGCAGGGAGGCTGTCAAAGAGTAGACATTTAGTGGTTGTTGAATGAATAAATGAGTGAGTGATCTACCTTCATTTCCACCTGATCCCTGGGACAGTCACCTAACAGTTTCCCTTCTGGTTGCATCTTGAGAGGACAGAATGGAATCCTAAGCTGGAGGCTCAGGGTCCAAGCAACCAGCTTGGGCCACACCCTGAGCTGCTCAGTTCTACTACTCTGAAGGCCCAGGGGAAAATGTGGAAACCACAACCGCAGGTGGGGAGCCCTCCAGAGGTATGTGTCCCAGTGCAGTAGCTTGCTGCAACTGGCCAAGAAGAGTTATCCAGAAGGACTTGTGGCCTGCCATGCTCTCTTCCCTTCCTTTCTGGCCTTTTCACACACAGTTCCCTCTGCTGGGCATGCTTTGCCCCTCCCTAGCCACCCTATTTGCTTACCTGGATCACTCCTTTTTCCCAGGTATCAACAAAAAAGACACTTCTCCCTGGAAACCTTTCCTGAAGCTTTACCCCTTGGTGAGTGCTCCCTAGGCTGTGCTTGCCCCACCTAGAAGCTCTTTCCATACTGGCCCCAGACCTCTGTGAGGTCAGGGACTACGTCTCCTCTTTCCCGAGCCTGGTAGAGGCAGGTGCTCAGTGAAGCCTTGTTGAATTGCCTCTGACCAGCCCCCAGGAGCAGAGCTTGAGATCTGGGGTAGCTTTCAAAGAATCTGAAACTCAGTGCCAGAGTTGGATCCCAGCCCTGTGCCCCCTACCTGCTTACCAGCCCCTCACCCATCTTGTGGCTCCCCTTCACTCTCCCCCAGCTCCTTCAGCAATGACCTAGCAGGACTGAGTGTTTTCTGTTCTCAGTGACCTATGACCAAAGCCACTGCAGTTAATTAGCACCGGGCTGTGTGCTTGACCCCTGCCCCTGGCTGGCGCACACCCCACCACCCCTGCTCATTCTCATTAATGGGCTCCACGCCCGCCTGGCAACCTCCACCCTCTATCCCTTCACATGATTTAGCTTTGAGCCTGAGGGTTTCTTTCTGGTTTGCTTCACTTTGTAATTAATACTTCCTTCTGGCTCTTCTCCTCCCCTCCACTGACTGTATATGGTGCTGGACTGGGTCCCCCACAGAGAAGCTGTGACAGTCGTGGGCTCCACTTGGAGAGAAACTTCAGTCAGGGCTGACACACTGACATGGGGGGTGGGGTGGGAGCAAGGACAGGGCACAGGGATGCCCAGGAAGGGGAAACCCCAGAGACCATGTGTCCTCATATCTACCCCCTGTGCAGGGCAAAGACAAGCCAAGAGAGTGTGAGCAGGCTCTCTGAGATCACCCAGTGATCTAAAATGTCTTAGCCTGGGTTCCTCTCAAAATAAGCAGAGCCTGAAAAAGGATTTTGGATATGGGTATGTATTTAGGAAAGGAACAGAAATGGGGGGAGGGAAGAATGAAAGAAGGAGAGCAAGCTGATACGAGTGTGACTTACCGACACCAGGTGCCTCCTGACTGCTCTGCAAATGTCTACTCGACGTGGTGGGGGGAAAAAAGGGGCTATGTATCCTTCCGTTCCTGGTCACTGTTGGGCAGTGGCTGCTTCATGCCATGTGGGTGTTGACATCCTTGCACTTCTGGGGTTGTGTCTATGTCTGTGGCTGAGCACACTGCTACAGGCAGCCACTGCCAAGATGGGGGGAGAGGGAGAGCAGCCCAGGCAAGGTGTTGTCGGAGGGTGCCATGGGTAACCAACGCCCACAGCAATGGTCTCAAAGCAAAGTTGGGCTAAGGGGCAGGGCACACATGGGCTTTGATGTGACCGAGTGGTGCAATGGCAAGAAAGCATGGCCAGTTGTATCTGTTAGGAATGTACTGGGCAGCGACGATCAGAAAACCCACTGCAGGGTCCAAAAAAGAGAGGTTTTATCCTCTCATGACAAGAATCCAGAGGTACATAGCTGCCAGTACAGGTTCAAGGATGTCAGCACCAAAGCCAGATTTTCTTAGTCTTGTCCTTCAGAGCACAAGATGGCTGCTGCAGTCCCAGCCATATATTTGCATTTCGAGCAGGAAGAAGGTAGAAGCATGGTGGAGGGGAGAGGGGGAAGCATCTTTATCAAGTCAACAAATGTTGTCCCCAGAAGGCCTCCAGCACATACCTACTTCAGCTCATGGGCTAGAATGGTTGTCGCTTAGGCGACAATGTCAGGAAGGAGCAAAGGGGTTGGGATGAGGGCTGGGGAAGCCAGCCTGTGCTGTCTGCCTCTCAGACATGTCCTCATTTTCTTCTTTGTAGAGCAGTTGGCTTCTTCCCCTGTCCCCACCACATACTTCCTTCCTAACTCATGGCCACCT
This sequence comes from Ursus arctos, assembly GCF_023065955.2. NCBI lineage: Eukaryota > Metazoa > Chordata > Mammalia > Carnivora > Ursidae > Ursus > Ursus arctos. The sequence continues at coordinate 2,086,999 of NW_026622974.1, forward strand.
GGGTGACTCTGGTTTTTGGACCATTTAGGGTGAATGTTGGGCTTTTCACCGAGACTAGACAGATGAGGAGGGATGGAAAGTAACCACACGCTTCTCCATCTTCTTTCTTTGGAAGAAGCAACCCCATGGTGCAGGGGAAGAGAGCACCATACACTTTTATCCATAACTGAGCACTGGCCACAACAGGAGGGGTGTATTTTGAGGCACTTGTTGCCCTTTTCTGGCCAGGGGGTGATTGCACTCTAGAGAAAGATGCCAATGAGAGGTGCAGTCTGGGTCTCCCACAGCTGTCCCTGTGTCTGCTCAGGACATGGGGACTGTGGGCAGCAAGGGGTCCCTGCCGTCTGTACGTGCTGACCCAGTCACCATCCTTCCTCGAGCTTTGGTTAAGTTCCAAGTCCCTAGAGGTTCTCCAGGTATTGGTGAGGGCTGCTCCCCGGGCCTCCCCAGAATTCTGACCCACTTTTGCTCCCAGAATGCTCCCCAGCATTCTGGCTGCCATGTGGGCAGGGAGTGAGGGTGGAATGCAGCTGCCAGAGAATGTCCTCGGGCATAGAAATGGAGGGGTTGCCAGTTGGGAGTGAGTCCAGAAGTGGGTCAAAATGTCAAGGTCAGGGACATGGGGTGGAGCACAGCAGCGGCTGTTACAGGCAAGTGGGATGTCCCAGCTGGAAGGGCCAGAAGCCATCCTGCCAGTAGGCTGCTACCAGCATTGTGATGGAATGATTTTTCTTGTGTGGAACAATCGTTCTTTGTAGGATGTTGGCATCTCTGTCCCCCCACTCATGCCCATCACATCTCCTAGTCACTGTGACAACCCAAAGTGCCCCCCCACACAGGTTTCTCAACACCCTCCCTCCATTCAATGAAGAATGACAGATCCAGTCCAACCCTTCATTCTCCAGATGAAGGCAGGTGACTTGACCCACGATACACAGCTGGCTTGCAGAGGCTGAACCAGGCCTGGAGTCAGGTTTCCTGAGTCCTTATACTTGCTTCTTCCCAAAAAGATTGGCGGGGGGGGGGGGGGGGGGGGGTTCAGTACTTAACCCTGTATGAGTCAGAAATGATTTAAATGTCCTCGCTGAGCTCCAGGCCCATGGTCCCCTCACCACCTTCTAATCTGATGCCCTCCTGCGGGGGCCTAGGTCTCCCCTGCTTATTCCGGCATCCCCAGAGCGGGCAGTGGCGCCCTGTTGCTGACTGACACTGTGGGAGGGGATCGCTGGCAGCGGGAAGGTGGCCGGGCACAGGCTGTGGCTGGATGGGGACTCCACTCTCCAACAACGCTTTCCCAGTGCCCTTTCCTGCAGCCAACAAGGGCCCACAGCTGCGGAGATGATAACAAGGCCCTTGAGGATAGAACATAACACTCCGGGGGTGCAGCCTGGTAGCCCTGTCCTTGTCGCTGCCTCTGGGCCATCCTTCTGCTGCCATCCCGGGCACCTGCAGCCAGCCTCCCGGCTACTCTCCACCCTCTAGGTCCCTGGCAGCCCCCCTCAGGCCTGGCACAAACTCCTGCTACCAGGTGTCATGTGAGTACCGCGCCAACCTCGGAAATGATGGAGTGCCTGGTTTCCCGACCCGCCTCCAGCCAGAATCTGCTGGCCTGGCTCCCTCTGCTCTCTGCTAAGGGCCAGGACCAGATGGTGAATTATCAGGGCTGATTTACAGCCACAGCTAAGTTGGCTGAGGATGAGGCTGGGATGGCAGTGAGCATTGCCTGAGGAGGGGCCTGCAGAGCCCGGACAGGGTAGGTATGGGAACCCTGCAGGGAGAGCGAAGATGTGTCCCAAGGAGAGAACGTGGAACAAAGAGGGTAGGAAAAGCACGGGGCCATGAGGGCAACGGGAGGCCGGGGGAAGAGCAGAGGGAAGAACCAAGTAGAGCCCACATTTACAGAGCGCTCCCCATACACCAGGAGTGCATCTTCCCCGGGGGGCCTTGCTGTCCAATAGGGGAGCCACTAACCACATGTGGTATTTTAAGTTAGGATAGAAATTAGTTGTAATTAAGTATAATTAAAAAGTTAATTCCTTAGTCACACTAGCCACATTTCAAGCGCTTTGTAGCCGTGCGTCGCTGGTGGCTACTGCGTGGGACTGTGCAGACAGAGATATTTCCCTCATTGGAGGAAGTTCTACTGGACAGGCTGGCAGTGGGTAGGCAGAGAGGAAACAGTAGCTGGTACCTTCCATGTTGCCGACATCCGTCTATTTCTCTACACGCATCTCTCAGGTACTGTGCTAAGAATTCTACATATATTACTTCATGTATATCAACCCTAGATGGCAGATATTTATATCAGAGGTCAGCAGAAACTTCCTGTAAAGAACCAGATAGTAAATATTGTAAACTTTCATGGCTCAGACTTTGCAGACCACACAACCAGTCACGACCGCTCGACTCCGCCGTAGTATTCAGGAAGCAGCCGTGGGCGATGCGTAAGTGAATGCACATGGCTGTGTCCCAATAAAACTCTATTTGTGAACACTGGAATTTTCTACTACATGTAATTCTCACACATCACAAAATATCCTTCGTTTGATTCTTTCTCCAGCCATTTAAAAACATCAAGCCAATCTCAACTCGCTGGATGACCTGCAGCCGGCATGGGGCGGATTGCGCTCGTGGCCCTGACTTATAGCAGCTCCATTGCAGAGATGTGGAAACGGAGGCACAGGGAGACCACAGGCCGTCACAGGTCTCACAGCGAGAAATGGCAGAGCTGAGATCTGCTCCCGGGGAGTCGGGCTCCGGAACCTAAGCCTAACCTCTTGACCCATCAGTAAACAATGCAATTTCAGGTGCTCTGAAGAAACTATCAGGGTGATACGGTGGGGGGGGGGGGGGTTGGTCATCCGGAGCTGAGGAACAGGGAATACTTTACTGAGGAGCTGCCTTTTGACCTGGGGCAGGAATGACGAGAAGGATCCAGCCATGGGAACAGCCAGGGGATGAACATTCTAGGAGCAGAGGAGAAGCAAGTGCAGTGTCAAAGCAAACATGTCAAACGACATGGGAAGATTTGGTACAATAAGGATAGGTGACTAACCAATGGGATGCAGACACTGAGGTCAGTGGGGACCTTGAAAGGAACAGCTTCCATAGGTCATGGAACTAGAAGTTTCCAAGGCGTTACCTCGCTGGTTACTTGGGACCAGCACAGGGCAGGGTTAAAGGAGGAGGTATGGTGTCCCAGGGATGACGAAGAGTGGCGAGAATTAGGTACAGTCCAACCTTGTGATGTTTTGACCCCTAGAGGGGCAAGGCTCCCTGGAGGAGTGGCATCCAGGGGCTCTTGAACTCAGTCCCCAGCATTGCCTGAGATGCTACCCACCTTCCTGAAACCTTCACTGACTTTCCGTCTCTCCCTCACACCCCTGCCTGAGGGCAGGGCTGGCATGGCTGGGCTGCCCACGACTACTGATACATGAGCCCTCTGCAAGCTGGCAGATACTGTTCGGGAAAGAGCCTTATTTGTCCGCCCTCCCCCACCACCTCCACCCTCACCAGTGCTGGTTCCAGAACTTTCTCACTTACAGTGGGTGGGGTGGGGTCATACCCGTGTCTGTCGGGCTGGCTGTCCGTGTTGCGGGCTGTGCTCCTGGTTGTGTATAGTCATTCAGTTGTGGGGCCAGCTCCCTGCCCAGAGGCCAGGTCACAGTGGATCATGTGCAAGGTTTTGAGTCACCCTGACCACCAGGGAGAGGGGTCACGGGTCACCTCCCTCATTCTCTGGGAGGAGCGATTGACCGGGTCGCAAGATCAAGGGCAGGAAGTCACAAAGTTCTCTCCCCCTTCCAAATACTGGAGAGCAGAATGCCTAGAACAGGAGTCAGCAAACCATCTGTGAAGGGTCACGCTGTAAATACTTTAGGTCTTGTGATCCATGTGATATCTGTCTCAACTACTTAACTCTGCTGTTTTGGCTTGAACGCTGCCCTAGACATGACATAAAACTTTATTTGCTATGTCAGGCAGCGGGCTGCAGGCTGCCAACAGTCAAGGAGCTGGGGCAGGCGGAATCCCAGGAGAAGGGGGATGGGCACTGGGCTTCAGCAGAGAGGACCAGAGGGTCTGGGAAGGACCCCAAAGTGATCACTAGTGATAGGGAAGTCATAATGCTGGCCAGGCTCTGGCCACGGCCTTCTGAAGGAGGCAGCAGTGTGGACAGGTTTTCTGGCAGGTACTAGAGAGCCTGAGAGCAGGCAAGGTGGGTGGGTGCATGGGTGTGGGAGGGGCCAGCAGGAAGGGTTAGAGGACAAGGACACATGGGTTACCCTGCGGTGCCACCTCCCCCATGAGCTGCAACAATCTTGTGTTTGGTGTGGTTTGAGTCACTGTAGTCTTCCTACATAGAACTAAGCATATCCATTTTCCCTTCCACTTGACCAAACCCCATTGAAGTGACAGTTAAGAAGTTCCAAAGGGAGTATACCCATTACCTGCTGAGGACAGGAGGGAGCCATCAGACCAGAGGCCTGGGTGGAAAATAGGGAGCAACTGACTCAGATAAGGGAAGAATCCAGCACAGGGGGGCCACCACCCAAACTCACCAGGACTTGGGAGGGTGGCAGGGGTGGGAGACTCTCACCCCTTCCTTTGCAGTCCACAAATGTCGGGCAGAGGTGGAAGGCAGGCCAAAGTCAAGGTGATTAATTAGGAGACTGTCCATAGAACAGCTGTGCCAGTCAGCTGCTCTCTGGACCATGCATGGAGTGACCGCAGGAGTGGTGTTCACCCCTGGGCTAAAACCAAGAAGGCGCTCTCTGCAGAAACTGAATGATCTAATGACAGCTAGAGCTGTAGTTGAGTGTCCACTCCACAATCACAATCACACCTTCCTTCCTTTGTCAGTATGCACCCCTAGTTCATTCTGTGCATGTCCACAGAGCTCACAGGGGAGGCCTCTCATTCAGGATATTTTAATCTCATTTTATCATTCTGTGTTGCTAGAAAATTTTTAAAAAGATTTTATGTATTTAATTGAGAAAGAGAGCATGAGCAGGAGGAGGGGGAGGGGCAAAGAGAGAGGGAGAAGCTCAGCAGGGAGTCTGATGTGGGACTTTATCCCAGGACCCTGAGATCATGACCTGAGCCGAAGGCAGACGCTTAACTGACTGAGCCACCCAGGTGCCCCTAGAATTTTTTTTTTACTACAAGCATGTAATACATTACATTAAAAATTTTAAGATAAACTAAGACTAAAATATGTCATATTTATAAAATATTAATATTCATATTTTATAAAAAGTATACATCATAAAAGCAATGCTATAGAAAATGGGCAAAGAATATGAACAGGCAATCGGTAGAAAACAAAAGGCCAGTGTGTCGGACAGGGTCCAGGCAGAACACAGAGGCCACGCCCTGATGGTTCAAATGATGGCAATGATGTAAAGGACCAGCTTCTAGGGGAACGAGCGGGGTTAGGGGATGGCAAAGCCCCTCAGAAGCCAGCCACAGCAGGAGGCTAAAGAGGCCAGGGAAGGAGGAAAGTGTTCCTTGGGTCCTATGAGAGTCAGAACCTGAGGAGGGGCTGCCCTGTGGAACCATAGCTTTAGAACAATGTTGATGCCATAGACACGGGGCTGACACAGGGAAGAAACACCCGACCTCTCTCTCCAAATTCCTCACCCAGCATTGCAGAAACCTATTCCACAGGCAAACTCACATATGCACACAAAATATGACGAGAAATGTCCTCATTATAGCATTCTTTATAACAAAAAACCTGGAAATAATATTAATGTGCATCAATACTAGCAATGATGATGTTGGTAAAGATTACAATAACTAATAATTGTACATGAGCGGCTGTCATGTGCCATGACTGATTTTCAGCCGTTTACACGTATTATCTCATTTAATCTCACAATAATCCTATGTGGCAAGTACAACTATTATCTCCATTTTACAGAGGAGTAAATTGACCATCAATAGCAAATAGTGAAATTGTGACACAGTTGTATCGTGGAATGCTGTCCAGCCATTTAAAAAAAAGGAAATAGGTCCAAAAAATGAACCTGGAAAGAAACACATTGTTAAGAAAAGAAAGAGCATGGAAATATTTTCACAGTATAATCTCTTCTATACTTTTATAATAGTAACTCTGTGTGTGTGTGTGTGTGTGTGTGAGCGCGCCCATGCGTGTGTGTGTGCACGCACGTGTGTGTGTGCCCATGCGTGTGTGTGTGTGTGTGTGTGTGAAAAGGTCCAGAAGGACACACTTGACAAAAAAGGGCAGTCAGCTATGGGGAGGGAGGAGACTACTGGGGGGATTAAAAAGCATTTCATTTTTATTTTACATATAATCAGAATGGACTCACATATTACGTACAGAAACCATGAAAGAATAAACAAGAAGTAAAAGAAAATAGAAGAATGAGTCCCCGTGTTGGAACCGGGGTTTCAACCAAGGAGGCTCCGGGCCAGCGCTGCCTCTTCCTAGCTGTGTGCTCTTGGCTGTGTGGCTTCTCCAAGCTCGGTCTCTTCATCTACAAAAGGGGAAAGCTGACCCTTATACCCAGCTCCTGAAACTGGCTTGTCGAGTGGGTGAAAGAATGTACCCCGAGTGTGTGGCTGGTGAGAAACACCCCACAGACACTCAGCAAGTATCAGCTCAGTGACTTGTGTGCTTCCAGGCCCGGGGACGGCTTGCGGGCAGGTAGGCAGGTGGGGACTGGATGGTCCACTTCTGGCCCTCAGGGTTCCCTAGAGTCCATGGGACCCTGTCCTCCCTGCCCTAACAGAGCTCAAAACCCAGAATTAGGCTTGACCCAACCTTCATGCAGCCAGATAGCTCCTCTGTGTTTGGCGACTTATTTTGACAGAAGGTGGCCTGAAGAGTCACGTCCCTAGGATCTGTAGCCCTATCCCCTCATCAGAGCTTGGAACAGAGGCTGGGGCCACTTGGTAGAAAAGTGAGTCAGAGAATCCGCGTATATACCTCTATGACTTTCTAGACCTTAACAGGAATTATTTACATACTGTTGACGAACCACTTTCTGAATGCCTATTTTCAAAAGCTTGTTTGCAATTAGCACATTGAATGTTGATATGGAACTAACCGCAGTCCGAGAGAAACAGCTGCCTGAGAGAAACAGGAACTCTCCAGTTTATTCAAAATGCAATCTTCATCTAATGCTATCTGACACGAAACAAGGACAGTATTGGCTAAAGAAAAAAAAAGTACATGTATTTAAAGTCTGGAAAGATAAACACCAAACTTACATCACTAGTTACCTCTGGGGAGTCTGTTGTGTGTGGGAGGGTGGGCAAGAGTATATACTGAGGGGGTGTTAAGGAGCGACGCTTATATTTTACCCCAAATATTGATTCAGTGCTCAATTCTGTTATGATGAGAATATTCTCAGATATTTCTTGTGGAAAAAAAAATTAATGAAATAAGAAAAAAAAAGTGGAATGCACCAAACAGGGTTGTTCAGTGGAATAAACAAGATCATAGATATGAAGGTGTGCCTCCTCCTTTCTAGACATAAACGTAATTACTATTTATTGAGTCCTGACAAGGTGCCAGTTGCTATTACACATATTATCTTATTAAGTTGACCAGATGACCCTACCCAGTAAGTATTCTTCTCCCCCTTTCCAGAAGATGAGAGCCAGGGCACAGGCAGAAATACACCTTAAGTCCTCAGCCGATGCATTGAAAGGTTAGTGAAATCACAGAGCAGCATGAAATGGATTTTTCCTCCCAGAGAAAAGCAAAGAACCTCCCTGGGGTGAATCTGCCCTCCCTACCCTGGGATCCTCAGAGAGAACCTTGCCCCATCTGTTCACATGTTACTGGGGAGCAAAATGCCAGGAAAATTGGAAACCCTGTGATTCTGTCTCACTGGAATGAGTCAGGGAGGGTAATCCATCATCTGAATGAGGGGGAACGGAGGTAGGTCCTGGCTGCCAAGGGGAGCAAGCCACCTTACCCCTTTTCAGTGGGCCCTCAGGGAAGACCCCAAACAAGGGGTCTTGGCAGTTCTGCCACCAAGAACTGTCCTGCAGCTACTGCCCAAAGGAAAATGGGGGGGGGGTCTGAGTCGGTCCCTTTTACCCCAGAATCACGGCAGGCAGCCAGCAAGCTCACAGCTGCCTCTCCCGATGCTAAGATGAATTTATAGGCACAGCTAGCAAGCCATAAACCACACACAGATAGGTTGTTACTCCCCGCTGCCTGACTGTAGGAATCAGGACTCAGCCTTTATAGGCCAGTTCTCTCTCCACTTGCCGCTTCCTCACCTGCCTTCCCCTCAGCTAGAAGCTGATGGATGTCTTAAACCTCCAAAACCATCTCCCATCACAAGGAGAACAAATCCTGGCTGGAACTGCTCTCGGGTGGTGCCAATCTCAGCCTGGGACCCCCTGGACCTTGTGCTGGGCGTCCGTGTGCCCCTCCCTCACTCAGCTTCCCTCTAAGCTCTGTGGGGCTCTCTCTCCCTCTCCCTCTCCCTCCCCAGCCCCAAGCCTCCTAGTCACTGGGTGGCAGATGGCCAAAGACCCTCACCACACCGTGGGTTCTGGTTACAGCCCAGTTCTATGGGGTTCCTGGGGCTGCAGACAGCCAGAGATGATTCTAAACCTTGATACTATTCTAGGGGCAGGAGCCTTGGATTCCAGTCTTTCGGATTCCTCAGCAAAATCTCGCCCCCAACCCGGTTAGGGTCACTACTCCACCTTGTGGCCACTTCTGGAAGTGCACCCGGGGAGGTCCGTTCCAGAAAGGTGCTTAGTTCAACTGATGAGGAGGCTGGCGGGGACCTCAGAGATGACGAGGACCGTGAAGATGACCGCGAGTCAGGAAATCTGAAATCACCACCCCTCCCCACGTTCTGCTCACATCACCTCCTCAGAGGACCATCCTATGAAAAATAATATCCCGTTTTATTCTGCTTAATTTTTTTGTAGCCCTTATCCCTACCTAATTTATTATTAATTTGAAAAAATTGGTTGACAATGTAAGCTCCATGAAGGCAGGGACTTTGTTTGGTTCACCGGTGTATCCTCTGTGGCTAAGAGTGCCTGGTGTGCAGCAGGTGCTCAATAAATAGAATCAATAATGACTCCGTCACCTGTCCCTGTGCTCAGTGGTCCTCCAAGCCCCACCAAGGCCACACACCCCTCCCCTGCAGGTGCAACTTTAGCCTGGTGCTGAGAACCATCCCCACGGTGGTCCAGGAGATGGAAGGAGTCCTGGGCTCAGCCCCCGTCTCAGCTCTCACCTTTGCTGTGTGTGTCCTTCAGTATCATCTCCCGTGTCTGTGTGCCTGTGTGGCCATGGCGGCTTCTACTTCCTGCCCACCCACTGTGTGCCAGGTCCTGGGGTGGGTGTTCTGTGTACACCAGAGCCACCTGCAAGGTGGATGTGAATGAACCTTGTTTCTCAGATGACAAATGAGTTCAGAGAGATGAGGCAATGCTGCACGTGTGATTTCTGCCACCGCAGTGTTTCCTCTGACTGCCCCCCATGGTGCTAACGGGTGAAACACATAAAGAAAATTCACGTGAAAGAAGGAAAGTGTTTCCACAGTGAAACATTTTAGAAAACACTGGGTTAAACAAAGCAGGAGTCTCCATGCCAGGACTTCTCAGAACATTTAGGATACCCATGTGCTTTGCACCCTACAAGTCCAGTGGGGAGTCATGCATGGATAGCCCAATGTTTCCAGACTCACTTGACCCCTGGGAGCCTCTTTTCCAGGAGCACCTTACAGCATATGGCTTGAAAAACAGCGCCCGCAGCCCTCAGAACCCCCATTGTGCTGAGCAAGAATGTGCAGGGCTGGAAGGAAAGGAGCCTGGGGCCCCTCCAGGAGGTATCGTCTCTGATCCAACAATAGCCCTAGCAAGGAGATCTCCTTACCTCCATTTTTCACATGGGGAAACTGAGGCTCAGAGAGGCAAAGCAAGTTGCCCTCACAGAGATGTGAGGACAGTGGAGGGTGACTCTTCACCGTGATGAGGAGGGTTGGAAACTATCATGAGGGTTCCGGGGAACCCGGAATGCAGATGTGTGCCCCTTGGGAAAGGAGCAAGGTGGGGGTGCACCCTGCCCCTGAGGGGCACCCTGAGCCCTGACAAGCCAGCGCCTGGGACCCGGGCCCTCGACACTCCCTCGGTCCACGTTCTCCGGAAGCGCTGGCAGTTTTAATTAAATGCTTCGTGTGGTGGCTCATTAAGGAGAAAACAGTGGTTCTATTTCTAAGTAGCCTCAGGACTCCTCACTATTTTTACTGCTCGAACAACCTTGCGGAGTATTTTATAGTGTTTGAACTTGGTATTGCCTCTGAGCCAGGCAGGACTTCCAGGCCCCGGGCTGAGAGACTGTTCTCTCCGCTCCAAGGACCGCTTCCTCAGTGTCCCAAGGCCCCACCTCCCCCACCCCCGGGGCCTCTGGGACTCCTGCTCCCCATCCCTGGCCCCCCCACCCCAGCACCCTTCTCATTGGTATAAGTTTGCCTCACTTCGGAGCTCTGATACACACCATTTGGCGGTTTTGTTCCCTGATTGCTTCCTGGTACTTTTCTGTGAAACAGCCTATTAACCAATATTAGCTTATCCTTACACAGCACTTGCCGTGGGCCAGACACTGTTCTAAGCTCTTACTTATATTAACTGGCTGAATCCTCATAACAAACCTGTGCGGTAAGTACGTCATTATCCCAATGAATGGGGAAACCGAGGCAAAGAGGGGTCAGGTTCCTTGCCCCAGATCCTAGACTGCTAATTAGGAAAGCCAGGATTCAAAAGCAGGGAATCTGGCTGGAGAATCTGCCCTTAATCCCTCCGTTATGCCACCTGCTAATAAACTCCCAGGCTTGTCCCTGCTCTTGTCAACTGTCCCCACTCAGGGGCTATAGTTCTGCCCCAAATCCCAGCCCAGAGATGACGCCTTGGTTGGCTGCCTGCCTAGCTCTCCAGCCATCACCTGACCTCGGATTGCCATCACCCGTGGCGTTTTCCGAAGACGGTGCAGCAGCACCTTTCATGACATATGCTCTTCTAGAACCTTCTCGCTCCCCTTCTTCCTCGAACCAGGGCAGATCTTTGTGACTATCTCAACCAACAGAGGATAGCTGAAGTGACACCATGTGGCTTTGGAGGCTAGGTAGTAAAAGAGTCATGCACTTCTGCCTTCTGTTTGGGGACTCAGCCACCAGGCCATGAGGGAGTCTGAATGACCGGTGGAGAAACCCATATGGAGAGGAACGAGGCCCCAGCAAGCTGCTAGCTGACAGCCAGCACCAACTCGCCGGCCAGGTGGGCCACTTTGAAAGAGATCCTCCAGCCTCTAGATGTTGAACAACCAGCTAATGGGATGGGGAGCAGAGGCCAGCTGTCCCCACCAAGCCCTGCCCAAACGGCAGCATCCTGAGCAAAATAAAGGATTATTGTTGTTTTAAGCCCCTTAGTTTTGGGGTGGCTTCTTATACAGCAAACAGATAACGAGAACACCTACTATGACTGTCTCATAAAGTATTTTGTCACTCTGGATGACCCTCCCTGATGCAGCCGACTGTAATACTGGCTTCTGTCTTGTAGACCAGACCTCCCCTGGTTCTCTGTCCGCACAACGCCACAAAGTCTTCCCTAAAAGTGAAAGTAGAATGGCCAATGTTGTTCTCTCCACCCGTCTCACTACAGGGAGCAGGCCACTGCTGGGTCCAGCTGCCCCCGGTTCTCCCGACAACTGAGATCGAGTCTCTTCATGCCATGGACCTGGGTTCCTAGGCAGTGAGGTCAACTCAGACTGTTCTGTAGTTCACAGATTCTCACTTCAGCAATCCTATTCTGCTATTTGTCTCTTGTACTGAGTTTTTAAAATTTCATTTATTTGTTTCATTTATGGACGTCATATCTAGTTCTTTTGCAAATCGGTCAATTTTGGTAGTTCTTTGCTTCGCCATACTTTCAATGCCCCTTCAATCCTTTATTTTATTTTTTTTTTTAAGATTTTATTTATTTATTTGACAGAGATAGAGACAGCCAGCGAGAGAGGGAACACAAGCACGGGGAGTGGAGACGAAGAAGCAGGCTCACAGCGGAGGAGCCTGATGGGCTCGATCCCAGAACGCCGGGATCACGCCCTGAGCCGAAGGCAGACGCCCAACCGCTGTGCCACCCAGGCGCACCCCCCCTTCAATCCTTTAAATTCATCAAACATACTACTTTTGTCCTGGGTATCTGATGATTACTGTAGTTCTTATTTTTGGTGATCTGATTTCCAATTTGTTGTTTCTGATAACTCTTCCTCATGGTGGCTTGCTTCCTTGTGTGTTTGGTGATTTTAAACTGCGAACCCATGTTCTTCACAATTTTATCTGAGAATTTGTTGAGACCTGATTTAATGTGTGTTCTTCAAAAAAGACTTGTGTTTGTTTCTGCAAAGCTCCTGAGGGAACCATTAATCCAGAATTGCTGGCAAATTTCACATAGGCTTATTAGATTAAATGTGAATCTTCAAGGACATATCGCCATGGCCACATTTAGCTCTTTTCAGGTCCCCTGAGATCTCCTCTTCCTCTCTTCTAATAGTAGAAGAGTTCTGGCAGAAGAGTGTGCTTCAAGTCCCACTCCCATTCCAGTGCCCCAGTTTGTGAAAGTTCACTGTATTTTAACCTAAGGCAGCCTTAGGGCACTGGGTACCTGTGGAGGAGAGATAGGGGCCGCTATTAATGGAGAAGTTAAGAGTTAAAACAACCAAAGGAAACAAAAAGTAAAGATTGTCGTGATAAAGAAAATTGTGGGTTTGTTCCCATTGCAAGAAAAATATGTGACTAATGGCTAAAGTTGTTTTCTAAATGATTTAACAACTCTCACTGCCATATCAATAAGTTGATTGTAATTAAGTTTATTTTTCCTTCAAGTACATTCCTCGACCTGACAGTTGTTTAACTTTGTATATATGTACTTTATATATGTACATATATGTACTTCAGTCACTGTAGACCCTAAAAAGCAATTCTCAAAAAAACTCTCGGCTTCCAATACTTTAACTAACTCATATCTTTCAGTGGTTCAGAGTTCTTACCCACCTAGCTGGTCTGCACATACGTGGTTTGACAATCTCTGTATTACAGGGGGTGTGTGGTCACAATTAATGCTACCTAACAAACTACCCTGAAACTCTGTGACTTTATTTTATTTTATTTTAAAGATTTTATTTATTTATTCGACAGAGATAGAGACAGCCAGCAAGAGAGGGAACACAAGCAGGGGGAGTGGGAGAGAAAGAAGCAGGCTCATAGCGGAGGAGCCTGATGTGGGGCTCGATCTCGTAACGCCGGGATCACGCCCTGAGCCGAAGGCAGACGCTTAACCGCTGTGCCACCCAGGCGCCCCTGAAACTCTGTGACTTTAAACTGTGAACATCTAAATAGTGGGTCTCTGTTTATAAAGCCTGGGCTCAGCTGTCTGGGTCTTTTGGCCTTGGCTGGACTTACTCACATGTCAGGAGTACACTCGTTATTGGCTGATGCGGGCCGGCCTTAGCTAGGAGGACTGCGCTGACTTGGTTTGACCCCACATGTCTCTGATCCTCTAGCAGACTGGCCTGGGCATGTGCTTGTTGCAAGGGTAGACGTGTAAGAGGCACTTTTCCCAGCCTCCTTATGTCTCCCCACAAATATCTCACTGGACAAAGCTGGTCACATGACAAGCTGAAAGCAAGTCAAGGGACAGATATTTCTCCACCCAGCTCGGTACACACAACAAAGTTATATGGCAAAGGGTGTGAATAGAGGGAGAGGCAAAAAATTGTAGCTAAATGATGCAGTCTATCATAGCTGGTGTCCAGGCATCCCTCTCAAAGGGGCCATGTCAGGCAGCTGGTTTAATGGGCCATCAGGGTCTTACAGGCACTGGGGCAGGGATAGACAGAACTCTCCTTTTTCTTCCCTCAATTTTATTTGGTTTTTGGCTTCAGAGTCCAGGTGTCTCACTCTCTCACTACACACCTGTCCCTGGTGAGAACTGCCAGTGCAGGATTTTAGAGGTTTCTGAGACCACCTAGGAAGGCAATAGTCAAGCAGGATAAATCTTTCCAGGACCAATGGGTCCACTTCCCGACTCAGGCCAGGGCAGCTGCTCAGGTCTCTGGGCATGTTGCTAAAAATAACATGTGGCTGGAGTTCAATCACTTAAAAACTGAACATTATTTCTTTCCTGCATTAACCGAAGATACCTTAAATAGATGACCTGGAAAGAATCTATCAAATCTTCCATTTGTCAATACCACACCAAGGAAAGCAGCATAAATCAGAAAGCAATTATGAGAAATTGTGTAGGGATGGTACACAGCTCAAGGTCAGGGGCCAGGCCTTCCACTTGCCTGCCGTGCAGCCTGAACCCACAGTCTGGCTGGGCACTCCACATGTGCACTTAATAAACGACCACTGGACATGGCTTCAAAAGCAAGGAGCATGCTTGGGATGGTTTGGTGCAAAGAGAAGGGCCAAGTGGACGGAGCTTGAGAAAGATTAGAGGGAGGCCCTCAAGGGCCTTTGCTGTGAACCCTTCACCTAGAGCATATTTGTCAGAACTGTCTTGGGAGCTAATGACAAAACTTCACTCAAGGCGGCTTCGAAAGAATGAGAGATTTATTGTCTCATTAACCAAATAACTTAGAAGGCCAGCAAAGAAGCTGGCCTGGAACCAAAGACATGGCTGTTAGCAGCTCTCTTTCCCTCTCCCTCCTCTCTGCTCCCCAGCTCTTCCCGGGGTAAACTCTAATCTCACTGACCTTTATACTTTGTGTTGTAGATGGAGGGTAAGGAGTTGTCGAGAAACTGATCAATGACCAGCTATGAAGTGGTCTCTGTCCAGAAACTTTTGACCAGAGAGAGAAAGGGGCTCTCTTTTCTGAGATCCTGTTTGAAAAGCTCCTAGGGAAGGGTTCTGATTGGCCAGGCCTGTGTCATGTGATCAACCCTACGCTGATCTTGGACTTGGGGGTGTGGGAGCAGGAATGGGATCTGTGATTAGCAGCCCTCACCAGAACTGTAGAGTTCACAGGAGCCTTTCCAGAAGATGAGGAACAGACCATACATGTTCACCATAGAGGGCACGTCATTCTAGCACAAGGAATTGGTACAAGCTTTGAGGCAGGTGCATACCTACATGTCTCACCTGGCTTAGGGGTGAAGAGCACAGGGACTCTCTTCCTGAGGGGAGGCTGGCCTGAGGTGAGTGAAATTTGAGTGGTGGAGTTAAGTAGACAAGAACAATTATTTTCTCATGTGTCCTAACAAAGTGTGCTGTTCAAGGGGCTTGACAGGTATTACATTATCTCTTTTAGGTCTCCCACTGACTACCTGAGGGATGTTTTCTTAGACCTCATTTTACAGATGAAGGATGCTGAGGACCCAAAAAAGGGCAAGTAGGCAACCCAAGGTCAAACAGTGGTGAGTTGGGCCCTTGAAACAAGTGTCTCTGACCCACCCCTTCCAAATAATCTAATCAGACTGTGAAAGCAATTCCCCTGCTAGGCATTTACCCTGGAGGAATGAGGGCTTGTGCCCATAAAACAGTATGCATAAGAATGTCCCCGGCCACTTTATTCATAATGGCCCCAAACTGGAAACCAGCCAATGTCTATCAATAATAGAACAGATACATACTGTGTGGCATATGTGCACATGGAATACTACCCAGCACAGAAAATGAACACACTTGTTATACACAACAACACAGATGAATCTCACAGATATTTGGTTGAGTGAAAGAAGCCAGACACAAAAGAAAACACACCGTATGAGTCTATGTACATGACGTTCAAGAGCAAGCAAAGGCATTGTTGGTGACAGGGATCAGAATGGCAGTTACCCCTGGAGTGGACTAGAGACTAGGAAGGGGCACCAGGAAGCCAGGGCAAGAGGGTGCTGGAAAACTGTATGGTTACACAGGCATATCCATAGATAAGAATTCAACAAGCTGTGCCTTTAAGATCTGTGGACTTTATTGTATGTATACCATATGTCAACTTAAAAAGAAATAACTCTTATTCACAAGTTTGATTGACTGAAGTTCCAAGCCCTTCAAATCTGCATTGTTTTTCATTCTATTATTAATTAATTAATTATTTCAAATGAAAACCTGAGGATTCCCCATCCATTGAGAAGTAGAAATCCCTATTCATTTTTCAGTTATCTCCCTGTAGGTGTTTTAGAAAGACCTCACTTGAGAGATACTCTGGGGTTCCACCTTCTCCTCACTTCAGCTCCCAAATTCCAGCAAAGAAATCCCTGAAGGTCCAAAGGGTCCCCCTCCTTTCCTGGGCTTGACCATCAGGGTGAGTTGGCGTTGGGGATGCCAGCTCTCAGCACACCATCCTCCTGAGCCAGGTAGCTCTTGTGTGGTCAGGAGGACCTGGAGCTCCCTGAGGGATTGGGGAGGGGATGCTTGGCTGGGGTGTGTGTGTGTGTGGAGAGATTAGTCCTTCCACAGCTTCTCCTCAAGGAGAATCATCAATAGAAACATCTTCATAGAAAGTGGTGGAGCCAGACACAGAGCCATGTCTACAATGGCCAGAATGCAGTGAGAAAGAGGCTCTGTCTTGGGCTTGCATCATAGCCTGACTAGTTCCTTACTTACCCACTGGATGACTTTGATACTGCCCATTTCAACTTCCTCACCAGTCAAATGGACCCAAAATATCAACTCATAGCATTATCTTGTTAGAAATCAAAATAAGTCTTTGCAGAAGGGCCAATCTAGTCTATATACTATGTTTTGTGTAGATGACAAAAACAAACCCTTCCTCAAGACATTGTAGTGCTAGAAAGTTATCTTAATATACTGATTTTCTTAGAACAAAATACATCCTTGCTATCTTTCATAAAAGGGTCATATTAAGCTTTCAAATCTACAAGGTCTCAGAAGTGACTGGTAACTACTAAGATTGTACAGTGTACAACATGAACAACTATATATATATCCCTGCTTGCAGGATATGAAGCACTCTGCATATATAGGAGGTTTGCCCTATTTTTTCTGGCCAGGAGACTTTAGTTAACCCCTTCATTCTTCAAAGGAATTATTCTTGCTATGGACTAAATTGTGTCCTTCCACCCACCAAAGTCCTATGTTAAAGTCCTATTTGGAGATGAGGTCTTTGGGAGATAATTAGGTTTAGATGAGGTCATTAGGATGAGGCCCTCATACAGGGATTAGTGCCCTTACAAGAAGAGGAAGAGATGCCAGAGCTTACTCTCTGCCATGTAGGACATAGCAAGAAGGTGGCTATCTGCCACCCAGGAAGAAGTCTCTTTCACTAGGAACCAACAGTGCTAGCACCCCAATCTGGACTTCCAGGCCCTCTAAGAAATAAATTCCTGCTGTTTCAGCAACCTGGTCTATAATATTTTGTTATGGCAGCCCATGTTGAGTAAGAGTTTTTTTTTTTAATGTTTTTTGTATTATATTACGTTAGTCACCATACGGTACAACCCTGGTTTCTGATGTAAAGTTCGATGATTCATTAGTTGCGTATAACACCCAGTGCACCATGCAATACGTGCCCTCCTTACTACCCATCACCAGTCTATCCCATTCCCCCACCCCCCTCCCCTCTGAGGCCCTCAGTTTGTTTCTCAGAGTCCATAGTCTCTCATGCTTCATTCCCCCTCCTGATTAACCCCCCTTTCTTTATCCCTTTCTTCCCCTACCGATCTTCCTACTTCTTATGTTCCATAGATGAGAGGAAGCATATGATAATTGTCTCTCTGTCTTAGCATTATCTCCTCTAATGCTGTCCATGTTGCAGCAAATGTTGAGAACTGGTAATATTCCATTGTATATATGGACCACAACTTCTTAATCCAGTCATCTGTTGAAGGGCATCTCGGTTGCTTCCACGATTTAGCTATTGTGGACAATGCTGCTATGAACATTGGGGTGCAAATGGCCCTTCTCTTCACTACGTCTGTCTCTTTGGGGTAAATACCCAGTAGTGCAATGGCTGGGTCATAGGGTAGCTCAATTTTTAACTTTTTTTTTTATAATGATTTTTTATTATATTATGTTAGTCACCATACAGTACATCCCCGGTTTTCGATGTAAGGCTCGATGATTCATTAGTTGTGTATAACACCCAGTGCACCATGCAATATGTGCCCTCCTTACTACCCATCACCGGCCTATCCCATTCCCCCACCCCCCTCCCCTCTGTAGCCCTCAGTTTGTTTCTCAGAGTCCATAGTCTCTCATGTTTCATTCCCCCTTCTGATTACCCCCCCTTTCTTTATCCCTTTCTTCCCCTACTGATCATTCTAGTTCTTATGTTCCATAGATGAGAGAAATCATATGATAGTTGTCTTTCTCTGCTTGACTTATTTCACTTAGCATTATCTCCTCCAGTGCCGTCCATGTTGTAGCAAATGTTGAGAACTCGTTCTTTCTGATAGCTGAGTAATATTCCATTGTATATATGGACCACAACTTCTTAATCCAGTCATCTGTTGAAGGGCATCTCGGCTCCTTCCACGATTTAGCTATTGTGGACATTGCTGCTATGAACATTGGGGTGCATATGGCCCTTCTCTTCACTACGTCTGTATCTTTGGGGTAAACACCCAGTAGTGCAATGGCTGGATCATAGGGTAGCTCAATTTTTAACTTTTTAAGGGACCTCCACACTGTTTTCCAGAGTGGCTGTACCAACTTGCATTCCCACCAACAATGTAGGAGGGATCCCCTTTCTCCATATCCGCTCCAACAATTGTTGTTTCTTGCCTTGTCAATTTTTGCCATTCTAACTGGCGTAAGGTGGTATCTCAGTGTGGTTTTGATTTGAATTTCCCTGATGGCTAATGATTTTTAACATTTTTTCATGTGTCTGTTAGCCATTTGTATGTCTTCATTGGAAAAGTGTCTGTTCATATCTTCTGCCCATTTTATGATTTGTTTACTTGTTTCTCATGTATTGAGTTTGAGAAGTTCTTTGTAGATCTTGGATACCAGTCTTTTATCTGTAGCATCATTTGCAAATATCTTCTCCCATTCCGTGGGCTGCCTCTTAATTTTCTTGACTGTTTCCTTGGGTGTGCAGAAGCTTTTTATCTTGATGAAGTCCCACAAGTTCATTTTATCTTTTTTTCTCTTGCCTTTGGAGATGTGTCATGAAAAAGGTTGCTTTGGCCGATGTTGTAGAGGGTGCTGCCTATGTTCTCCTCTGGGATTTTGATGGATTCCTGTCTCACATCGAGGTCTTTCATCCATTTGGAGTTTATCTTTGTGTATGGTGTGAGAGAGTGGTCACGTTTCATTCTTTTGCATGTAGCTGTCCAATTTTCCCAGCACCATTTATTGAAGAGACTGTCTTTTTTCCACTGGATGTTTTTTCCTGCTTTATCAAAGATTAGTTGCCCAAAGAGCCGAGGGTCCATTTCTGGGCTCTCTATTCTGTTCCATTGGTCTATGTGTCTGTTTTTGTGCCAGTACCATGCTGTCTTTGTGATCACAGCTTTGTAGTACACCTCGAAATCCGGCATTGTGATGCCCCCAGCTTTGTTTTTCCTTTTCAACAGTTCCTTGGCGATTCAGGGCCTTTTCTGGTTCCATACAAGTTTAAGGACTATTTGTTCCAGTTCTTTGAAAAACGTTCTCGGTATTTTGATCGGGATAGCATTGAAAGTGTAGATTGCTCTGGGTAGCATGGACATTTTAATTATGTTAATTCTTCCGATCCATGAGCATGGAATATTTTTCCATCTTTTTGTGTCTTCCTCATTGTCTTTCAAGAGTGATTTATAGTTTCTAGAATATAGGTCCTTTACGTCTCTGGTTAAGTTAATTCCAAGGTAACGTATGGTTTTTGGTGCTATTGTAAATGGGATGGATTCCCTAATTTCTCTTTCTTCAGTCTCATTATTCGTGTATAGAAATGCAACTGATTTCTGAGCATTGGTTTTGTATCCCGCCACATTACTGAATTGCTCTATAACTTCTAATAGTTTGGGAGTGGATTCTTTTGTGTTTTCCATATAGAGTATCATGTCATCTGCGAAGAGAGACAGTTTGACTTCTTCTTTGCCGATTTGGATACCTTTTGTCAATTTTTGTTGTCTGATTGCTGTTGCAAGGACTTCTAGTACTATGTTGAATAATAGTGGCGAGAGTGGGCATCCTTGTCGTGTTCCTGATCTGAAGGGAGGGGCTTCCAGCTTTTCCCCATTGAGAATGATATTTGCTGAAGGCTTTTCATAGATGTTTTTTATGAGATTGAGATATATACCCTCTATCCCTACACTCTGAAGGGTTTTAATCAGGAAAGGATGCTGTATTTTGTCAAATGCTTTTTCTGCATCTATTGACAGAATCATATGATTTTTGAATTTTTCTTACTGGATAAAATCTAAGACACTGATCGATTTGCAAATGTTGAACCACCCTTGTATCCCAAGGATGAATCCCACTTGGTCATGATGGATAATCCTTTTAATGTACTGTTGGATTCTATTAGCCAGGATCTTGTTGAGGATTTTGGCGTCCATGTTCATTAGGGAAATTGGTCTATAATTCTCCTTTTTGATGGGGTCTTTGCCTTGTTTGGGGATCAAGGTAATAGTGGCCTCCTAGAATGAGTTTGGTAGCTTTCCTTCTGTTTCTATTTTTTGAAATAGCTTTAGGAGAATAGGAGTCATTTCTTCTTTGAATGTTTGATAGAATTCCCGAGGAAAACCGTCCAGGCCTGGAGTTTTGTTTTTTGGAAGGTTGTTTATCAATGACTCAATCTCTTCATAATTAATTGGCCTGTTTAAAAAATCAATTTCTTTCTGTTTCATTCTTGGTAGTTTATAGGTTTCCAGGAAGGCCTCCATCTCTTCCTGATTGCTTAATTTATTGGCTTAAAGCTGTTGATAAAAGTTTCTAATAATCCTTCCAATTTCATTGGTGTTGGTTGTGACCTCTCCTTTTTCATTCATAATTTTATTAATTTGGGTCCTTTCTCTATTCTTTTGGATAAGTCTTGCCAGTGGTCTGTCAATTTTATTGATTCTCTCAAAGAACCAGCTTCTAGTCCTGTTGATATGCTCTACTGTACTCCTGGTTTCTAATTCATCGATTTCTGCTCTAATCTTGGTCAACTGCTTCCTCGTGCGTGGATTAGGTCTGTCCCTCTGTTGCTGTTCCAGCTTCTTGAGGTGAGAATATAAAAACTGCATTTTAGATTTTTCTCTTCTTTTGAGTGAGGCTTGGATGGCTATGTATTTTCCCCTTAGGACTGCCTTTGCAGTATCCCATAGGTTTTGGACCGTTGTGTTTTCATTCTCGTTGGTCTCCATAAATTATTTAAATTGATTTTTGATTTCCTGGTTTATTGAATCATTCCTGAGCAGGATGGTTCTTAGTCTCCAAGTGTTTGAGTTTCTTCCAAATTTTTCCTTGTGGTTGAGTTCCAATTTCAAAGCGTTGTGGTCTGAGAATATGCAGGGAATACTTTCCGTCTTTTGGTATCGGTTGAGACCTGTTTTGTGTCCCAGAACATGGTCCATTCTTGAGAATGTTCCATGGGCATTAGAATAGAATGAGTATTCTTTGGTTCTGAGGTGTAGTGTTCTATATATATCTATGAGGTCCAACTCGTCAAGTATGGCATTCAAAGCCCTTGTTTCTTTGTCAATTTTTTGCATGGGTGTTCTTTCTATTTCTGATAGTGGAGTGTTGAGGTCCCCTACTATTAACGTATTTTTATGTATATGTCTCTTTATTCTGGTTAAGAGTTGGCTTGTGTATCTTGCTGCTCCCCTGTTGGGAGCGTAGATATTTATAATTGTCATATCCACTTGTTGGATACATCCTTTAAGAATAATATAGTGCCCTTCTGGCCATATGCACCCCAATGTTCATAGCAGCAATGTCCACAATAGCTAAATCATGGAAGGAGCTGAGTTGCCCTTCAACAGATGACGGGATTAAGAAGTTGTGGTCCATATATACAATGGAATATTACTCAGCTATCAGAAAGAACGAGTTCTCAACATTTGCTGCAACATGGACGGCACTGGAGGAGATAATGCTAAGTGAAATAAGTCAAACAGAGAAAGACAACTATCATATGATTTCTCTCATCTATGGAACATAAGAACTAGGATGATTGGTTGGGGAAGAAAGGGATAAAGAAAGGGGGGTAATCAGAAGGGGGAATGAAACATGAGAGACTATGGACTATGAGAAACAAACTGAGGGCCTCAGAGGAGAGGGGGGTGGGGGAATGTGATAGACTGGTGATGGGTAGTAAGGAGGGCACGTATTGCATGGTGCACTGGGTATTATATGCAACTAATGAATCATCGAGCTTTACATCGGAAACCGGGGATGTACTGTATGGTGACTAACATAATATAATAAAAAATTCATTAAAAAAATAATATAGTGCCCTTCTGTGTCTCCAACTATAGTCTTTAGTTTCAAATCCAATCTGCTTGATATGAGAATTGCTACCCCAGCTTTCTTTTGAGGTCCTTTGGCGTGAAAGATGGTATTCCATCCCTTTACTTTCAGTCTGAATGTATCTTTAGGTTCAAAATGAATCTCTTGTAGAGAGCAAATGGATGGGTCATGTCTTTTTATCCAATCATCAGCACTGTGGCACTTTATGGGAGCATTTAGGCCATTTACATTGAGACTGAATATTGAGAGATATGATTTTAATGATGCCATGTTGCCTGTAAAGTCTTTGTTTCTATCGATTGTGATTTTCTGTTCTGTATCACTCTTGGGGCCTTTTTACTTTTCTAGAACCCCCCTTAATATCTCCTGTAGGGCTGGTTTTGTGGTTACAAAATTGGTCAATGACTGGTGATTCTGGAAGGTCTTTATTTCTCCATCAATTCTGAATGACAGCCTTGCTGGATAAAGGATCCTTGGCTGCATGTTTTTCTCTGAAAGAGCTTTAAAAATGCCCCCCCAACCCTTTCTCTCATTCCAGGTCTGTGTAGACAGGTCTGACGTAATTCTGATACCTTTGCCTTGGTACGTGAGAAATTTTTTTGCCCTGGCCACTTTCAATACTGTATCCTTGGATCTAATATTTGTGAATTGCACTATGATGTGACGTGGTGTAGGTTTGTCGTGGTTGAGCTTGGAAGGGGTCCTCTCTGCCTCTTGGACATGAATGTTTGTTTCCTTTGCTAGATTAGGGAAGTTTTCAGCTACAATTTGTTCAAATATCTCTTCTAGACCTCTGTTTTTCTCCACCCCCTTGGGGATGCTGATGATTCTGACATTGGAACGTTTCATTGAGTCAGTAATCTCCCGTAACCTACATTCTTGAGTGTGGATTTTTTTAAGTCCAGATTCTATTTTAGCTTTTTCTTCTACTAACCCATCCTCCAATTCGCTGATACGTTCTTCTGCCTCATTCACCCTGGCCGTCAGAGCCTCTAGTTTTGACTGCATTTGGCTCATAGAATTTTTAATTTCTGCCAGATTCACTCTCATTTCTGCCCTTAGAGATTCTATATTCTCATTAACATTTTCGTTAATACTTTTTTCAAGTCTACACATCATCTTGACCATTGTTACTCTGAATTCCAGTTTTGATAATTTGGTTATATCCATATCCATTAGTTCTGTGGCAGAGGCCAGAGACTCATTGTCTTTTCTTTGCTGGGGGGAATTTCTCCTTCTCGTCATTCTGATGAGGAGATGTTGTGGGGTTGTCCAGAGCCCAAATTATTGACCGGGACCCAGGCCGTGCGCCCTTGTTTTATAGGGATCTTAGGGATGTGGGCTTCTTGATTTTTCAGCCTGCCTTCTGGGGGAGGGGCCTGCCACGCAGATACTCAGGCAACCCTGTTTGGGTAGAGCCTCCGTGTCCCCTACGAGGGGAGATGGGGATGGGCACACTGTGAGCCGGTATTTCCAGGCTTTTGTCCCCTGGTGGCTTTCCCTGGCGGTTTGCTCTGCCTCTTCTGAGAGTCAGAGCAGCAGTGGCCGAATACCAGCCTCTGTCTCAGAATAGAGGGGTCGCGGACTGTTCTCCACTGATGTTCTGGCCATTTTAACTCTGTTTCTCTTAGCGCTGCTCAGCCCTGCAGCGTCCCGGGATGTGCGCCCCACATCCGGCGTCCCAGCCCTCACTTCCAGGGCCGGCGCGTCTCTGTCCTTTGTGTTTCTAACACCACCAGCCGCCAGCCGCCTCCACGTGCTCCCGGAGCTCCCGGTCTCAGTCTGGTTCCAGTGAGCACGCTGGAGCTCTGGTTTTCAGTCTGGTCGCGCGCGTTCCCCAGCTCACGGTCTCAGTCTGCTCTCTCGCGGGTGCTGGTCCGAGAGTTCGCCTGCTCCCCCGTGCAGGTGGCTACCACTTCCCGGGGCCGAACATGGCGGCTCCCTCCCCCTTCTGTTTATCTTCCGATATCTGTGCACGGTTTCACGGTTCCCTGCTTCGTACCTCAATACTCAGCGCTGGAGATGTTCATTTGTAGAGATCCAGAGGCATCTTCCTGCGTCTCAGGCTGATTCCGTGGTTATTTAGGCTGGTCTGGTACCTATCCAGCTCGACTCAGGAGACCGGCTGAAAAAGGGGTCCCCTATTCCTCCACCATCTTAACTCCCCTCCCTGAGTAAGAGGTTTTGATACCAAGAAGCAGGATACTTCTATAACCAATAACTTAAAAACCTGGAGGGGACTTTGGATAATGGGAGAGACTGGAAGAGTCTTGAGATGCCCTTCAGAAATATAGGTGATTCTGGTGAGGCCTCAGACAGAAGTGAGGAACATGTCAGGGGAAACTAGAGCAAAGGTGGCCCTTGTTAGGGAGTGGCAAAGGACTGGGTTGAGCTGTCCCCTTGGGTAGTGTGGAAGGTGACAATTTTGAGTTATGAAACTGGATACTTAGCTGAAGAGACCACTAAGCAAGGCATTGAAGGAGTGGTTCAGTCCTTCCTGAATGCTTACCATAAAATGTAAAAGAAGAGAGACAGTGAAGTAATTGGTCAGCAAAAAGGAAGCAGAACTTGAAGATTTGGATATTTCTTAGCCTATCCAAAATTCAAAAAACGAGACACCTTGTTTTGAAAAGAACACGAATGTGACTGAGCAGCCATCTGATGAAGAGATCACAATGGACTCACGGGCTTAATAGCCATTGCAGCAGAAGCCAGGAGCAGAGGTGAGATTACCCCACAATGACATGGACAGCTTGAACTAAAGGGAACAGAGAAGGCAAGATGTAATGAAGGGAAGCTGTTGGACTTCTGAGACAATCCGACAAGACCACATCATCGAGCTGCTTGGTTGTGAGCATGCATGATTCATCACGAAGAGGGAAGATGGACCTGGAGGCCATCCAGAGACCACCAGGGCCACCACCTCGGTTTCAACAGACCAGACAGCCCCTGGCCAGAGGCCTAGGGCCCAGGACTGCCCCAAAGATATGGAAGCTGGGGGGAAACTTGGGGGCAGGGCTTCCAAGAGTCTTGGGGACATGACTCCCACTCGGCAGAGCTGCAGAGGTGGGACGTCCACCCCAGTGGGTCCAGAAGGTAGAGCAATGAAGTGAAGAGGATTATTCCCAAGATTTAAGATCTTATGGAGTTTTCCTTTCTTGATGTTTGGGACCCATGACCCCTTCCTTCTTTCCTGTTTCTCCATTGTGGATAGGAATGTCTCCTCCTGTGCCTGGAGGCACATAACTTGTCTGGAATCCCAGGTGCACAGATGGAGAAGGGTTTTGCCTCATGGTGAATCATACCTGAGTCTTGCCCATGTCTGGTGTAGATACTCAGATGAGACTTTAGATTTTAAAGGTTAGAGTTGATGCAAATGAGTTAAGGCTTTGGGATGGAATGGATATATTTTGCATGTGAGGGGGATATGAATTTGGGGCATGAGGGGTAGACACTATGGATTGAATATTTTGTCCTCTCCAAATTCATATATCGAAGCCCTGATGTGATGGTATTTATTGACAAGGCCTTTGGGAGATGATGCGGTCATGAGGGTGGAGGACCACAATGAGATTATTGCCTTTATGAGAAGATGAAGAGATGTCAGAGTGCTCTCTCTGCTGGGTGAGGACACAGCCAGGAGGTCACTGTCTATAAGCCAAGAAGAAGTCTCTCACTAGAATCCAGCCATGCTGGTACCCTGATCTTAGACTTCCAGCCTCAGGAACTATAAGAAGTAAACTCCTATTGTTTAAACCACCCTCTCTATGGTGTTTTGTTATGGCAGCCTGAGCTGACTAAGACAGTTCTCATTATCTGTTAAAGTAACTATTCCTGAAGAAGATACTGATAATTGCCCAACTTATTATCCCTCTCAGGGACATTTGAATCCTAGAGCCTAAACCCACACCCCCAAGAATGAAGTGCCCGTGCTGGGTCTTAGAACAGTGTTACAGTCAGTGGGCAGAGGTATTTGAGGGAGATGGGGAGTTGCCACTCCCTGAGACAGCTTCCCTCCTGCACCATTCTGCGCAGCAAGCACTCTCTTTGCCCACGTCTGAGGATGGTCTTGGCTCTGGGTTCTGAGGGTCTGCTCTCTGGGAAGGAGCCTGGTCCCGTGGGAGGGAGGGTACTAAAGTCCCTGAAGCAGTTTTCCATCTTTGCTGCCTCCCTCTGGCTGTAAAATTAGACCTGCCTATTACAAAGAAGCCATCTGGCAGGTGGGAGGAGTGGAGAGTGGGCTCTGACCCCTCCCAGGACACCTGGCATAGGGACAATAAGGAAAGTCATCTGGTGGGTTTCCACATATTTCCTTCCCCTGCAGTTTCTGCTTTAGCATTTTGGGAGAGAAAAAAGGCATTCTGGGAATGTGAGTGGGTCCTGCTAGGAGAAAAGCATGGCCCCTGTAGGGGCTGGGTCCCTGGGGAATCCATGCTCTCCTGAGCTCTGTGGAGCTCTCTAGCCAGGGCTCAGGCCGAGCCTCTTCAGTTCCCTGTTCATTTGGCATCTCCCATGTGTCCCCCAGCGTGCGGCCTGCAGGTAGACAAAGATGTACAGGAAAACACCCCCCACCCCTGCCGGGGGTCCACAGCCTGCTGTGATTTGTAGACAGATCATTACCGAAAGGTGTGAAAAGCCCTGTGGGAGACATGACAGAAACATGGGTGCTAGGGGAGTACAGACGAGCTCAAGGAACTCCTTCGGGATGCTCAGGGAGGGCTCCCAGAGGAGGTCACATTTGTACAGGATAGGTCAGAGCTCACAAGGCAGAGGGTGGTGTGGGTACAGACAAGAGGCATGGGGGTGGGTTTGGCACCCAGACAGGGGCAAGGGCCTGGAGGGCCTGTGGGCGGCACTGAGCTATTTGGATTTTATCCAAAGTAGGTGTTGGGAGCCATAAGAAAGTTTTCAGCAGAGGCAGGGGGTGACTTTCCCCATGAGGAACGGCATGTGCTCATCTGAAACTTGGGCTCTCCCAGGAAGAAGCAGCAGCGGTCTGAACCCTCAGACCCTCCTCCTTGGAGGCTGGCTCCCTGGGTTGTGGCTGGTGGCTGGGGACTTGCAAGTCCCTTCTAACCCTGGGCCATGCTCTGTGTGGGTTTAGGCCTATATTTGCTATAGATTCTTAAGTACCTTTAAGTCATCCTGGAAACCTTTACTGCAGGTTCTCCTGTCATGGCTCAGGTATTGAGAAGCCACCTCAGTTGGAGAAGAAGCCTGGGAGCCCTAGGGTGGGGAACAAAGCCTGTCCACCGTAAGAGGAGGGTGAAGGGAAGGATGCAGGAGGGCAGGACCAGGTGCGTCTCTGGGCATGAGGCCAATGTCAGAAGGGTACAGCAGCTTGATAAAGGCCAGTGTTGACCATCTAGGGACCTAGCAGGGATATGGGCATATCTGCAGGGTAATGGCCGTTGATCCTCTATTTATCTTTGGAATTGATTTAGGCTTACTGTGTTGGTACCTAAACCCAGCACTGGTGCCTGTTGGAACTACACCTTTGTGGGGAAGGGATAGTATCTCCCTGAAAGAGAATGTTCTTACATTCCTTTTCAGACTTACCTAGAAGTGTGGAGTCCTCAGTCAGACACCCGAGAACTCTGAAGGCAGTTCTTAGACAACCAGAAGGGAACATCCTTCTCTCTTTGAACCTCATTTTCCTAAATCTCAGCCACAAGGGGGCTGTTGTCCAGGCAGGATCTCTTGGCGTGGGAACCAAGATGGCACCCAGCACAATGAGGCTGGCATGGAGTGGGGAGGAAAGGGGTCCAGGCCACCCCAAGGTGGGGGTGAGCCAGATTGGCCAGTTGCCTGTAATGCTTTGC
Organism: Ursus arctos; assembly: GCF_023065955.2. Taxonomy (NCBI): domain Eukaryota; kingdom Metazoa; phylum Chordata; class Mammalia; order Carnivora; family Ursidae; genus Ursus; species Ursus arctos. Next base: position 2,115,228 of record NW_026622974.1, read on the forward strand.
ATTTTCTTTTTCTCATTATATCCTTGATTTTCCAGTAAAGACTTATTTAACTATCCCAGCCTAGGCAAGGAGGAAAGAAAATGTGGCCTGTTTGGAAAACAGCTTTAAAGGAGGCATGATGCTCCCAAGGTCAGCCAAGTGGTGGGAGCAGTAATCATGGGGAGAACCCAAGTGTGGGTGACTCTGGGGACAAAAGGGGAGTCTCAGGTCTCACTATCTTTCCTCCCCTGGTAATTTGCTCTCTCAGACCTGTTCCCTTGGAGGGGCCAAGTTGGTTTAATGGGAAAGTAATGTTCTTTTGTAATCTTAACTCATGAGCCTCTAGAAATAGATAAACCTTGAAAGAAGAAATCATTGGTTCACATTGAGGAAGTCACAGAGCTCCCCCGCCTACCCACCAACCAGGTTGGAGGTCAGGGCCAGAACTGGGTCCTAGGTGGGGCAGGGGTGAAAAGAAAGAGGCCAAAGGGCTTCAGCCATGACTGTACCAAGTCAGGGTCTCAGACTATGGAACATGGCTTTCATATTCCTCCCTCCCTCCTAAAAATGTCTACAGGAAAGTATACGCACACACATAAGGGAGCCCGGGCACACACATGCAACACACATTCTCAAGGGAAGACCATGCCTTCTTCTCTGCTCCATTCCCCACAGATGGAGCTGCACCAAGGGACTTGGACTTCCCAACAGTCCTGCAAACAAATGAGCTTGACTTTCACTCCATTACCAGGGCTAATCTGTCCCGACTCCCACCTGATTTGCACAGGAAATGGGTTCATTCATTATGGATGGTGTGTGCACTTTGCAGACTTCTCCAGAGAAATCCGCTAAGCAGTGTGAAGCGACACTTCCCTTAAGCAAAGGGAAGGGGCGGAGACTTATCTCCCAGGAAAAGGTCTGGCCAGAAGGAGAAATGGCTAATGTGATTTCTATCCACCCCAACCTCCACCCCCACCCAGTGGGCAGCTCTGCGCCTTCCATTGCTCTGCTCACTGCCCCTGCGGGTGAGCTCATGCCAGCAGCGTCATCTCCTCGGGCAGCTCTGCAGTCATTTTGTCCATAGCCCTGCTTGGTTTACCAGCTGGAGAGTAGGAAGTCTCAGGAAATGCCTCTGAACGGATTAGTTCTAGGGCAGTGGTTCCCAACCTTCAGCGTACATCAGAATCTTCTCAAGGGCTTATCAAAATTCAGACTGTTGCAAACTCCCCCTTAAGCTTCTGACTCACAGGTCCAGGTGGGCCTGAGGATTTCATTTCTAACAAGCCTTCCCATGATGTTGACGCTGACACTGCTGGTCCAAGGATCACACGTTGAGAACCACTGGCCTGGCTCCTTACCCCACAGCAGAACCATTCTGCAACCTTCCTCACCGGTAAAGCCAGAAAACTATATGTGCTTCTTCCACTTAGATCCCTCTTTCCACTCACCACCCTCTGCTGTGCTTTATTTCCTTGTCTGTCTGCCCTCCCAGACTGTCAGTCCCTAGAGAACAGGATGGGTGTCTTAGCTACCTAGGGATTCCCAAGAGAAGATCTGGCTGTGCTCACACTGCTGAAGGGCAGTGGGTATCTCTCGGGGAAGAAGTGGCCTTGGGATGGAGACGTTCTTGAAGAGGGGCTGGTACTTTGTAATTCTATATATACTGTTATCTTGTTGTGGGTTTTAGAAGGAGAATGACTCATGGATTACTATGTGATTAAAAAATTATGTCAAGAGAATGAGAAGACAAGCAGCAGACAGGGAGAAAATGCTTGGTAATGATGTGTCTGATAAAAGATCCTTATCTAAATTATACAAAGAACTCTTAAAACTCAACAATAAGCAAACAATCCAATTTAAAAAATGGGCCAAAGACCTTAACAGACCCCTCACTGAAGATCTACAGATGGCAAGTGAGAAATGAAAAGATGCCCCACCTCGTCTGTCATCAGGGAAAGGCAAGTGAAGCCAGTGAGCCATCAACACACACCTGTTGGGATGACCAAACTCCAGAGCACTGACAACACCAAATGCCCACGAGGATGTGGAGCAACGGGAACTCTCATGCATTGCTCATAGAAATGTGAAATGGTAGTCTCTTTGGAAGACAGTTTAGCAGCTTCTTCCAAAACTAAACATAGTCTGACCATCCAATCCAGCAATTGCTCTCCTCGGTATTTACCCAATGGAGTTTAAAACTTATGACCACACAAAAGTCTGCATGTGGATGTTGACAGCAACTTTATTCATATTTGGCAAAAGGTGACTAAGCCACTGAGCTGTCCTTCAGTCGGGGAATGGATAATCAAACTGTGGCACGTTCAGACAGTGGAATATTATGCCATGCCTTTAAGAAATGAGCTGTCAAGCCACGGAAAGACACAAGGGAAACTTAAGTGCATATTACTAAAGGATAGAAGCCAAGCTGAAAAAGCTACCTACTGTATGTTTCCGACTCTATGACATTCTGGAAAAGGTAAAACTATGGAGACAATCAAAAGATCAAGAGTTGCCAAGGATGAATAAGCAGAGCACAGAGGATTTTTTCAGGGCAGTGAAAATGGTCTGCGGTCTGTATGATACCGTAGTGGTGGACCCCTGTCATTACACATTTGTCCAAACCCATAGAAGGTACACCACTCATGTGAACTGTGGACTTTGGGAGATACTGATGAATCCGTGTAAGTTCCTCAGTTGTATCAAATGTACCCCTCTGGTGGGGGAATGCTGATAATGGGGAGGCTGGGCATATGTGGAAACTGGGGTATATGGCAAATCTCTGTACCTTCACTTCAATTTTGCCACGAACCTAAAAGTGTTCTAAAAAATTAAATTAAAAAAAACAAATGGAGAAAAGATTATTCCTTTGACTAAAGCATCCTCTTTAAAGATATTAATGCTGCTGTCCCACACCCCCACCGAATCCTCAAAAGGGTTTAGCTAATAGCATCACTAAGTGCCTGGTGCTACTGGAAGATCTTTAGAGACACAGATTTATTTAGTCCTCAGAATAGCCACGTGATGCGGATACTATTTGTTATCCCCGTTCCCGTATGGAGAAACTAAGGCACGGGGAGGTTATCTTTTTCTAGGTCACATGCCTAATTAGCAGTGGGGTTGACATTCACCCTGGCAGACTACTTCTGGGATTTGTGGCCTTGACCTCTAGGAAGGCAGGACCACCTGTTATGGACACCTTGAGGATGGTCAAAAGATGGAGTCTTATTTATTTACACTTAACACACTTTGCTCTAAAGAAGGTTTGAGTAACCACTACCTGTTTTTCTTATCTAGAGCTTCGATTGCCTGGAAATGTTACCTTTAATTAAATTTGTGCTAGAAACACAATACAAAAACATAAGCTGAAGCACATGGGCTTACAAAAAAAAAAAAAAAAGAAGAAAGAAAAGAGAAAGAGTCGTCAAAGCAGATGTGATCAATGGCTTCTGAGATTTTCTGTTCATATCGGTTTCTCACTGATTACTGGCAGGCAGACAGCAGTAGGTGCCAAAAGGAGAGGAAAAATTTATGGGGGAAAACTTTAAATACAGAACATTCTATTCATTACTTTGATTTCCTCTGTGCATTAGGAAAAGAGCTGCATGATTCAATTTCAGCGAAGGAATCCCTTGGCCCTGCTCTCAGAACCCCTGAATTCCTTATCAGTGGAGCTTGAAGATTCTGGACTGGAGCCCATTTCAGAAACATCAGAGGAGCTCAGCCCCAACCCAGCCTCACTGAGTCAGCATCTTCAGGGCTGGGGAGGGGCAGAGTCTGGTCTTTCTAGTTTATTAAAAAAAGGCACCACAGGTGATCCCAACGTGTATCCAGGGTTGAGAGCCACCGGGAAGGTCCCTCAAAATTTTAACGTCCTGCATCTCCATCTGAAATCCTTCGGTTTTCTACTATTTTGTGATCCTTTCCCTCTGCTGCAGCCCCACAGCCCCGGTGGGGCCGGCTTGGTTTGGAATTTAATCACCAAGCAGAGCCCAGCTCCCCAGGGGGCTGCTTGTTCACCCTGTGCAAGGCTGGAGGTTTTATTTATGGTTTCTGATTTTATTATTTCCCCGCCTCAGAGCTGTTCTTCTGCATACAGAGAACTCTGGCTCTCTGCTGCCTGCTGCCTGCATGGCCGGGGCTGCCGTGAGCTGGGCCAGGATGGATGGTGGAGTGAGCTCATCGCATTGGCTGAGAAGGCGGTCCCCTTCCTGAGGGTGATTTACATAATGCAGCAAGGCCCTGCTTGCACCCAAGCGTCTCCCCACCAGCTTTGGGATGGATGGGGCTACACAGGCCTTGACTGCATGGGGCTCCTAGAAAGTTCTGCTCTAACTTGGAGGACTCAGCTCTGCCTATTTTCCCCTCTGCCGCAGGACCAACTCAGCCAGGGTTTATTCTAATGCATGTTTATCCCACTCCCCCCACCTTTTATTGCCAAGGACCAATTTGGAAGACACAGCCCTTGGGAGGGCAAATGTCTGTGCTGGAGACCACAAAGAAGGGGTAGGAAGGAGACTATGGTTTTCGCCTGATCTCCATTTGTCAAATTTTCTACCTCACTTAATATCCACTCCCTTCCCCTACTTCCCTCCCCCTTCCCCACCAGGGTCCTGCCAAGTCGATGGTGTATCAGTCTGGATCTAAATGGGAAAACAGAAATCAATTCAAGTACACAATGGAGGGAATGTATTTTTTGTGGGGCCCTGGTTACACAGATGTTGGAGGAACCAAGAGCCAAATGGAGAGGTGAAGCAATCTCCAGGGGCCACTGCCATCTCTCGAGCTGGACAGAGAGGGAAGAGGAGCTGTTGACACAGCCTGGGAGCGGGGGTCACCGGCGACAGCTGGGACCATGGTGGCCTCGAGAGCAGGAGCTGGGCGATAGCTGCTCCAGACAGGAAGACAGGGGCTGTCCCCTGCTGCTGCCTTCCTGACCCTGCACTCCCTACCAGGGAGACAGAACCCTGCTGATACGGAGTCTGGGGAAGGGAGCCTGCAGCGGCCAGCCCCTGAGATGCCCGGGAAGGGCAGGGCAGGGATCTGAGAACAGCAGACCCCAGACCAACACAGTGGGTCCCCAGACTACCCTGTGCTGAGACTCTGAGGCCCCTTAGCCAAGATCCTATCGCTAGCTCAGGCTGGAGCAAAGGTCTACACTGACTGCCCCAAGGATGGGACCCTGTCGAGGGCCTTCCCTGGGTAGGAAATATCAGGCTTCTGGCCCTGGCCCTCTTCTTTAAGATCAAGAGCTGCTTTGAAGACAGGTGGCTAAAGAGAGAAGGTTGACTGTGGCGATGGTGACTCACTGACCTTTTCTGTCTGAGCGCCAGCCATGTGCGTTGCGGTGGGAGAGACTACTCCATGTGTTCACCAATTCATCTCCTCCGTCTAAGCATGTGGCCAGGTGGTATCTCCCAGCCTCCCTTGTCCCGACACAGGGGCCATGTGACCAGTCCTGGCCAGCGGCGTGTGGGCAGCAGTGATGTGGTGTGTCTTGCTGTCCAAGGCACTTATAAGCACGTGGGGGGGGGGGTCCCCAGGTCATCCTTTCCCTGCTACACTAACCTGGATGTTGACCTGTGTTGACATGATGCTGTTAAGACAGAAGCATCTGGAATCTCTAGAGAGGATGGCTGCCCTACACTGGAATGCACGCACGAGAAAAAAAGAGAACTTTATTGTGTTAAGATATTGAGACTTGGAGGTTTGTTTGGTTTGGTTTGGTGGGTTGGTGTTTTTTGTTTGTTTTATTTACTTACCACGGCATCCCTGGCGTTACAGAAATATAGTTGCTATATGCCATGATGAGCTCTCTCAGAGTGACCGTTAGCCCCCGCAGAGGCCCCCACAGGCCCCTGGACAGCCCTTGTCCCATAGCAACGTTGCCCACTAAGACCGTGCTCCCCGGGGCAGCAGGCACGGCCGTAGGCATGGCATTACCCCCAAGCCAGTAGAGTGGCTGGCGCCAGGGAGGAACCGACTAAGTAGCTGTTGACTAAATGGATGGGTGAGCGAACAAATGAACAAACCAAAGCCAGGTAGGTGCATCTTAGAACTAGATCCTGGCTTAGCCTGGGGCACAGAAGGCAGACACAGTCCAAGAAAGCCAGGATATAATTCAGGAGACGCTTGGCGGATTAGAACAACGATCCGTTCAGGATGGATGAAATAAAAGGCAAGGCTTTTACAAGTTAAACACCAGCCCTGCCAACCCAGGAAGAGGCCAGGAGAAAATCCAAGGGGACCCAGGATCCCAGGGGACACAAGCCTGGGATCATCCTCAGTGCCGGGCCAGCCTACACCTCTGGGACAGGACCCAGGAAGGAGGAAGCAGCACATGCAAGACAGGGTGCGATCATCCCACTGCACTTGGCCTTCTCCCTGATCTTATTTTAGCTGTCACATTTAAGAAGGATTTGGAGGTTCTGGGGAGGAGCCAGAGCCAATAGGAGAAATGATGAAGAGTTGGGGCAAAAAAATAGAACCTGTAGGGAAAGCCTAAGGGAAGTGGGAATTAAATGCTGCTGAGAGAGTCAGGTGGAGGCTAACGAGCACCTCTCTAGTTTGGGGGAGGGGACAGAACACAGGACATGGGTTCATATAGCAGCAGAAAGACTTACGTTGCACCCCAGGCAGTGAGGCTTGGTGAAAAGGGCGCGGTACATTGCGGAGGTAGGCTGGCTGCTCAGAAGGTCTCAGTGGGTCCCTCCTTGGCCCTACAAATGGCCAGGCACAAAGGGTGACTGAGGGCGTGACGTCCTACAAGTGTGGAAAGGGGAGAGGTAGCTAATAATGTCCCTAGTGTCGTATGACAAGAAGGGAGGGGAGCCTAACCAGCACCTGGTGACTCTGGTTGATGAGTCTGAGGTAAGGGGGCTTTAGGGAAAGTCATGGAGCAGTAAGGAAGCCTCATGGATCCCAGGATGTCAAACCTGGAAGGATACTGGGCGGAGCAAGAGGCTTTCAAATATGATTTCCCTGCAAGAGAAAACTGGGCAGGACCCCCTAGCTGAAGGGCCTCTCTCTTCTCAGGCCTTCGCCACCGTCTGACCAGGAGACGTGTCCCTCTTCCAAATCACACACCTTGAGGATCTCTGCATCCCTCCTTCCCCTCTCAGCATTGTCCTGGTGCACCTCCACGTGGCTGCCTCCTTCTCTCCACCAGGGGGCAGTCTCTGGGCTTCCTCCTGCTTTTCAATTACTTTTAAGCCAAGCCACAGCCCTTCTGTGGGTCCATGGAGGAGGACTGCAACCAGCTGCACTGGGGAAACGGTTAACAAAGCGGTCCCCCATTCATTTGCTTGCTCGTGGGGACGTTCATTGATCTTACTGAGGACCCCAGGCCCACCGGACCTCTCCCTTCTCTCTCCGGTAGGGATGCTGCAGCCGCCCCTGCACCTGGCCACTAGAGGGCACCATGCCCTCACCACCACCTCAGCACTCCCGCCCTTTTCTATTCCCGTCTTCCTCATAGGTAGACAAGTCCGATTGGTCTTGGCCCAAAGGAACCAATGAGGACATTCCAGGACACATTGAAGGGGCTTAAATCAAAAGGTGTACGAAAGTTGAAGGAGAGATAAAAATATGTGCCTGGCACTGTGCCAGGTGCCAGGGAGTCAAAAACAAATAAGACCCATACCTGCCCATTTCTGTGTCTTAAATGGGAAACAGGGAAGCGGGCAATGACTATGCAGTGGGGTGAGCCTGGAGAGTTCGAGAAATGTAGCCTGCGGAGGAAACACCCAGAAGGTGCCCCTGCTTCCTGACCGTCAAGGGGCTTAGGGAAGATGCCTGCAGGAGCCAAGTCTTGAAGTGTGAGCAAGACTGAGCCAGGTGAAGGAGGGAGGGGCCTCGCAGGGACTGGGAGCAGTAGGCGCAGAGGCTCAGAGGCCTGGAAGGGTGCAGACTGGAAGGTAGGTTAGTGAAAGCTATGTGACAGTCTGGGCAACAGGATCTGTTCCTCTCCTTGCTGGTTGGAGGAAACCCCAGCAATGTTACGCTAAGAAGCTTAGCAGGATCCCCCAGCCTTCGCATGTTCCTGCTCTCTGGCTGGCGGGGGGGGGGGGGGGGGTAGGTGTCCAAATTTTGGGGAAAGGAGCTGCTGCTTGGTCCTCCCTGTTGCTCCCTGAATGCTGATCTCTGGTTCAGATATGACTACCGTTCCCATTTTGCTGGTGTGAAACCCAGGGCTCAGAGAGATTAAGGGAGCTGCCCAGGTTACACAGTGAGTGAGTGCAAAGTGGGACCCTCATCGAGGCCTTCTGGCCCCAGATCCTACGGTCTGTGCTGCGTAGGGGCAGGGATCTTGCCAAATGCTCTCTCCCCAAGAAGGCTGGCACTAGCCATTTTTAAGCAGGTTTTTCTTTTTTACAAAATTTACAAAAGTAATGCATGCTCATCATTTAAAAAATCAAACAATATAGAAATTCACAATATTGACAGTAAAAGTCCCTCATAATCCCAACTGTCCCTTTCCCGATAACTGCTACTAACCGTTTGGTATATGTACTTGTAGAGGCCCCCGTGGGTTTGCAAATCTATGCTATTGTACATTTTCTAAAATGGCATTAGGCTTTTCTGCAGTTTGGTCTCTTCCCTTAGTCATTCTTTTTTTTTTTTTTAAGATTTTATTTATTTATTCGACAGAGATAGAGACAGCCAGCGAGAGAGGGAACACAAGCAGGGGGAGTGGGAGAGGAAGAAGCAGTCTCTTAGAGGAAGAGCCTGATGTGGGGCTCGATCCCAGAACTCTGGGATCACGCCCTGAGCCAAAGGCAGACGCTTAACGACTGCGCCACCCAGGCGCCCCCTTAGTCATTCTTGGACAACTTTCCATACCTGTGGGTATTGCTCTCTAAAGTGGGGTCTCTTGTGATCCTTATTTATCTTGGAGGAAGGTGGACTCAGGGAAGGTAAGTTGTCCCAGGCACGCAGTCCACAAGGGACAGGATTGTCAGCCCGGCAGGATCTGGGGCGACCGGCGGGGAGCGGCCCACAGCTATGCCCGCCCACTCAACACTTTTCTCCCAGCAGCCTTGGCACCATCGTCAGAAGCTGGGAATTTTTAGGAATGGATTTTTGTGTCATTTGTAATAGATCAAAAATATCCCAGCAAGACAGATTGCCTGAACCTTTTGGGTGGTTTTCTGTGAGCTGATAAAGTCCTGTCAGTTGAAAATCAAGGCTCATCCCTCTTGTATGTCAGTGATTCCCCCCCACCTGCCGCCCCAGGAAGGCAGCTTTGGGTAGCCGCTCCTTTCAGGTGGGAGGTGGGGGAGGGAGGGTCAGCAGCGCAGACCTGCCCACGGAACAGCCTCCTGAAATAGTCGAACTTCTAACTGGAGGAGGCAGGGACCATTGGGATTCGACCAAAAGCATCCCTTCAACTCCTGCTTCTGGACGTGTGGTCCTGGCATCATCTGGGAGCTGGTTAGAAACGCAGGATCCTGGACTCCAATCCAGACCTGCTGAATCAGAGTCTGCATTGGAACAAAACCTCCACGGGGATTCCTGTGCAGAGCAAAGTATGAGTAGCAAGTCTTTGGCAGGATTCAGGAGCCTCAAAAGCCAGCCCGTGGCTCCTTTTCTAGACGTGTAGTGGATGGGCTCAGTCTTAGAAAGTTCCTACGTGCCAGGCAGCACTGCAAGTATTTTTGCTCAGATCACCTCATGTAATCCTCCCAAGGACGCTCTGAGACGGGGTACTGTTACTATCCTGAGACGCAGAGGAGTTACCTGACTGGCCCGAGGTCCCACGCTTGCAGGCAGGTGAGCAGAGAACTCCAAGGAGACCCCAGAGTTGTAACCACTACACCAGGCGGCTGCAGGAAGGGGGGAGACGGCTGCCACAGAGCTGTTCTGACAGGCAACTCCAGAGCAGCATTTCTAAGCACTTGCCAATATGTCTTGTTTTAGTCTTCCCCCCTCCCCGCCTTCTGCCTCCCCAAAGACAGATCACCTTAGAGAAGCAGAGAAAGCTCAGCATTAGCATGAATGCTGCCTTCACAGAGATGCGGAGACCAGGAAGCAAGAGCAGCACATTACATTTGCAAAACCCCTTATCATCCATTATCTCCTTTATCCTCCCAAGAACCAAGTGAGATGAAGCAGGTGTGATTATCTCCATCAGACAGATGGGAAAAGGAGGACAGGCACTCCGAGTGACTTGGCCAAGGTCACACGACGAAGCTAAGCTGAGCAGTTGGGCCTCCTGGTGGCATTTCCTTTCCCCAGGCTGCCCCCTTTTTCTAGAAGACTCCATCCCAGTCTCCCCATCCTGAAGGCAGCCCATATCTCCTCTCCATGCTTCCACAACTCTGTGGGGAAACCCGGTCCCCGATGGGGCCTCAGCCTCTCTCCCAAGCTGCCTCCTGCCTGAAGCAATTATAAATCACGGCATTTTCCCTTCATTCAGACCTGATGTTTAATTCATTGCTATTCTGGCTGCTTTACTGCAGAACATTTATTCAGTGGAATAGCTTTGTTTTGCCTCCCAAGCTTTATTCTGTTTAGAATGCCATTTCCATTGCAGAGGGGGCTCACTGTTAGCCAGCTTCTAGGACTCTCCCTCTCCAATTCCCCGGGAGTGGTCCATCTCTGTCTTCCGTGGGGACCCACCCTGGGGCCTCGAATGAGCTTCAGCTCCCGACAAGGAGTCCAGACTTTTCTGTCCTCGGTCCCAACACCTGACATTTTCCATTTTCGCCCCTTCCCTTCTCCCGGGCCACGTGGCCAGTGTCATGAGCTGCCCGGCTCCCTGTCCCCTGGCTCCCAAATGCCACAGCTGGGAAGCATAGCTCCCCTCCCGGTGTACTCCAGGTGGGTCTGCTCCTGCCCAGGACGCAGGAAGTTAGAGGGGCCAGCAGATGGTACGGCTGTCATGCCACACCCTTGGAACTTCTGCCTTATGCCATTAAGCCTTCTTCAACTACCCCAGTCTAGACAAATCTAGAACCTTGGACTCCTGTCCTTTGCTATGCTGCAGCCTTCCCTTTGGTGATAGATCCCCTGGCTGATAATTTCCATTGTCCTGGATATCAGCATATGCATAAAGTCAAGAGAAAAGGGCAAAGACTACTAAGTGTCTATATAATACCCATTTTCCCCCTCTTTTGCAGTAATGAAACCCCTAGCTGAGCACCAGACTTGAAAGCCAGCTACCAGATAACACTGTATTACCTGGCGTCCTTTGTAGCAATGAGATCTAAGTGGAAGTGTCGTATGGGACTTATGTGAAGCCTTCTTAAAAAAGGAGAAGGCACACTTTCTTAATCTCTTCTCTTTTACTGACTAGTTGAAACATGGCTGCAAAGGCTGGATCTCTGGCAGGTGTTTTTGGACCAGGAGGTGGAAGCCACATGTGAAGTATGGGGATGACGTAGATGGAAGGGGCTCAGGTCCCTGGCAGTGATGGTCTACCCTGTTGGTGTGGTCGGCTAATCTCTGAATTTCTCTTAGAATAGCAATAAGCTTCGGGGTTGTTTTAGCTACTTTAGGTTGTATCTTGCAGCACAGATAGTCGAATCGATTCCTAAGTACAAAGACAAAGCGATTTCTTTCCCTATTTCTTCATCTGCCTGATGGGAACGGCTCACCTGCCACCCCTACTGCCTGAACCAGTTTCGGATGCAACATTTATGGATGTGACACCTGAGAGGAATGCAGGACAGGAGAGATACCGTGGAGGGAAAAGGGGCCTGGGACACAGAATTAAGAACGATCACTGGACAGATGGGAAGACTGAGTTTCAGAGAGAATTAATCATTAGTCTGTGGTCAGAGACTCAAGCCAGCCCTCCACTACCATTTAGAGAGTGTTTGGAAAGCCTCAGGGAAAGCCTGACATGCTTTCCGGCCTGTCTGGGGGCTGGTCCTGCTTGTGGGCAAAGAGTTGGAGATCACCTGGGCAGAGCTCTGTTCCTTTCTTCTCTTGTGAGGTGCATTTCTTCATGAAGCACCAGACTTCTTACCGTCATAACAAAGCAGACGCAGGGGAAGGAATCAGTCCTCTTTGGGATGAAGCTGCTTGCTAGGAGATGAGCTGCTTCTCTGCCTGAGGCAGGGGGGAGGGCAGGTTCCGTTTTTCCATACCCAGCTCCCCAGTCTGTCCACACAGGGTGATGGTTAAGCACAGACTCGGAGAGCAGGCTTCTGGATTTGAATCCCGACTCTACCACTGACTGACTGTGTGACCTTAGCAAAATTGCTCAAGCTCCCCAAGCCTCAGATTCCCCACCTCTCCAAGAGATGACACTCTGTACCCACCTCATAAGGTTACCGTAAAGATTAAGTTACTAAGAACCTAGCGTTAGCTATCACCTTTGTTTTCCGTGGATTCGAGATTAAGGTCCTCATAGAAAATGTTGACATTGTGTTATCTTGCTCCTTTCCCACATTATCATGTAGTTCCTCAAAGACAGTGAGCTGCCGGCTTATCGGCCTTTGTTCCTGAGAACTTAGACCGGAACCTGGCGCGTGGTAGGTATGTCAACAAGAACTCGTCGAATGGAGCTGGGTGGAATGGGATTTTCCCTCATTCTTCAGATCACCACCCTCTCCCCACTGCTGCCCTCCCTCCTTCCTTCCCTCCCTCTGTCAGGCTCTCTCTTGTTCCCTCCACCATCTTTCTCTCTCTTTCTCTCTCTCTATGTCACACTTTTGGCTCTGTCTTTCTTTCAAACTCTTGCCCGGCCACCCATGCCCAGCACACACCACACTCTGCTCCCAGCTCAGCCCCCTGCTCAGCCCCCAGCCTCAGCCCCGAGGACGGATGCTCCAGCATCAGGACTGCATGCGACCTTTGCTGTCCCCACTCCCTTCCAGGCTCCTCACCCTTCCGATGAGGAGACGGAGGCTCGAAGAACCTGAGGAGGCTGTCTTGGCATTGCACAGCCAGTCTGTCCCGGAGCTAGGATTCCAACCCAGGCTTCTCAACTCTCGGCCGAAGGATCACGTTGCTCTGGCATTGCATCCTCTGAGGCTGACTGGTGGAAACATAGCAGGAGACCCTGGAATGTTTGGTGAATGAATGAATGAACAAATGAATTGTATCAGGAGGGAGAGTTGTTCCAACAACACCCTTCTTTCCTGGAGCCCCTCGTGACCTGCTGGGGTGGGGGGCAGACCCTTTGTGCTGAGGGGTCCCCAGAGGCGGTTCTGTCTGCTCTGGTCCCGTTGTCACAGCCAATCTACCTGGGACCCCTTCGCACTCATTCTCTCCCTGCACTGGCAGCTGTGTGCGTAGAGGTCATGTTCACTGTTCCTCCATGATCTTTAGAGCTCTGAGGCCATTCTCTGAGATTAAGTCTCTTCCTTGGGAGTCATGCCTGGGCCCTTGCCTCTGTGGCTCCCTGTCTACACAGAGCCCTGTGGCCGGCTGGAACAAAGTGACTCCTTTTTTTTTTTTTTGAAGATTTTATTTATTCATTCAACAGAGAGAGAGACAGCCAGCGAGAGTGGGAACACAAGCAGGGGGAGTGGGAGAGGAAGAAGCAGGCTCATAGCGGAGGAGCCTGATGTGGGGCTCGATCCCATAACGCCGGGATCACGCCCTGAGCCGAAGGCAGACGCTTAACGACTGAGCCACCCAGGCGCCCCGAACAAAGTGACTCCTGTTGCAGCCCTATAGCTTGTTGCTGGCTCTGCGCTCCCCCCCCCCCCGTTTTTGTTTTGTTCTTTTTTAAACTGCAGAAGGGGCCCACCATCCAGCTTCCTGTCCTCTCAAGGTAAGGGGAGATGTCTTGACCTGACATCCCCTCCCCCAAAGCCCAGCCCAGGGCTCTCCTGGCAGGCCCAGCCCCCCCCTCTGTCCTCCTCCCCTGCACCTCATCTGGGAGTTTCCAAATGCTACCTCGTACAGCAGTTTCTCCTTTAACTGTTCTTGTCTTAATTCCGTCCCCCGCAATTGGAGCCTGAATAATGAGTTATTTCACAGGAAGATTGATCTGGGTATTAGGGCATCCTTTAGTTTGCCATTACAACAGCCAATTTTGGTTACATGCTCAGCTGTGAAGGGGAGAGGGACAGCCTGCTGGAGCTTTCTGAAACATGGGGAGGGTGGGTGGGAGGAGGGGGTGCCCAGCCAAGGGGAGGGGCAGGGGGAGACCCAGGGGAGGGGTCTGGCTGGCTTTAGCCTGACTCTATTCTTGGAATATGATGCTGGGAAAGAAATCATAAGGACTGAAGAGGATATGATCCTTTTTCAAAGGGAGAGGAAGATCTGGGTTTTGAGGCTGGAGATTCCAGGAGTGGGAAGACCTTTGTCTAATAAACTGAGCCAACGATCCCCAAGGTAAAGGACATTTCAGACTCGCCAGTATTTCAAGATGACAGAATGACTGAGCATCCCCACCTGCCATGTCCCATGCTAGTCCCCCGTGGTCAGGGGCTTCCATGGTTCCCTTCCTTCCGGGTCTCCAGGTCTGATGGGGGACACCCAGCATCCACCCTTGGGGAACTCCAGGTCTGATGAGAGAGGGAGACTCTCTTTCAGGTCCCCGTCACAGGTCGAACTTCCCCACCTGCCATCCCAGTTGTCCTGGGTCATTGTCCTACTTATGTCCCTCATGCCTCTTCGCACACTCTCACATTTTCCTTTTCACTGATTTTACTTTAACTCACTTGCCTGTCTCCTTAACTAGAACAAAAGCTACTTGAGGGCGAGGACCTTGTCCGCCCTGACCCTCTGTTCCCCGGTGCCCACAAGAGCGCCTGCATGTGTGGCGATCGATGAACCAGGGCTGACGGGTGCATGAGACCGCGGGAGCCCTGGCCTCGTAAGGCTGGCCACGGGAGTCCCGGCACGGTCCTAGCATCTCCCCACTGCTGGGCGCATCTCGTGAAATCACCAGACCCTCGTCCCAGAAGGAGCTGTACACACACCCCTGCATAGTATTTTGCCAACAATTTCAGGGCGTTCACAGCAACTCCCGAGGGAGCTGAGGTTCTGTTTGAACTTTGTCCGGGGTTGAGAACCTCGGTACAGAGGGGGCAACCTGAATGTGGCGTCAGCTGCGTTGAGGTCTACCCTTTGGAGAAGTCCCATGTGTCTCCAAAGTTCATTTCCCTCATCTTCTTTATGAATATCTCATGCAGGAATGTTTGTGAAACGCTGGGTTACCTGCCCCGTGTTATACGAACGCTAAGTGTTATTAGGAGTACCATTCATCACTATAGTGGCGCTTTCAAAACCCGTCTATGACAAAATGAGTCTGAGGACACGGAGGGAAAACCAAGGAAAGGCCATCCCAACAGGAGGCTCGGCACTGGACAGAAGCGATTGCTTTCCACTCTGGTCACGGAGGGACCATCCCCTGCTCCTCTGAGGACCCCAAATATCCCCGTGACGTGTGCTCCTCCAGCCTGACCTGTTACAGAGATAACCAGAAGGTTGGTGATGATTTGCTTGAAGCATTTGGGGACCAGCAACAACGGAAGCTGAACAAGCTGCAGCTACATTACCAAAGCCATTAAAGTTAAAAACCACTAAACAACCACAGCTTGCTTCCCATCATCCACCCCACAGGCGTCCAAAACAAAACCAACAAGAATGTGTTCGAATAAAACAGACACTGGGATTTATTAATAGCTTGTGTTCACTCAGAGCTCTAAGAGCAAGCCTCGAGGCATTGAGAACCTCACCCACCAGGCACTGTTGACTAGCACGGGGGGCCCTTCCAGAGCACTCTCAACCACCCACCCCAGAAACCTTGAGATCTGAAACGAAACTTTTGGCCCTATTATCAGAGACTGTTCCTGAGCACAGCAGCAGCATGGGGGATAGTGGGTGGGGATAGTGTTGACATGGGTGGTCCACAGGGCAGAGTTGAAGACCCTGGGCAGTCAGAGAGGCTCACAGGGGAGGGAATGCATATGGCAACTGGGATTCAGGGATGAGTGAAGGCACTGACTGTGAATTCAGGGGCAGAAGCAGCCAACAGCATCCAAATCTGCCAACAGCCCTCATTTTGGAATCGTTGGTAGGCTCTACAAACAGGGAGGTTCTGCAAACAGCCCAAGTGTATTAAATTGCTTCAGACTCTCTAAACAGCAGTTTGCTTTATACACAGAGGATGGTGCAGTCTTCAGGGACCTGGCAAGCAGACAGCCACAGGATTCATACCCCAGGATTAAAGCTACAGACCAAGAGACCATCTGCTGGTGCATATAGGCGAGTGTGGGTCAGTTTCCGGGTCTTAGTGACATTGTGGGCAGGATGGTTTGTCCAGAAGACCTGCACCACTGACCCCTCTCTGTGGGACTCTCAATGCCCTCGCACTACAAGGATCCGAGTGTGGGCAAGTTCCCAGTTCCTTCCCTGCAGCTTTGCTTTGGTCCACAGCCCCAACGGGGCTTCTCGTTGGGAACCTCTGCACGTGCGGCTGTGGCGGGCTGGGACCATACATTATTAGGAGTGAGGCTGGGCTCCTCGCAGAAGACTGGAGCTGGTGGCAATTGCAGTGGGCAGCATTGTTGAGTCCTTCTGGCTTACAGTCCATTTGGACATCCCTTATTTATGGCAGCTGAGTGGCGGTGAACAAGTTGAGACTCAATTAAGATAACGTTTCCCCGCACAGGAGCGGTGGTTGATGCTGAGAAGTTATTCTAGCTCACCCTTTACACTGCACCGAGCTGGAGATACAGAGAGAACAAGGGGCCGAGTGAGAGAAACCCAGAGACAGAGAGACAGACCAGAGAACAGGGAGATGGAAGGGGAAAGAGGGAGGCAGACACATCCTGAGCCTGGAGCGAAAGGTGTCCTCCCACAGGCCATCTCTGCCCTCCTTTCCCACCTCTGTGCTGGAATCCCTGCTCCCTCTTAGAGGGGAGGAGCCATGTCTACTGTATCTCAGAGGTCCTGGAGCTGAGTCTCCCCATCTCCAGGGCTGCCCTCCGTTCCTTGCTTCGTCCTGTCCCCTGCTCATCCTGCATCATCGGTCTGTTCCCTGAACAGGAGAGGGACAGTGACTGCAGGGGGCAGTGGACGCTGTTGCAGACTGCTGTGGTGCTCTGCTCCGCCCCCCCCCCCCCAGGGCAGGAGAGGGGTGAGAGGTGGGCAGGCAGGGGGTCCTGAGAGAGAAGAGCTGGGAAATGTTTGGGGGCAAAGGTGGAGGAAAAGTAGGTGGCAGAGAAGTGATTCAGAGAGTCGGGCAGGGTGGGCAGTGAAGTGAGGGGGGCTAGAAGGGAAACAATGGAGGCAGGGCAGGGTGGAGGGAAGAGGAGAGGACCCACAGTCAGGTAGGGAGAGGCAGAGCCGGGAGAGTCCACAACAGCAATGATGGTGCTTAAGTGAGAGGCCACCCAGGGGACTCTGTCCTGCAGCAGCCAGCGAGGCCCTTACTGAGGGTGCCGGGGGGGGGGCAGGGCCCCCTTGCCTTGCACCGGCTAGTGGGCCATTTCTTCCAGCCCCGTGTCCCACGGGGTCCTTCTGCCCGCGCCCCCATGCCTCCAAGCTAGGCCCTTCACTACATGTCACCAGGCCACTTCCTGGTGAGAATTGCCCCCGATTTCCATTTATCTTTGAGACGTTCAGCTAAAGGGATTCGCGAGCAGCCGGCAGGTTTACAGGCCTAATCAGGCCTGACGCATCTCTAACCAGACAGGGAGCGTGCGTGTGGGTTTGTCGCCCGACAGGTACAGATGTTGGAGGCTCTCATCCATGAGGTGGAATCACTCTCGGGGATTGAGAGGCTGAGCGGGCGTCAGTCAGAGGCAGGCTGCACGTCTCAAACAGGGGACGGAACCTGCTGGCCAAACCCCTTCCGACAGACCCAGGTCAGCGGGCCCCTGCGCTTCATAAACTGAATTAAGCAGGCCTTCCCCCTCAGAGCTGGGAATTTCTGAGGATGCTCTCTTTCCCTCGCATTCACGTCGCCTCCTCTCTGTCAGCTAATGAGTCCTGCCCAGCCAGTGCGAGTAAAGGCACGATTGAAGTCTCGGAGACTTAGCGCCGGGGTTGAAAACCCAGTTCCACCCGTTACCAGCCGAAGATCTTGGGCAGGCGCGTGGTTTACCTCCTCCAGGCGTGTCACCACGTCTCACACGTGGGCCTGTCGTGAGCAGCTCGTGAGATTGCCGTGTTTGCTCCACTTGCTGTGCTCTCTTGGCCAAGGCCATGGTTAAGAGACCCTGGCTCTGCACTTGTTAGCTGTGTGGCTTCGGGCACATTACTGAACCTCTCTGTGATGTAGTTACCTCCCGTCTAAAATGCAGATGGTGACAGGACCCCCTTGTTCAGGCTGTTGACAGAGTTAATACCCGTGAAGCCCGGGGACAGCCTGGTGCACAGTGAGTCCTCAGGAAGCATCGCTGGCTGTTTTGTTGTTGGTGGTGGTGGGAATATTCTGGCACCACCGCTATGAGGGAGAAGGTTCTTGCTTGCTCATCTTGCCTCTCCCCATCAGCCCAGGAAGAAGTCAGGCGCTTGGACTATAGCCATCCAGCCTGGATCCTGCCAAGAAGGAGATGTTCCATGAATCCACTTTTCTGAGTTGATAAAAAGAGATGCTGGGTGACTCAGTCGCTTAAGTGTCTGCCTTCAGCTCAGGTCATGATCTCGGGGTCCTGGGATCAAGCCCCACATCGGGCTCTCTGCTCAGTGGGGAACCTATTTCTCCCTCTCCCTCCACCCCCTTCCCCTTGCTCTTGTTCTTTCTCTCTGAAATGAATAAATAAAATTGTTGGGAAAGAGAGAGAGAGAGAGAGAGAGTGTGTTGCCATGTAGAAAGAATGTGCTACCGCGATACCATACAGATGCATGAGCTCTGCATGTCAGCAGGAGCCCCAGGGCCTCTTGTCTGCGTTGAGGACCTAGACAAGTGGCTCCTCCTCTCCAAGCCTCAGTTGTCCCATCTGTGATTGGATAATATCCTTACCTCAGAGAACTGACTTAGATGATGTCTCTGAAACACCTAGCACAATCCTGGGGCCTGTGGTGGGTCCTCAAAAAAATGGTGGCTGGGACCCTCCCTTGGAGGCCCACCCTGAAAAACTGGTGAAGACGACCAAAAATCTCCCACCCTTCCCTGCCCAGGGCACTTGTCCCTTCCGCTGCCTTGCACAACGCCAAGGCAGTGCCCCAGGCTCCAAAATGACGCGGCCTGCCCCCAAGCCCCAAGCCCCCAGAGCCCTAGCCAACTGGAGTTATTGGAGGGGTGGCTGAGAGCAAATTGCTCCCATAAGGTCTAATTCATGGCGATGAAGAGGTTGCACCTTTCCGGGGGCACCGGCATTCACCGGAAGTGTGGGGATGGCAGAGTTCCCAAGGCAGGAAGAAGGCAAATGTTACTAGTAGCAAGTAAGACAACAGGGAGGGTGGGGACCGGGAAGAATAAGGGGGCATGAGCACTCAAATTCAATATTGTGCAACCTGTGTTGGCCAAACAAAGCATAGGTCTGTGGGTCCCCAGTCTGCCGCCCCTGAGAAGGACGGGATTGCAGGCTGAGGGCTGAGCACCCAACCATGCTTCAGATCATTCCAGAGTGGCTCTGAGTCTCCTACACCAACAAAGGGAGCCGACTCCCCCCTGGTCCTCTCAAAGGGAGCCTGGGAGCGGGCCCCACAGGGACGGTGCCCCTCATGCTGCCAGGAAGGCCTGCCACTCAGCGGCCGGCTCCCTTCACCACCAGCTGAGGCCAGTCCTGTCCTTTCCGCATACAGAAGGACTTGGGACCCAAGCAGGGAGGGCGGAGCAAAGCCCTGTGCTTCCACATTCAACCCTCAGCCACCCTGCCCAGGTCAGAAGACTTTGTCAGGAGGCTGCAGGGGCGGGGTGAGGCGGGGAGAGGGCAGAGGGGGTGTTGACACGGGCTCACAAGGAGGGCCTCCATCTGGCAGTGCACCCATTGCTCTCAACTAGACAGACCAGGTCTTAATCCCAACTCCTCTGCCAGCTAGCCCTGTGACCATGGGCGCCTTCCTCAAGGTCCCTGAGCCTCGCGTCTTCATCCGTAACGTTGAGGTGATAGCTCCTCTCAGCTCTGAACGGGGCTGTGCCTGTCACTCAACAGGCAGCAATACTCAGCAAACAGTATCTTTGATGTCTACCCACTGCCAGGTTGTCTGCCACCAACTCCTGGTGGGAGCACCTGGGTCCGGCTGAACATCCCCAGGGATGGCGACTCAGGGCCTTTGCCTTTCATCTCCAGTGTGAAGTTTGGTGTCCCGAGAAAGAAATCTAGAAAATGTTTATATAGGATAGCTTTACCTGTCGTGGATGCTGGAGAGTTGGGCAATCGTCTGACTCACAGGTTCCATTAATCACAGTAGCAGTGACCACAGCTCACATTTCTGGGGCGTTCACGTGCTGACGCTGCTTTAAGCACTCAACCTTTAACCCTGAGGTTTCTCCTTATGATGCCCCCAAGCTGTTACTCGTACTCTACAGACGGGGCATATACGGGGAGGTAGGGGGGCAAGATCCCTGCGAACTGGGCGGCTCAGGGTGGAGACCAGGTGCGGTGTGTGCGGAGTCCATGTGTCAGGTGTGGAGGGAGGGATATGAGGAAAGGGCACCTAGACTGATCTGATACATCAGGAGCTGTGAGGCAGGAACAGCATGGCTCGTGCCCAGCTCACTACTCAGTCATTTTGGCCTCCAACAGTCTTTTATTTTTAATTCTGTAGGGGGAGCGTGTGGCACTCAGATGTGGGTCTGGCAAGAACGTGTCCCCTCTGGCAGCCTCCGCCTCCCCGTCCCCTTGGCAGCAGGCCTCAGTTGGGTAGGCATGGCAGGACCCAAGCCTGGGCCCTCCCGCTAAGCCCCCCACGGCAGCGCCTCCTCCTTCCAGACTGACTTGCATCTGGGCTCCCTGGAGGCAGCGAGGAGGTCTAGATGAGCCTGCAGGGCCAAGGCTGCCTGGGCAAGTTCCCCGGGAAACATTCCTGAACGCCTGTGCATTTTTCCAGCCGGCCTTCTTAAAAGGGCCTGCTCATCTGTCATTATATCCACCCCTGGATGAACTAGAAATGTCTCCACAGCCTGACCCAGCTCAGCCCCCGGGCTCCCGGTGACTGTGCCTGGATCTGCTTTCCCATTTCCCTCAGCTCTGTGGAGGAGGAAAGAACCCTCAGCCTCTGAACAGGGCCACACTACATTGTCTCTGAAGGGGTCTGCTGGGACTTCCACCCTCTCCTCTCCAGCGTCAGGACCAGTTAGTGGTTCCTGCCTGGACACCCAGAGAGCTTCTGACCCTGGCTCTGCAGACACCAGCAGTTGGCAGCTCTGTCCCCCCACATCGTGTCCTGTCACAGATGCCAGGCTCAGCATCCACCTTAGCCTCTGAACCAGGCCTGAGTCCTCCATTCAGCCCAGCAACCACCTATCCCCACTGTGTCCCGTGTGTCAATCCACGTAGAAGACAGAAACACCTGGGAGAGAGAGAAATTTAAGAAAGAAAGAAAGAAGAAAGGCAGGAAGGAAGGAAGAAAGAAAGGAAAGAAAGAGAGAGGAAGGAAGGAAGGAAAGAGAAGAGAAGAGAAGAAAAGGGAGGGAAGGAAGGAAGGATGGATGGAAGAGAGAGGAAGGAAGGAAGGAAAGAAGGAAGGAAGGAAGGAAAGAAAGAAAGAATGAAAGAAAGAAAGAAAGAAAGAAAGAAAGAAAGAAAGAAAGAAAAAGAAAAGAGAGAAAAAAGAAAAGGGAAGGAAGGAAGGAAGGAAGGAAGGAAGGAAAGGGAAGGAGGAAGGAAGAAACGAAGGAGGAAAGAAAGAGAGAGAAAGGAAGAAAGGAAGGAGGGAAGGAGGGAGGGAGACAGGGAAGGAGGGAGGGAGGAAGAAGAAACAGACATGTAAGGGAAATAAGGACCTCCAGATCCATCAGATGGGCCAGACAAATGGAGGTCAGGCTTCTGGCTTAAGGTCACCTGCATCCAGCTGTGAGCCTAAGACCAGGGGACAGCAGCTGCCACTGCTGGGACTGCCGATGCTGCCAAGCCGCCCCCATCAGGCAGCCGGTGATGAGAGGACAGATACACCGGGCGCTGCAAACGCTCGTGTTGGCTGCAGCCGGCTCACCTTCCGACACCCCCTTAGCAGGAATGGTCTCTCTGGCTCCTACCACTTTCCATATCCCATGGGCATGCCTCTGGTGGGCAAATCTTAAGTCACAGCCAGAATCCCAGCAGCATGAGATTCGGGGAAATGTCATTTTCATCCTTCCCCTGTGATACAGAGGGAACCACAGAAGGGGGTGGATGTCGGTGCCAGGGACCAGTACACAACGCCCAGTACCCCACACTCGTCTGGACTTCACCTACCCGGTAGTCCTGACCTGGTTTTAGCTTCCCCCCAGCCTGCGGGCACCGCTCAGACCCCTGCCCTAAACTCAGCTTCTGCTGGGTCAGCCCTAGCGGCCATCCAGCCCGCAGCCAGGGCAGAGGAGAACCCCCCATCCGTTCCTCACCCTCATCATCTCCTTAACTGGGGTCTTGTTAACTGAGCCTAGGTCCCTGGACCCTCCTGGGGCTCTCCTGGAATGGAACCGGATCTGAAGGCAGGCTGTCACTGGACAGCACTGGGCTG
Organism: Ursus arctos; assembly: GCF_023065955.2. NCBI lineage: Eukaryota > Metazoa > Chordata > Mammalia > Carnivora > Ursidae > Ursus > Ursus arctos. Next base: position 2,137,722 of record NW_026622974.1, read on the forward strand.
GAAGTCAGAAAGTTCAGAAGGCCTGGACTTCAGCCATGTCCTCATCATGGGCCCTTTCAGCCTCTGTCAGAGTAAGTGGTCCCTCAGGTCCTGCCTCCTAGTGACACTCCGAGATTTCGAAATCTTATTTTATAAGCAGAATGGACATGGTCACACACACACACACACACACACACACACTCACACGTGACATCCCCAGGGAGCTGGGGACGGCTTTGCTGGCACAGCCCAGAGTTCTTGTCCAAGTCCATTCAGAAAGAGTGAAGGAAATGTGGTGCTGGGGAGAAGGTGAGGCTGTAGCAGAAGGTGGAACAGGCCAGGAACTGCCCCCACCTGACAACCTATCCCCCACCTGACCACCCACCCCTCACCTGACAACCCACCCCCTACCTGACAAGCCCCCCCACCTGACAACCCATCCCATTCCCCCCTCACAACCCAGCTCCACACCTAACAACCCATCCCCCCACCTAACTACCAACCCTGTAGCTGACAACCCATTCTCCCACCTGAAAACCAATCCCCCCCGCCGACAACCCATCCCTTCACCTGACAACCCATCCCCCCCACCTGGCGACCCCCCCCCACACACAACACATGCACCACTTGAAAACCCATCCCCCCAACCTGACAAGCCACCCCCCTTAAACCCATCTCCCCTACCTTACAACATACCACCCCACCTGACTATCCATCCCCCCACCTGACAACCCAACCCCCCCACCTGACTATCCACCCCCCACCCATACCCCCACCTGACAACGCATCCCTCTACCCAACAATTCATCTCCCCACCTGACAACCCATTCCCCCCCACAACCCAGTTCCTCACCTAAAACCCCTCCTCCCACCTGACAACCCATCCCCCCACCTGACAACCCATCCCCCCACCTAACAACACATTCCCCCACTTGATAACTTATCTCCTACCTGAAGCCCCATCCCCCACCAAGGCCTTGTGTCCAGACTGGGGTCCAGACTGGGCCAAGAATACCTGCTCAGGGCAGACTCCAGGGAAGGCAGAAGAGGCTGGGGGTAGGGGGAGGTGAGAGAGGAACTGAGCAGCTAAGAACTAGAGTGAAGAACTTGGGCCACCAGGGAAGACAGTCTGAGCTGGGCTGGCCCGCCGGACTCAGGCCCCTGCCCCCCTGCTCTGGCCTCTTTGGCACCCCCTCACCTAGACCCTTGAGGGCAGTCAAAGCCACCCCCACGCCGGTGACCTTGAGGCTGCGCATCCGGCTTAATCCACCTCAGCGTCAGTGAGGACCTTGCTGTCACTCAGGGATATTTATAACCTTGTCTGCTGGAGCCCAGTACCTGGCAGGCCTGGAAACTGGGCCACAGGAGCCACAGAGGAGGCAGGCCCTGCCCCCTGCCCCAGCCTCTGAAGGCTCCCTGGGAGCCGGAGGAGTGAGGGACAGAAGAGAAAGCCTCTCTGCCCCAGCTGGGAAACTTGCCCTGCCCCTGGGTGAGTGGGGTTTCCAGAAAGGGCTTGGCATGCCCATCAGCTCTCCTCTGGGCTGCATTTCTGCCCAGTCATGAGTGGCCCCTCATCATGTGTGGTGTGCGTCCAGCAAGAGAAGACTGGAAAAGAAGCATCTAGGCCAAGATGCCACTTTAGGCAAGATGTTGCCTGAGTCTGATCCCTCGGGAAATTCTGGAACCCGAATGGCCCCTTGGAGTTCGTCCAACCTGAAGACAAGAGGGCCAGCTTTGGTGTTTGGACACCAGTGTGATTAGTCAAGGGCTATTGGGGGGGGGGGGTGCATGTGACAGAGGGATTCAACTCCTGGGTGTCTCCCAAGGAAGTGGCTTCTATCCTGCCAAGTAAGGACCGTCCATTGGAGAAGGCCTGGTTATGAACCATTAGGAACCAACACCCCAGCAGCTTAGTGACGGAGATCTGACGGGGCCTCTGACACAGCCTTCCAGGCTGAGAGACAACAGACATCTAGTTGCCCTGAGGATGCACAGAGAGGCTCCACAGCCTTCCAGGGCTGTCTTGCAGCCCAGAGGGCGGTGTGGAGGCCATCTTGCAGCCGCCATGTGCCGTATAAGTACCTGCCGGTACTACTGCACAAACCCCCGCTGCTCGGGGAGACGTGCTCAGATCCAGCTCCGCGTGCAGCTGGAGGCACAGACCGGCACTGAGCTGGACTTACACGGCTTCCCTCACCACCCTCTGGTCTGGCCTGGGCACCTCCCTCAGACAAACGTGTCTCGGGGATGGCATTATCCTTGGGGATAAGTTACAGAGAAAGCAGAGAGGGGCTGGTTTTCGGTTCTCCGTCAGGAACACCAGTGTGAGTGAGGATCCTGCCCAGGCCGTCCTAGACTAGCATCAGGGAGAGGGATGAGGGCCAAGCAGATGGCCACTGAGGGGACCGCAGGAGGGACCTCTTCCCACCCTCATCCATTCGGGGTGGGCTGACCAGGAGGCTGGGAAGGGCTGACCACTCCGGCCAGTGACAGGAGTCTTCTGTCCCTCAGGGAGGATGGGAGGATGGCAAAGGAAGCACTCCCCTCCCACCCCACTGAGCCCCCTCCTTCCCTACACCTCGCCCCAGCTCACAGGAAAAGGGGCACCCTGCCAAAGGCGGCTTCTGTGCCACAAGCCAGAAGGAGAGGTGATTACTGAGGGAGGCAGTGTAGGAGGCGAGAGGGACGTCCTCCCTCCATTGTGGCTACTGGAGAGACAAGCAACTCTGGGAGCCTTGCAGGCCTGTGGGGTAGAGGGGGGGAAGCGGACCACATCCGAAGAGCCCTCTGACGAGCCTGGGGCGCAGTGTGGCCTGGAGGACAGCAAGTGTTAATAGTGTCAAGGTCAGAAAGGTTGACCTGCTGTCTATGGGACCTTTCCGGGAGAGAAAAATAAATGACAGTCTGGTGCTTCTTTCTACCTCAAGAAATGGGCCGCAGCACTTTAGGAAGATCATCGCCTCCCCTTCCCCTGTGAGGCACCTCAGTGCCCCCCCCAGGATGTTGCCAGCTTGCCCTTTCCCAGGGGAGGAGGGGTTCTATGCTCAAGGAAACCGTCTGACTTCAGGGTTTACTGTTTGCCACTAAAATGGAAACCATGGGCGCAGCCGTCTTTCCCCTCTCCCCATGGTGTTGCGCCCTGCACCTGGAGCACCTTGGCTTGGCACATCGTGGGCGCTTGACAAATACTTATTGATCAATGAGCACTCTGGTCACGTACCAGTGCGCACGCACACACACACACGCACAGACGCTGTCCACGTGCTATAGTGTGCATTCGAACGTATTTGCACGGGCCCAGGCAACCGCGTGTCTGTGATATAGTACTCTGCAGTGTAACACCAGATAGAAGTGGTGAGGCCAGCTTAACATAGATGGGCTTTCTAACAGCGCATGCTAAGAAACAGAACGTCTCTGAGGACAGATCCATAATTACCCAGCCTGGAAGAATGCAGAACAGAAAATAGAACCTCTGTGTAGGAGCCAGAGCGTCTCCACCACCTGGTCCAGGCCTTTTGTGTTGGTTGCCTGGAGAAATGGAAGACCTGATTAAAAGGTGTGAGAAGCTGACCCCTGCGGAGTCCTCAGAAGGGGAGGTGGGGCTGGGGTGACCCAGTCGCTCTAGTTACAGAGTTGAGCTTGCTAAATATAGCCCGGCCAGACGTGGGGCACCGATGAGGCAGGTCTGAGATCAGAGAGGATGGAGGGGGCTCCCCTCTCACCCAGGCTCCCTGGCCCCCCACCTTAGCATTTCCAGGCCAGGACTGATCTGGGGGGAGGGGATGCCATCTCCCCCCTGACAAGGAGATGGAGGGAGAGGGGCAGCAGCGACCTAAGCTTACGGCTGTTCTGACCTAGTGCCTCACCCGAGCTTGGGCGTCGCATTCTGACAGGAGGTATTTGGGAAATGCAGGATCAGACACCATGCGTGGTCTATGGTGGTCAAGGTCATATCTAATGGATATGACCCTTGTTGTCTGACACTCAGGCCTTGGTAATTTCAAGGCTGTTCCAAGGCCGTGTGTGTGTGTGTGTGTGTGTGTGTGTGTGTGTGTGTGTGTGGTGATTCATACAGTCAGAGGAGCAGAATAACCCAACCCCCTTCATGGTTAAAGACCAGGAAGTTCAATATGATGTCTTCACGGAGCAGAGTGTGCAGACGTAGGTGGGAGCATACCCTAGAGCTGGCCCTGGTGGCATGGGACAGGATTGGTCCTCACGGGCCTGGCAGGTCCCCAAAGCCCCTGTTTCCATGTGAAGGTCCCCAGAGCAGCACACGGGATGGAAAGGGCTGGGCAAATCTTTCCAGAGCAGAGGGCAGGAGGAGCCCACCCTGAGACATTAAGGAGGACCAGGGTGCTTGTCTCTGAAATCCTTCCTGTCACAACTGCCAACATGTCCCATGTCCTTGTCCTTCGTCTGTCCTGGCCCCTGGCGCTCCGGGTACCCCCGCCACATGCAATGGTGCCCCTGGACTCTCAGGAAGCCATGAAGCTTTGGCCAGAGGTAGGAAGCTGGACGAAGGGACAGTCTGGAGGGTGCCTACACTTGTGGCTCGAGAGTCTCCTTATCAGAGGACCATCAGTAATCATCCTGCTCCGTCCTTTCCGGGACAGGGAGCTCATCTGTAAAACGGGACAATAATGCCCTCTTCAGAGAATTGTGAGGGTGAAGCGAGAAAGCACAGCAGAGCACCCAGCACAGGGCATCACATAAAACAACAAAGATGTGAGCGTTGATTGCCATGCTGCCTTTCTCTCTTCTCCTGAACTCTCTTCGGAAAATGTAAGTTGGCATTACCTATAAGAGGATGTGGCCCAAATTTGTTGTGATTGTTTCCTACCTGCTTGAACTACCCAAGGCAGCTGTCCTCTCCCTGCCCACCTCCAGTGGAAGCCCCGCCACACCCCTGGGCCACCGGGTCTTGCCAGTACCAGCTGCCGTCACAGGCGGGGGCACAGAGGATCCACAGCCCTTGGAACTGGGGTGCCCTCCCCCTTATCCTCGGTGGCTCACCCAGGGTGCGAGGAGCTGGCAAGCAGGCCTCCCTCAGGGATCACCTTTCCTGGCCTTCTGCTACCTGCAGGCCTGAACTTGGGCGTCCCCATCCAGGCAGGGGTAAGCGGTTGGCGGGACTCCCCCAGAGCCTTCCTTGTGCCCCCTCCCCTTGCCACAGGCTCACCCTCACATTTCCACCCTCTTTTCTCCCTTTACCTGTGTATTTTTTTTTTACTTTTAAATTTTATTTTATTATTTAAGTTCGATTCATTAACATATAGTGCATTATTAGTTTCAGAGGTAGAGGTCAGTGATTCACCCGTCTTACATATCACCCAGTGCTCATTACATCACGTGCCCTCCTTAATGTCCATCACCCCGTTACCTGTGTATTTTCTCTCCAGTGGAAGAATGCTATTCTCCCTTCCAGAGGGGCTGCTGGCAGGGAGTGGAAGAGCTCACAGGACTGCAGGACCCTGGGACTCCAAGGATGGAGCAGGACGAGCCTGGAGGAGCTGCCCTGCCGGCCCCCAGTCTGAGCCTGAGGCTGAACCCCCACTCCCGGGGTTTGTGGGATGTTTCTCAGTGGCTTCCTCCTCAGTTCTATTTCTCACCTCCCTTCCCACTGTGAAGGGTGGGGGCTTGGACTGGACGGAACTGCCCTGGGGCCCAGAGATCTCCTCTGCAAAGCCAGGGGCTCCCTTCCATGCTTGGTGGGGAACCTGGACCAACCCAGACCTGTCTGATCTGCCATTTCCTCTCCTTTAAGATGATCAAAAGAGCACCCTGCCCTGTGTTTCAGGGGAGAGACCTAATCTGGGTGGCCACCTGGCTGGGGGACAGGGACATGGGCCGGGCCTGTCACGGAGACCGTACCCGTGTCTCTCCCTGCCGCCACCTGGCCTCTGGGTATCTACTGATCATCATTTTCCTTCACAGGAATCAAAGCCCAAGTAGCAGTCAAGCCGGACACAGAGCAGGAGACCGCCCTCCTCAGAGAATGAGGTAAGTGTGCACAAGCCACTGTTCCCAGTTGTGGGCAGCCCCCACCTGACCCTTCCCAGGTTCCTTCCCTCCCTGTGCTGCTGAGTTCAGGTTTCCTGGGAAAGGGTCTGCTCACAGGACCTGGGGCCCCTCCTCCTCCCACTTGAGCTAGGAGGGAGAGCAGGGACAGCCAGAGAAGAGCCCCAGCTTCTCCTCCTCCTTTTTCAGATGAAGGTCCTCAGGGCTGCTCAGAAGGGAGGACTGCGGTGTGAGCTGGGGTCCTGGTACAAGAAGAAAGTGGTCCCCTTCCCACCGTCCTTGTTCCCCTTCTTCCCTTCCCTGACCTACAGCTCAGCTCTGCCCCTCCACGTACAACCATGTAATGTCAAGCTCTTGGAGCGGACAAGCTCCTGCACCCTGGCCAAGTGTCCTGGCACACCTGTGGCCTGACTTGAAGCTGAGCTCAGAACATCTGCTCCCCCCATGGTTGGGGAGCCGGGGGGACACTAGGGCTCCCACAGAGCCCCTCTTGCAGCAGAATGGGGTGGACAGGTTTCTTTAAGGGAGTTTTTCTGTCTTACTTCTTACTGCTTCAGCTGTGACAGGACTCTATTTACCTCCCACTGCGCCCAGGCAGACTGGGCTTAGGAGAGAGGAGAGGTAAGAATCAAAGGGAAGGGGGCCGGGTCCATGGCTGCCTGGGGGACTCCCACCTCCCCTTCCAGCAGTGACTGCCTGCTGTGGCCTCAATGCCCCCACAGCAGAGTGGCGGCCCCTCGAAGGAGTGGGATCACCTTCCTGGGCATCTTCACATTTTGCAGAGGGGATTCTGTTAACACAAGGGAATGGGACCTTCTGCCAGGGCCACGTACTGGGCAAGACTGGGGGCCGGTAGGGCATCGTTCCTCCCTGATGTGGTTTCTTAGTGAGCACGCTGAGAACAACTGTGGGAAAGCATGACTCCTACGGAACAGATGCCCGTGGCAGGAGTGTGGGGGTTGGGATTCACAGAGAATCGCTCCCCCCCCATTTTGTCATGTGTAGCTCTGAGGGGATATCAGCAGCTCTTCCAGGCCTTTTAGTTGATAACTGGGACGGTTGGGCTCCTTTCCTTCGGGGTCTTCTGGGCCTACTGGGCCTGGGGAATCGGGCTGCCTCCGCACCCTCACCTCCCTGGGCCTGCCTGCCCTTCCTTCTTGCCTCGGCGCTGGGCTGAGAGGACAGCAGATGCCACAGAAAGTTTCCCAGTCCACGTCTTGATCCAGAGCTGCTTTTCCTATTCAAATGGTGACCACCAATTCAGTGGGGATGCTGAATCTGCCTGCGCTCAGTTATCCAAGAGGGCAAGGATGGTCCGATGGCTCAGGCTGCCTGGAGGGGATGGGCATGAGAACCCCTCCTCCCATTCCCAGATGAATTCTGCTCAAGATAATATCAGTGTTCCTTGGCATGAATAGTAGCCAGAGAATTCTACTATCAGATAAGGGAGACTAAGCTGCATGGGCTCCGAGGCCCTGACCGTGCCAGTCTCGTGATTCTAGAACCCCACATACTGGCTCCTATCATGAATATGAAGTAACCGATGACCGTGTGCTCAGCGGCACACGTAATTAACGTAAGGGAAGCTGTTGGCACTTCAACTTCCCCAGCTCTACGTGCTATGTATTTAATTACTCTGTACTTCTCAGCTTATAAATACACAGCCCCCTGAGCTAGATCTCTCTTCATTGTCATTTGCCAATTAAGGAACCGAGGCGACAAACTAAAGCCCCTCACTCAGGAAGAGACAAGCAGCCCCCCTGATTTGGGCTTCAGGAACAAAAATTCCTTTGCCCCCGGCCCACTGCCCTGAGGCACGCTGTCCTCTGCAAGCCCACAGGACCACATCGTTCCTCAACCCTAAAGCTGGGGTTTGTTCCTCAGGCTTCCTCCTCCTCAGAAACAGCAGTCTGTCTTGGCTGATTCCTAGTCAGACTCAGAACAAATCTCTTCCCCTTCATCACTTTCTGGGATAAGTGAGGCCTGTAGGTCTGGGAACCTCAGAGGGCGCCATGAATCCTCCCAGCTGAGAGGGACACCGTGGCCTGTGGGGAACTCTGGTCTGTCCATCCTTGCCTGGCAGCGCGTTCCTCAGAGACAAAGAGAACAGGGGGAGATGTGTGGAAAACCTACCAGTCCTTGTCAACCAGAGATAAGTTCCTCAGGGAGACCTGTGAAGGCCCCATGGGCATGGCTGGTGTTCTTTCATTTCTCACGACACGGGGCAGAGTCAGCAAACCACTAGATGCCAACTATTGCAATTTCTATATCTCCCTCAAGTGGCTGCTGGCTTCTGCTTTCTCAGGTTCATGGCCCATGTGTTGGGATGCAAAAGTTTAGGAATTAAGGAATTTTCTGGGATTCGTTCATATCAATTCCAATGGAGGCAAATGTGTTTATCGACGGCTTACTCAGCCCTGTCACTCGCTAGGACTATGACCTTCGGCACGGGGGTTTAACCGCTCTGTGCCTCAGCTTGCTTCTCTGGAAAATAGTACTTGAAATACCCCATGTCACAGGCTTAGTGAGGATTAACTGGCACAGCACATATGAAGTGCTTAGTGGGAGCTGTGTAAAGAAACCCAAGCCCCTCCCTGCCCCACTCCCCCTATCTACACTGCTAAGAACCTTCCTCTTCCTCTTCATGCCGCCTCCGAGCAATTGAGCCAGGTTACCTTCCAGGCACCCATCTTTCATCACAGATAGGATGGCTTGGCCCATCCGGTGCCCTTGAAACATTCTGAAAGGTCAGGTCTCAGAGCTCCTCCTCTGTTCCCTCCCCTTCATAGGAGCTTTAGCCGCTTCCTATATTTAGGCCGTCATGTCTGGCCCAGAAATCATGACAGTTTTAAAAAGGCTGGTGGCTCTCCACTCCGGTCCAGTGGGCCAACCCAGCTCCTCGTCTGAGGAGGCCAGAGCCTAGGTGGGGTGATGGGCAAGTCCCGGACATGGGGGCCCCAGAGCCAGGCTTTTTGACTGGTCCCACACGTGACAGCTGCTGTGCCTTCAAGAGCATGTTGTACCCCCAACCCCACCGACCTGGGTTAAAAAGTGACAGATATCAAGAGGTCTGAGGTGGCAATGGGATACGGCCCTGAGAGCGGATAGAAAGAACACCTCAAGTCCAGAATATACGCTTCCCTTCCTCAGAGTCCTAGCTCCTGCCTTTTTACGTTGACAGCCATGTTTGCTGCCACTTCTGCTCCTGCCATGGACCCCCTGATGGCTGGGACACGAGAGTGGAGAAAAGCGAAAGGAAAAACTCAGGGATCCCCACCCTGCACCCATGCTCTGCACTGTAGGAGTTCTAGATGTCACTGCTCTGACCAGAACCAGAGGGTTGCTTCTGTATCTCTCTGCACCAAGTGCTAACTTTAGGTGTCAGGCTATGCTCAGTCCTGCTCTGCAGAGACCCAAGTACAAAATATGTCCCATTCACGACCAGTTTGGTGGTCCCTGGACTCCTGGTTCCCCCAGCCCCCAGTCCACTTGCTGGTACTTACTGTTCAGAGACGTCAGATAGCTGCGCCATGTACTCTGTCCAGGTTTCATACCCAGTGAGGGAAAGAGGTGGCTGTGTGTTTACTTCATCCTCCCTGGAATTGGAATATAATAAGATTTTAAAGCCTTATTGAGTTATAAAAGCCTGGGTCCTTCTTCTGCCTCCAAGAGAAAGGAGACAAGTCCTGGGTGATTGTCGCATTGTCCTGTATCCTCATGAAAACACAATCACACCTATTCACTTATTCATTCTCTTAACAAATATTTCTTGAGCACCGGTTCTGTCTGTGGTAGGCCCCTTCTAGACACTGAGAATTTAGCAATGAAAACCAGACAAAGCCACTGCCAGACAAAGCAGTCAGAGTATAAACAAATAATTAAATATATAATATGTAGGCGATAAATACTATTGTGCAAAATAAAGGAACACAAAGGGATGGGAGTGCTTCTTTATATAGGGTGGACAGGCAGAGGCTCTTTGAATAGGTAATGGAGTCTAAGGAGAGAGTAGAAAAAAAGTGAGCTCTCTAAATATCTGAGGCAGAAGTATTCCAGGAAGAAGAAATGCCAAGACCCTCCGGGGGCAGACAGAGCATATCTGGCATATCTGAGGAATAGTGAGAGGCCTATGTAAGTGACCAGGGAGCACAGGGCAAGGAGGCGTGCAGTTGGCTGGGGCGGGGGGACCGTGGGAGAGATCATATGTGACCGTGAAGGCCGTTGTTAGGACTTTGGGGAATGTGGAATTTGACACAGGGGAGTGACATTATCTGACTTATAATTTAACTGGATAAGTCTGACTGCTGTTTGGAGAAGAGATTGGGGTAGGGGAGTGGGCGTCAAGAAGGAAGCAGAGAAATCATCTAGAAGACTATTGAAATAATTCAGGAGAGAGAAACTATGTATTTACTGGTCCAATGGGAATCAGATGGAGGAAGTTAGAAGTGGTTGTGTTCTGAATATATGTTGAAGGTAGAGTGGACAAGAGCTGTTGACAGGGGGGTTTGGATAGAGAGAGAAAGTGAATAGTCAACTTGGAGATGCTATGGAGACCATTTGGCAATCACTCTGTTGACCCAGGAATCTCTAAGACAACATTCTTGATATCATGATGTTCAGGCACTTAAGGAATTCTCCCTGGGAGAGAGGATTCACTACCTCACACAACAGCCTTACCCAGTCCCTTAAAGTTCTTTCTTATACTCGCTCAAAGCCATGTCCCTGTGTTTTTCTCTCACTGCTCCTGAAGCAATAGAAGGCAGGTCTTCCTACCTCCCACAGACAATCCTCCAGATTCCTGGCAGAGATGTGCCTGGCCTTTCCCTCCATTCATATCCCCCACCAGTGTTGTTTTCAGTCCCTCTGAACATGAACAAATACCAGGAGGAAGCAGCTCTGGGTATTCTACCAAGTAGAACTCCTTCTGGATCATAGTTCACAAATTTTGGTAATGATTCATATTTAGGCCACACATCTAAATTTGGCAAAAGGACTCATCCCCATCCTTTTTTCCAGGTGGGGAGAATTAGAGAGTTAGCTTTAATCTTGCTTCCTTATCACTGAGAAAACCAAAGAAATTAGAAGTGTGTTTCCTTAGACCACCTGTCGAGATCCGTGTCCACACTCTCCTTTCTTGACCATCGTAGTAAATGGTCAGACAGTGTAGATAGTTCATAGTTAAGTGAGAAACTATTTGTGCTCCTACCTCAAACCAGTTTCTCCACTTTTCTACTATATCCCACCCCTTTTCCCGTGTTCAAGAAAATTGGAGTCCCTGAAAATTAGAGGGAACAATGGAGTAGAACTAACATTTTAAAAGCAGAATTCAAGAACACTTACAGAAATAGGAGAAAACCTTACTTGATGTGGAGGTCAATGATGTGCCTGGGAAAATTGAGAATGATCAACTCACAGACAAAGCCTATACAATTATTAGACTTTAAAGACGAAGACGCAATACTCAAGGCTTCCAGACACAACAGTCATAATACCTACAAGAGTATGCAAATTCTATTGGCATCAGGATATTCGAGAGCCATCTGCAAAGCAAGACAAGAATGGAGCATTATTTTCAGATAACCGAAAGAAAGGAAGGAAGTTGTGAGCCAAGGACTTCACATGCAGCACAGCTATCACTCATTTATCAAGGCTATTGAAAAATTACATATGCAAGGAGTGCAAATATTCCGTACACATGAGGCGTTCTTAGGTAACCTGCTAAAGGATGAGTTCTATCTGATCAAGAGATGAGTGGTGGGAGGAGCTTATGGCAAATGAGTGATGGTGAGGATGGAGTGTATTTAAAGTACATTTAGAGCATGTAGGTCTAAAAGTTAAACAAGGATCAGAATCAAAGGTGGAAAATAATTTGTAAATGGCTTATGTTCTGACCAAGTAGAAAGAATATAACTTAAAACTTGAGCCGAAAAGGAAGACAGAAAGACCAAAGTAGAATAAGGTCATTGTTGCACAGGCAACAGATGGGAATCAAAGGATACGATTTAGAATCGCCAATTTAGTCGGTGCAGATAGTTCACAGTTAAGTGAGAAAAAAGTAGATCAGGATATTTTAAATGATACCAGTACAAAGGTAACTATTAGAGCAAAAATGTACACTTTTGTAAATATCAAAGCAATTTTTATAAAAAAAAAAAAGCAAAGGAGACATGGAGAGAAAGAAACAAAGTAAACATAACATAAAATTGACACCAATATATTAATCATAACAATAAATGTGGAGATTACCTTGTCCAGTAAAAGAAATATATTTTCAAAATATCTTACAAAGCAAAACTCTAGTCTCTTCTATATATAGAAGAAACATTTAAAACAAAGTGATTCAAAGGCTAAAAAATAAAAGAGGTTAGGAGAAGTTATGCTAGCCAAGTAGAACAACTCTAAAGAGGGGAAGCAAGCTTAATACTCGTGCAGAATTTAGGCCAAAAAGCATCAAATGAGACAAATAAAAATATGTTATAATGCAAAAGCAGCAATCTACAATAAAATAAATCAGTTATTAATATCTATGTACCAGATTAACCAGAAACCACTTCTCCATGAAATAGAAATGACAGCAATGGGAGAAGAAATAGAAATAATAATGATAAGACAGTTTTACTCACCGCTCTCAGGCCAAGAAGGGCACGTGAACAAAAAATAAGCATGAATAGAGAAGACTTAACCAACATTAATGATAAATTAGATTTCATAAATATGTATTAAATGCTGTACCCTTTAATAAAGAATATGCTTTCTTCTTAAGCAGACATGAAATATTCATCAAAATTGATCATATATTATATCACAAGGGAAACATAAGTAGGTTCCATGGTAGGAATATTACAAACTGAGTTCTCTGATCACAATGCAGTAGAAGCATGAATAAAAAGCAAACATTTAAAAAGCCCTTCCAAAGATGGAGAAAAAGGGACTGACTTCATTCTCCCTCCTAAAACAATAACAAAAAATCTGTGCAAAATATATGAAACAACACCAGGTGTCAAACCATGAAGGACAGTGATCCTAAAGACTTGGGAACAAATGAGATGATGTCTACAATTTCATCAGCTTAGTGCCTGGAGAGAGTTCCAGGCCCAGTGCAGGTTGCCCAGTGGACTGCCTGCCTGGCCTGAGAAGCTGCGAGTCTGAGGGATCAAGGGAACTGTGGTTCACAGGACAGAGTACAAGAGAGAGGAGAGCTGCAGAGGGGCCTCTCAAGTATCCAACAGAATGCTGATGGGCACATATGTGTGAGGATACCACCTCTCTCAGTCCATTCAGGCAGCTTTAAACAACAGAAATCTATTTCTCACCGTTCCTGAGGCTGGAAGTCTGGGATCCGTGCTGGCATGGTTTGGTGAGGGCCCTCCTCTGATGGCAGACTTCTCACTGTAGTCCTCACGTGGTAGAAAGGGCCAGGGAGCTCTCTGGAGCCTCTTTTATAAGGATAACTAATTCCACTCGTGAGAGTTCCATGCTCATGACTTAAGCACTCCCCAAAGGCCTGACCTACTAATCCATCATCTTTGAGGGCTAGGATTTCAACATATGAATTTTGGGAGTGAAACACACATTCAGACCATAGCATTACCCCAAACCACAGAAAGAACCTCCTGAAAAGATCAGCAGAAACACTGCCGGGTATTCTCACAGGGCCAAGAATAGTGTCTGCTCCAAGCAGCTGAACTAGAAAACCTCATTATCCAGGTAGAATTGTGTAGAGTGCTCAGAAGGATCTTGCCTCAAAGGTGGAGGATGATGGGCTCTAGACTAAACACTGCTTTGGCTCTATCTGACAAATCTTCAATGTAAAACCTGAAAAGACTGAACTCTTTCCAAGTAACTTAACTGTATCTCAGAACGAAGTCCAGGAACAAAAGTACATTAAAATTCATAATGTCTGGCGTCCAATAAAAAATTACCTGGCATGTAAAAAAGCAGGAAAATATAATCTATAATGAGGAGGAAAGTCACCTAATTAAAACCAACCAGAACTGGACACAAAGGTTAGATTCAGCAGAGGCATTAAGATGGTTATTATAACTATAACACAAATGTTTAAAAAGTTAGTATATTGACATAGAAGATGCAAAAAAGACCCAAATTGAATACCTAGAGAGGAAAAATACAACGCTTGATGTGAAAGACACACAAGAAGGGACTAAGAACTAAGATTAGACATTAGAGAAGAAAAGATTAGTGAATTTAAGACATAGCAATAGAAACTATTCAAAATGAAATACACAGGAAAAAAATAATAATAAAGAAAATGAGGGCGCCTGGGTGGCTCAGTCATTAAGCATCTGCCTTTGACTCAGGGCGTGATCCCAGAGTTCTGGGATCGAGCCCCACATCAGGCTCCTCTGCTATGAGCCTGCTTCTTCCTCTCCCACTCCCCCTGCTTGTGTTCCCTCTCTCACTGCCTTTCTCTCTGTCAAAATAAATAAATAGAATCTTAAAAAAAAAAGAGAATTTCCTTATTCTTTGAAAATAGTTAATTATGAAGAAGTAAACAGGCACAATTTTATACAACCTATTATCAAATGAGAGAGAGAAAGATAAAGCAAATATAGCAAAATGTTAACCGTGAATAGTTCTGCTTAAGCATATTTAGGAAATCATGTACTATTATTATAACTTTTCTATAAAATCTGCAACCAACACAAAATAGATGTTAAAAAATTATATTCACATCAGTGCCATAATAGTCCCTATTCAAAATAAGTATCCCAATTTCTTTATTTCAAAGCACTTCTTAAGTTCTAATATCATGTATTTATTAAATGTTTATTATGAATCTGCCTCCATAAAAATCCAAGGTCTCAGGGACAAGAATCTGCTATTTTGTGTAATGAGGTAATCCTGAATTTCTAGAAGTATACTAGCACTTAGTAGATGTTAGAATTAATATTCTTGAATGAGTGAATAAATGTTACAATTGGATAAAACAGGCTTAGAGTCAGATGATCTGTGTCCAAGTCCTCATTCTTAGTGTTACTGGATACAACATGGGCAAGTAATTAAGCTTCTCAGGAACTTAGCTCCTAATGAGTAGTTACCTATCAGAGAAATAGGGAGTGCGATATCTGCAAAAACGGCAGAGTACAGAACTCCAAAAGTCTGTTCCTCCACAAAAGCAACAAATAAACTGACAGAACCTGTGAGAATCAACATTTTCTGGACTCTGGAATCTAATCAATATCATACAGCTAGCATGGGAATGATTGATCAATATAAACATATATGAGACTCAATGAAATGTGACGTTTTAACCTACCTGGTACTATCTCTCACTCCCCAGCTTGCCAGTGGCCTGACGACAACAGCTGGTATTCCCAGTCTGTACCTGGCACCAGAGGGAACAGAACAGACCCTCTTCCAAACAACTGTGGTTTTTGTTTTGACCTGTCCGGTGGCTTCTTGAAGAATGGTCTCAAAAAGCTTGTTCTATTTCACCTAACTCAGAACTATCCCAGGGTTGAAGCCGCTACCCAGGGAGAATTGGTCAAAAATACTGAAAATCAAATGTGTTAGCTGCTGCTTCCTCAGGCAAGGACTAACAGTTGGGGAAAACAATAGTCTAACCTAAAAGCCTGGAAAGGAAAGGCTGGAGAATGAGATTCTTTGAAGAATAAGGATTTTGTAATGCTGCCGCATACTTCTGGGAATCTAGAAGGCTATGCACATACCCAGGGCTGGGAACATGCTCCAAAAACACCAGAGAAGGCCTCAAGCTCTTGTGCCTGGCTGCTCTTTGGGTTCTGCACAAGCAGGAAGTGAAGGCTAAGGTAAAGTTGTGAAATGTCTGGCTGAGTGTTGTAAGCATGTCCTAACACACACACACACACACACACACACACACACACACAGACACATGCGTGCACACGCACGCCACCCAATAAAACTAGTTTTTTGTTTGTTTTTATTTTGTTTTGTTTTAGTTCCAAGTATTTAAGGAAATTTCTGTGAAATCACTAGCTGACCATAAATCTAACAGAACAGACTTTAATGATCACACATGAAAAAGGATACAAACAGTACAAAACTCATTGAAGAAAGTCATGAAACAGACAAGCAACAAGGGAAACGCAAATCAAAACGACAGTGAGATACCACTTCACACCTACTAAGATGGCTATAACCTTTTTTAAAACATGAAAATAATAAACATTGATGAGAAACCAGAACCTTTGTATATTGCTGGTAGGAATGTAAATAGGTATAGCCACTGTGGAAAGCATTTTGGCAGTTCCTCAAAAAGATAAACATAGAATTGCCACATGACCCAACAATTCCACTCCTAGATATATATTCAAGAAAATGAAAAACAATTTTTTAAAAAAGATTTTATCTACTTATTTGACACACAGAGAGAGACAGCCAGCGAGAGAGGGAACACAAGCAGGGGGAGAGGGAGAGGAAGAAGCAGGCTCCCAGCGGAGGAGCCTGATGTGGGGCTCGATCCCAGAACGCCGGGATCACGCCCTGAGCTGAAGGCAGACGCTTAACAACTGAGCCACTCAGGCATCCCTGAAAAACAAAAATTTAAACAAAAATGTGTACACGTGTGTTTATGACAGAGTTAGTCACGATAACCAAAAAGTAGAAACAACCCAAATGTCCATCAACGTGAACAGATAAACAAAATAAGGTATATTCATGAGGTGGAATATTATTTGGCCTTAAACAAAGTGAAGCACTGATACATGTTCCAGCATGGAGAAACCTTGAAAACACTATGCTATAAAAAGAAGCCAGACACAACAGATTACCTGTTGTGTGATCCCATTTACACGGAGTGTCTGGAATAGACAAATCCATCAAAACAGAAAACAGATTAGTGGCTTGCTCTAGGTTAAAGAAAAGAAAGAATGGACAGTAACCGCTTAGCGTGCATGGGACTTCTTTTAAGGGGGGGTGACAAAATGTAATCCAATAGTGGTAATGGTTGCACAACGTCGTGAATGCGGTAAAAGCCATTGAATGGCACACTTTAAAATGGTTAAGATGGTGAACTTTACGTTATGTGCATTTTTGAAAAAGGCGTATAGGATGCTCAAATATGATGATGCATGCCGAATTTTCCAGGAGGGAGTCTTTCAAAATAAGTGCCCAGGAAATAGTAACAAGTGAGCCCCCTCCAACTAGCCCCTAAGGCATCGTCCTTTTCTCCTTGGTCGGGGGCATTCTCATCAGCTCGGCAGCTCTCTCCCATTGGCTGGATCCTTGCCGCTAAGGGTCTGAGAACCCGGTTCCCCAGGCCCTGCAGCGGGGGAGAGAGGAAGCCAGGGACAATGACCAAGCTGTCTTTAGGGGTCTGGGGCCCCAGGAGCTGGATGAGGCCGGCCAAGCATTTCTCTCTAGTGAGAGGTCTTTGGTTGGTTGGAAAATGCCAGAAATTGACGTTAGGAGGGTCTGAATGGCAGCTGTGCCCGTAACTCTTGCGAGACGTCAGGCCAAGCGCCTTGTGGATGTGCTTTCCTCTGAGGTAAGATAAAACCTAAGCGAGGACTCCAGGAACGCAGGTAACCTGTGATGCCACGGCCTGCTAAAGATAAAGCAAAGGGCACTGCCCTCGGAGGCCAGACCGAGGCTGACCCCTGTTCCCGCGTGCCTGGGGCTCGGTCCTCGCCCACTTGGCCACCACCTTCCAGGAGAGCTGCGCCCCTCGGCAGTCCCAGCGCCCCCCCACCCAGGCCTCCGGGACGCCCCTCCCCCACTCCAGTCGGCGAACGGGACCCACGGCGGTCGGCGGAGGCGGGACGGGGGAGGAGCTCGGCCTCTGATTGGAAAAGGGGTGTGTGGGCGGGGCGATGGGCGTGGCCAACGGCAGGAGCCCGAGCCATTGGAGGTTAATTTCGGGCAGCGCCTTTGCTTAGTTTCTTCGAGTTGGATCAGAGTTGACTTCGTAGCTGACAAACCGGTTTAGGGGTACCCCCATCCCCAAGGAAGATCAGAACTGCTTTAAGGATGCAGGAAAACCCCCGAGGCGCAGGCTGTGGGGAACTGGGCATCCCCTTGCTTACCCCAGGTTGGTTGCAGAAGTTGCGGCCTTCGTCCCCAGAGCCGCAGGGCTGGGGGCTGGGGTCCGCTCTAAGCCCGGGCTTAGCCCCCTCCCCTTGCCGCAGGGTCACCTCGTATTTCCGCCCTCTTTTCTCCCTTTACCTGTGTATTGTATCTCCCGTGGAAGGATGCCATTCCCCCTTCCCGAGGGGGCGCCGCCTGCAGGCGGTGGGAGAACGCGGGACTCGGAGGAGCTGGAGGGGCCTGGCGGAGCTGCCCTGCCGGCCTGGCCCCAGCCCGAGGCGCCTGGTGAGGGGCTCTGCGGGATGTTCTTCCTCCTTTCCTTTTCACCTCCCTTCCCACCGCGAGGGAAGGGGGCTTGGGCTGGACGGAACTGCAGACCTGAGGGCAGGACATAGCCTCTGCAAGGCCAGGGGCTTCCTTCTACGCTCGCGGGGCGGGGAGGGGGGGGAGGGGGCACACTAACCCCTAGCAAATGTTTCCTCTCACCTGAATCATGACTGGAGAGTACCGCCGCCTACGTCGGAATCTCGGCGAGAATGCGAGTGAAGTGAATGTCTTTTGAAAACAAGTTTGTTATGCTTTGCCTGCTTTAACTTGTGGTTTTAACCGTGTTGGCTTTGCCCCCGCTGCCGGCTTTGCCCCCACTGCCGCCTTTCCATGCATCAAGTTTCTCCTGATCTCCTTTTACTTTCACAGGACTGGCCACAGGCCATGATCATCAGTCAAGCCATAACCAAGAGCGTGGAGGCTGTCTATTTGTGCACGTGGTCATCTTCTAGGAACTAGGAAGCCACCCTTCAGGAGTCCCCATCACAGTGGGACCATGCCCGGCTCCTCCTTTTGCAGCCTTTACTGAAGTGTTAGCTAGCTGGAAAAGGATCTGCTAGTAGAACCTGGGGCTTTTGTCCCCTGTGCCACACACCCCATTTCCCTCAAGATATCCAGTACTGTTCCTTCAGGGAGGAGATTTGAGCTTTGTTCAGGCAGCAGGAGAAGACCTAGTCCTCACGGGTCACGGTTCCTTCAAAGGTCAAGGCTCACAGGATTCCTTAGGTGAGAGGGCTAGGCGTGAGCAGGAACAAGCAGGAACCCCACTGTAGGCTTGCATATCAGTGCAGAGGGTGGGTCCCTTCCCCTCATATTTTCCGCTTTGTCCCAGAGCTCAGCTCAGACCCAAAGGCTCTTCCATTTACCATCAACGTGGAAACTTGGCTCTTCACATAGGTATATTCTCCCTCTTTTGCGCATTATCTTGTTCCTCAAAACTGTCCTTTCATGAAGGAGGCTTGTGGAGTCAAGGGCCCTGGCCAGACACCCAGAGGTGACTGAGCCCTTCAGACCTCAGGTTGGGTAGACCAATTTAATAAAGGCTTTATGTCCTTGACTGCTGTGACTTGTGATTGGTGTGCTGAGTGAGAAATTGGATGGTCCTTTTTTTTCTTTCCATCTAAACCCAGTGCACAGTGTTTGCCACAGAGAAAGGGGTGATGAGGGGAGGAGGGGAGGACTGTTTTAAGGAGTATCCCTGGCTCTCCCCACCTCCCTCTCTGAAGAATGCTTGTCACTATCTCAGGGAGGGACTGGACACCAGCTGGTTTGCTAGACACCTGGCAGAGTTTTCTCTGAGCATCTACATGGTGATAGGGCAAGAACCAAAGGAACGAATTTCTCCATTGGAATGTAAAGTCACTAGGAAGGACGCAAAAGGGGGTAAATAGTGATTTATATTGCGGTCCTGGAATTTTATTAGTTACTATTTTTGTAACTTTGTTCTCCTAGTCCTTGATTAAGGATAAAGGGAGAATTAATAAGGAACAAATTCTTGGTGGGAGGGGGTTGTTGATCAAAGAGTACAGGTATCCCATCAATGGGCCTGTGCTGTGCACCTGGCAGGTGATGGGCAACTTTCCTGGATCTCACAGTTGGTAGTGAAAGACCTTGCAGAAAATAAAGCATTCACTGACCGGGGCTTCAGAGGTTGCCCAGTGCCCTGCCCCCTCCTCCTCTCTTGTTTTGCCCATGTGCCATGGAGACCAGCGCTGATTTGGCAAGAGAACAGACCTCTCTAAGACTCCCCACCTTGGGGCCCTTGCTCTGTGTTTTTCTACTCCAGTGATAACCACAGAATATTCTGGGAATTTTCTGTAATGACTCTGGGGTCTCCTGAGGAGCAGGAATGGTCGAGTCTATACAAAGCCGGAGCCATAATCATCAAGCACAGAGCTCATCGGAGCACAGAGAATGAGTTCATGTGTTCTCTTCCTTGGGGACTTATAAATTAAAAGTATGGAATCATTTGTAATCAGAATAATACCACCTGGCAGGGATATTGATGAGCAGAGGAGGGCTTATTTGAAGACCTCTGATCTTTCCAACACTGAGACACTTTGCCTAATACCCATATAATAATCATTAGTGTTCTGTAATTTATAACAGTGTTATCATTGATCCAGGTCATTAATCATCATGAATTGGTGACTTCTGAAATGCTATGGGTTATTTGCATAGCTACACAGAGCTCTGTGGTTTACAAATAAAGTAATCCTTGGAGGTAGATACCATGGCCATTTTACAGATGAGGATACTGAAAGATTCAACTCCCTTAAGGAGGGGGTCTGCAGTGCACTTGCTTTGTTGGGCCTACTGGCTTACTCCTCTCTCTAACCCCCACATTTTAGAAAACAAAAACAAAAAAAGCAAATAGGGACTTGGGGCTTATTTAATCCTCAGTTTGTCAGGGCATTTTAAGGACCTTCAGGGCAGGCTTCTATTTCTCAACAGGCACTAGGACAGGCACAGAGAAGTCATTAAATACTTGTTCAATAGATTCTCCATGTCCTCCACTTTTTAATGTTTTATTTTCTTTTTAACTCTCATCACTCACATGATTCCTTCCAGGTAATTCACTGAGACTCTAATGTCTTTCACTGTTCTTAGGTAAACTTTGGAGCAACTCCAATTATCAAGTGACTGATTACCCAGCTCTTCCCATGACTAGTTATATGACCTGCAGCAAGTTGTTCATCCTTTCCGTGTCTCGGTTTTCTTGGGGGTAAAATGACCTAACCCTTGTGTCATAATCCTTGTGAGGATTATGAAGAATAACACAGGAAGTATACACGATGCTTACCGCACTGTTCAGAAGATCACATGAGTTCCCTCTTCCCTGCTTGGGCAGTCCTTTGTGTAAAGGACTCTTCAACAAAGATCTTTACTATTCATGGTGCCTCACAACCAGGAGGGAAGAGTCCTGAGTCTCCTCTTCCCTAGCTGCTTCATGGCCAACCTAGATTCCATAAAACTTTCTGAAAGACTTCTACTCTTCTGTGCAACAGCTCTCCCCTCAGTCAATTTACCCTGGAATAATCTGGAAGACCAGGGGCTCATCACCCTCAGTCATTCTGCACTCATGTAGTGTCCAGTCATGCCTTCATGGAGACCTAGAAGAGACAAGTGGATTTGATGGTGGGGCCATGCACTAGAGCGTCCGGTATCCATGGAGAAGCCAGCCCTTTCTTCCTTTACTAAACCTTGATGTGCAGGTATAGACATAGCCATGATTTCCCAATGAGCCTCTCTTGTTATATGGGGTCAAGAGTCTTTGCCTTCCCACAAGGAAAAACAAGAGCCTTAAGACATATACAGCACAAACACTCAAATCCTGAAAACGACCTCAATTTCTCGGTGGACCCTGCTTGCCTCCTGGCTTCACTATGTAGAGTGCCTACAAGGACGTTCCAGATGGAGCCCCATCCCAGGCCTCTGTTCTCTTGCCCTCTTCTGGATGTGGATGGCAGATGGGCTAGACCTGTACCCTGGACCCACACAACTGTGTCCTCCCAACTGTTCCTCTGATTCTGCCCCTCACCTCTTCCCCTACTCATGCTTGTTTGATCCCTCTCACCTGCCCACTTCTTAGCCAACAGTGGACCATGGTCTCTAACCCCATCCCAACTGGCCTGGCACTGGAGGGCTGAAGAGCCTCATGACCATGAGGAATTCCTGGCAAGTCACCCTTTTCAGCGCTAAGCTGCAACTCTCCAGGGTCCTATATCCTTTCTCACCTCTCCCAGGCTTCGTTGTCCTCCTGCCATGTGGATATTTTCTTTCCTTCCTCTGGTTGCCTTCTGGGCCTATTTCTATTTTGCTGTAGCAGGCAGCCATCACCATAATGGCTGAGTGTGTGTGGGGGTGGGGGTGGGGGTGATGGGAACACATGTTCTGGGGTCTGAAGTTTTCATTTGAGACTCTCTTCTGCTACATAAACTCTGTAAGAACTTGGAAAAAACAAATAAACAACTTGCATCCTCAGATTGGAAAATCTGTAAAATGGGGAAAGCACTGATGTGTAAATCCAAGGTGTTAGGTAAGGAATGGAAGGAAAGAATTTACTTGGAACAGCGGGATGCTGTACAGCCTCTCCAGCCCTGCTGTTGGCTAAATGTCCCCACTTAGTTTTTCTCCCCCACCACTCTGCAGACAAGGCTGGGTCTAGGGAGGGAAGCCCAGTTGACCACCCCTGGAATCAGATACTCTTGTCTCAGCCCCCTCCATCTACCTTGTTTTCTACCCCAAATGAAAGGCAGAGGGGCTTGGGCAACAGTATCTTGTTGTCTTATGCCTGGCACAGACCCCTATTCCCCATTTTCCATACCTCAGGGGAGATGGAGGGCCCTCAAACTCAAGAGAAAACTCCCAGAAAATTCCCAGCCTCTGCTTCCATATTATTAATAATATGGGCCAAGGTTGAACTAACCTAAAACTGTTTGCAGGATTCTTCGGAAGACAGAGTCTCGTCAGAACTCCTCAAAATCTTTAAAGAGCAAGGAAGATTTGGACCCCTTTACTTGATGGCTGTGGAGGTCCACCCACCTTCCTCCCAGACCTCTGGGGTGACCCACACTCATCTCCATTTACCTTCATCATGGAAGCCAGGCTCTTTGTGTGTGGGTCACCCCACAGCTCTACCCAAGGGGCCTGCCCAGTTGTGTACCGCCAGATGGGGTGGACCATTTCTCTAACATTCCTTCTTCGTTCCAGTTGGGGACTAATGTGATGATTCAGAAGTAAAGACTAAACTGGGAGCCACTTTGAATTATCCCACCTGAAGCAGGTGGATGGTGTTTGTGTCAGGGACCAGGAAATTAAGGAGAGGTGGAGAGGGCTGGTCGATGGGCTGTCCCAGGTCCTCCTACCATGCCTTGGGAAGTGCTCACTCCTAACTCAAGTGAGCCAGCCTGTCGCTGGGTGATTTACTGGCATCTGGCAGAGTCTTCCCATGAGAATTTACAGCCAACAAGGGTTTTCCTCTAACGTCTATTAACCCAGAGAAATGGAGGAAACTGGTGGGAGGGCTTGGTGGCAACATTTGTGTCATTCCAGAGGCCTGTTGTTAGATTTTGGCTATTATGCCAGACCCGGAACGAGGATAAAGGGTGAGCAGGGATTGGGGAAGTGATAAGTGAGGGAGCCCTGGGGTGCAGTTGGGGATTTTCCAGGTCCTCCTTGTGTTAATGGGACTGTAGATCTCAGAACATGAAGGAGCATCAGGGGCTGCAGAGGCTACCCTCTGCTTTCTGCCCCTTTCCTGCCTCCTTCCTTTTGTCAATCTCATGGAGACCTATGCTGATTTGGCAAGGGAACAGCATCCTCCCCCTCACAGATTCTCCCAGCCAAGGTCCTGGCTCTGTACTTAATTTCCTACTATAATTTTGGCCACAGCACTCTGAGAGCTGCTTTCTGTCTGGCCTCTGGATTTCTTGTGAAGGAGGGAATGATGGCTCCACACAGGCCCACCAGGAATACGGAGTCATAACCATCAGGCCTTCATCTGATTTGAGTTCAGGGAGCCACTTCCTACCTGGGCTGAACTCTGAAATTCATCATGCACAATCTTGCTTGTAATAAGATTAATAACAGTTTTCATGGATATTGAACAGAAGATTCTAATACCCATCGAGGGAGGCTAGAGTGGATGGCCCCTGATAGCTCTGGCAGCCCTGAGATTCTCTGAGTCTGAGATACCTAATATTATCACTAATTCCCTGTAATTTATAATAATGTTTCCAATGATGCATATCATTAATAATAATGACTGTTATCACTCTGCCTTTTCCAATCTGATGTGTGATCTATAGAACTGCATGGTACTTCTCAGGAGTACTTACCAAAGTAGATACTTACCACTAATACTTTACCAGAGAGGAAACCAGGGCCAAGAAATGGCTCTGAATCTAGCTCCCAACACCGAAGGGCCCCTCACCCACAGGAACAATTGCATGTGCCTTGAGTTACTCAGGACACCCCCCCCCCCCAATTCTCTGCAACTGACCCTCTTCCAGGCCTCTTTTGTTCTCTCCATCCTACTTGCCAGCCCCTTCAAAAGCTCCCGGGATGGCTAGTTTCCTCCATCCACCCCTGCCCAGGCCCAAGCCCAGGACTTCAGTCCTGACCTGGCTTCTGTTTGGCACAAAGCCAGTCAGTCCCCATTCCAGGTTCCTTTGGAGCTTAAAATCCAGTGAATTCAACCAGCTAGAGGTGCCACCTGGGGCTTGTGGC
This sequence comes from Ursus arctos, assembly GCF_023065955.2. Taxonomy (NCBI): domain Eukaryota; kingdom Metazoa; phylum Chordata; class Mammalia; order Carnivora; family Ursidae; genus Ursus; species Ursus arctos. Next base: position 2,162,307 of record NW_026622974.1, read on the forward strand.
CCTGGCAAATCCATCCACCCAACCATCTCTTCTGGGATAGTAGGTTCCCCAAAACTATACATTACCTTGAAATAAATGAAAACAGACCCATCTTTACAAAATCAGAGATCTAGAAACTAGCTCATGTCCCTGCCCCTCAGGGAAATATGTAAGGCCCTCAAGGGCATGCACAGTGTCCTTCACTTTTATTTTGATTTCTTTTTAAAACCAGGCACAGTGTGGGGCACACAGCAGGTCAGCAAATGCATGTTGAATGCCTACGGCGCTGATTTCTCCACCCCTCTCACTTTTTCTACTGGGCTCGGTCTTCTCAAATTCAAGGTTCACACGCCAGGGTTCAGGCCTTTGACATGAAACCCAGCGTTCCTCTTCGCCTCTGCAGCTCTGCAGGTAACTTCAGTGCAAATCCATTTATTGAATGTTTATCCAACTCTGCCACTCACTAACTATGTGATGTTGGGCAAGTTATTTAACCCCTGTCTACCTCAGCTTCCCCAAAGGGAATGTTAATAATAATACCGACTTCATTATGTTGTTTTGATGATAAAGCGAGACTACACCAAGCTCTTAGGACAGTGCATGGCACATAGGAAAATCTCAATAATGTCAGCTATTATTAGCAATTTAATTTTGTGGTTCAATATCCACTTGGAAAATGCTAATCTTGTGTCAACCTAATGAAGGGATAAAACTTTCCCTGAAATTAGTCTGGGTAAGTAAGGCAACTAACCCATCCTTGGTAGACAGGCAGAATCATATCCTGAGAGATCCCTGGAGGAATGGGTAGAATGTGACAGGGAACCCAGGAGGGAACATTCAGGACTAGTAGGTATCACTGAGGCCTTCCACTCTCTTCTTCATAACATTTTTCCTCAGACAGTGAATGAGATACCTGCTTCTAGTCAGGATGTGCTGCGTCAGGGATGGAGGCGTGAGGCTTTGAGGTTTTTCTTCTTGAGAAAGTGGCAACAGTATCAGGAAGTTCAGCTAATAGAGATAACTACGGTTTGGGGAACAGGAGACATCGCGAATACAACACAGCAGGTGTCAAGGGAAAGCGAACCCACCCCTGCTTGAGCCGCTGCTGGGTGCGCCAGGGAGCACCAGTGAACACATGGCACAGAGGAGGTGATGAAAGAAGGAGCAAGATGGGCAGCTGGACGGAGCGACCTGGGGCAGTGGGTGGCTGGTCAGTGGGCTGACTGGCTGCGGACCAGATGGGTTTGGGGAGCCCATGGAGATGGGTGAAATTCCAGTTTCACCCCCTCATCACTAAGAAACCAAGCGGGTGCCTACAGGGTGCAGTGACATCTCAGAAAGGGATTAGCTAGTGAGAGCGTCCTTGCCCCAGCCCCACACACACACCAGCGCAAGACGTGGGGCAGAATAGTGGCTCTCATTCACCAGGAGCCCATTCGACCGTTGGCTAAAGGAGCCAGAAGCTCGAGGATCCCAGCAAGAAGAGGAAAATAATCAGGCAAGAGCCTGCAATCTGGGCCTGTTTGTTTGGGGATGGGGAGCTGAAGAAAGAGGCCAAGCATCCAAAACGAGGACCCCGGGCAAGACGGCTGGGTCTATCAGAAGACACTAAATGGCTCTGATGGGCATCGCAGGAGAGCTTGAGACACAAAGGCCAGCTCCCCTCTTAGGTCTTTTGGAAAGCATAGCAATTCCCTCTGCTAGAGGCTTTGGGGAAGGAAAATCCTGAGCCTTGTAGTAAACACTGACTGGCTGTGACGTGGGAGACCTTAAATGAGATCACGAAAGATCAGAAACTAAGATCTTGGGTTTAAAGCCTGAAAGAAAAAAAACCTGTATTTTTAAATTGTGAAGGCAGAAGTGTTCCCTGTAGATGTTGGGAGAGCAACCCCGGTGAGTCTGATTCCGTTATGCAAAGGTAGAAACCTCAGGTATTTACCTGGGAGAAGCCTTGTCACCAGGAACTTTCTGCTGCCAGCTGCATCACGGGGAGCAGCTGGGTTTGAGAATCTAGGTGTGCTATTTAAAACCGCGTGGTGGGGATTTGACTGCTGTCTGCCAAGTCTCGTCTTTTGAGTAAGTGTGTCGGTTTTACCAGCAGCAGTTTGCAGAGACCACAGCGGCAGTAAGAACAGAGGAAGCCCCGCCTTGCTGGCTTCAGCCGAGACCCTCATTTGCAGACACACAGAGAATAGAAAACACAGAAATCCCCAGGCCGTTGTTGGGAAAAATCAGTATCTGTAAACCTGAGGAGAAAAGTTACTACTCGTCTTGGAAGGGGGGCAAACCCGAGACAATGACCTTCCTTTTACCTGGCTGGAAATTGTATCCCTTAAAAAAAAAAAAGTGTGCATAAGTCCTTTTGGAATTTCAACAGTGTTATGATAGCAAAATGAAAAGCATCTCCTTTGAGGGGAAACTGAGGAATGTGTCATTATCAAGAATTTGGGGGAAGGGGGTTGGACTATTTGTGAGAAAGCTTAATCATTCAGTTGCGCTCAGAGTCTATCAGCTAAATCTTCTCTGCGAAAGAGCAGAGAACTGAAGCTTCTCTCAATCAGGAAAGAGGATCTGGGTGGGCGAGTGCTTCTCCTGACAGGGACAAGAGTTTAGGAGCAGGAAGTGGTGGGAAGATGAGTTTGGACATTGGAGTGAGCTGGTGTGAGGCTTTCTATCTCACAGGGATGAAGTCATAGGCTTTCGGGGCACAGGGGCTGGGGGTGGAAGGCTGTTGAAGCGAGTGATCTCCTTGGAGTCTCCAGGCCAGGAGAAGGGCTGATCACAAGGGTGGTCTGAGCAGGACCTTCTGAAGCCTGGGGGAATCTTCCTGGTCAGGGGAGCGAATGTATTATAGGCCAAGAAGGGCCAGAAAGGCCAGTGTGAGGTCAGAGGAAACCAAGGGGACCTTACCTGGAGTCAACACTCTGAGAATTTTACCAGACCTTGAGGCCAAACCAAGAGCTCCCAGATTAGGCTAAAAATCGGAGTACTTCCATCCGTCTAAAATATGATCCATAATGGGTTGAAGGGAGGAAGAAAGAATAGGGGGTGATGTTAAGGAAAGAACTAAGACTTTGTGGCCAGACTTACTGTGTGACCTCGGGCAAGTAACTTAACCCCTCTTGGGCCTCAGGCCCTTCCTCTGTAAACTCAGCATAATAATATCTACTTTGAGAGGTTGCAGTGAGAAGTGCCACTTTAGTATCAGCACATGACCAGCAAACTGCAGGTGCTCAATAACGGTTAGTCTCCTTCCCCTTCCAGAAGCTGTGCTGGCAAGTCAATCGTTCTCTGTCCCGAGTTGCACTGTCCCGTACGGTGACTAGTACTAGCCACACGTGGCTCTCAAGCACTTTAAACATGGCTAGTCTGGACTGAGATGTGCCCTGAGGGTAAAGCGCACACTCGATTTCTAAAACTTCGGAAGGAATAAAACTCCCACCACCCACGCCAAACCAAAGTATCTTATTAATATTTTTATAGTGATTACACATTAAAATAATAATCTTTTGGGTACATTGGTTTAGATAAAATATATTATTAAAACTAATTCCACCTGTTCCTTTCTACTTGATTTAATGCAGCTACTGGAAAGTTCAAAATGACAGTGTGGGTCACATTTTATTCCAATTGGACGGTGCTAATCTAGCCACTAGGCGTAGCTAGGGTTGGGAAGCTGTTCCCAGAGAAGCTTATTCGTTTCTATTCCTTGGGTTTATCCTTTGGTTTGTTGTCCCAGTTCCCCAGTAAAAGAGCCTTTTGAAAAAGTGCCATCCAGGGCTCAACCAAGATGGGTGGGAGGTGTCCGTGCGCCCCTAGTGGCTAAATGTGGTGGTGGCCACAGTACAGGAAAAAGGAGGCAGGGCTGGTCTTTGAGATACCAGGTGGGACAGTCAGGGCAGCTGAGGGTGCACCATTCCTTCTTCTCCTGGAGCTTCACCCCAGATCCCCCTACTGTCCTTTATTTCAGAAGGACGACCCCGTTCTCTCTTATTTCAGAAGGCTCCCATCTTACACATGAACTTGGCAGGAAGCAGGCTCCCAGTGGGCAGTAACAAACACAGGTGCAAGAGAAAATGCCACTTCAAAGCCACATTCAGAAAACCTCAGTTTCCAGAGAAATGAACAGCAGACATTCACAGATATGAGAATGTTCTTTTTTTTCTCTATCCCAAGAAGTGTGGTTGGTTTTGTTTTTTAAACTGTACATTTTACTGTACATTTTTTTTTAGCAAAGAAAGTTGGCATTTATATTCTGACCACACAGATGTTGCTTTCCAAAACTCCAGGTCAGAAACATGACAAACACAAGTGCAAGTACATATCATGTCACGACAGAGCTCGGGGCCACTGACCCAAATATACGGTTGGTTCTCCCCTTCCGGTGTCCACCATTTCCTTCTGGGTGTCCGAACCCAAAGGCAAAAAGAAAGGTGGTATTTAGGGTCACTTCCTCAATGGCTACATGTAGAAAGACGGAAGGAGAAAGGTGTAGGGAGGAAAAGGAGAGAAGAGAAACACGGGCAGGGAAAGAGGAAGGGAGAGAGAGATTTCCGTTCAAGTCACCCAATTGTATGGTTGCTACCATGACCGGGGAAGGCCCGTGCTCTGGCCCCGGGACTGGCCTGGAAAATTAATGTGTCTCAGGAAGAGACTGGCCTCGGCTGCTAATGACTGTCAGGACCAGAAAGGGACTGGGGAAGGTAGAGGGTCAACAGGAAGAATAAGAATAAAGACAGGAGAGTGGAGGGAAGGTGAGAAGAGACAGAAGGGGTGGGAGGGAGAAGGACAAAGACAGGGGATTTGGAGGCTCCTGGGCTGGAGCCAGAAGGCAATCCTGCATAGACAGTTCCCCACCAGCTCCTTGTGTGTTCCGGGTGGGGTTGGGGGCCACCAGCTCAGCTCCAGGTCTGAGCCCATCAGAACCCTTCAGCAGAAGTGGACTCACCTGGACATCGTATGCGGTATGGTTGGCAAGTGGAAGGAGGGAGAAGAACAGGAGAGAAGCTAGAGATCAATGGCAGATACTCAGAAGAGCAAAGAACGGGTTGGGGAGACCGAGGGAGAGGTAGTATGTTGGCAGTGAGGAGAGATCTGGAAGAGACGGAGACCAGGAGAGACAGAGATGCAGGAGAAAGTCCTCCAGATGCTTCTAAAACAGTTTCTTCCTGGCCACATGTCCTCTGCCCCCTCCTGACACGGTCTGGGGTGTGGGGGTTCATCCCCTGGTAGAAAAGGACCCATGTGTGCCTCTCCCATTGCCCTCTGTCATTTCCGTGGATGGATCCTCCTCAAAGCTGGCATCCAGGAAAGGCGTCCCCCATGTCCCGTGCTGAGCCACCTTCCTCAAGAACAAACAAGGGATGGACTTTGGACAGAGAAATGCCCGAACCAGGGTGAAGACAGCATAATGGATCCCAAACACCATCCCAGGAGGTGGCCTTGGCACCTGCTCTGACTTGGTCACTAACTCACTGTGTGACCTTGGGCAAGTCCTTTATACTCTGGGGCAGGTTGGGGAGGGAGAGAAGGTTAAGGATGAGATGACTGCAAACACCTCTTCAAACTTCAAAACTCTACCATTCTAAAAAAAGATTTTGATTTCCCCCTCCCAAAGCTCTAGAATTCTCCCTCTGTGTCCAGTAGGGAGAATAGGGATGCTTTACCAGCTTGTGCTACTGGTACTGCTGATCTGGAAACCACAACATCTAGAGCCATGGAAGAGTTCATTAGTCCTTAGAACTTGAAAGGAATCAAAGACTGGGTACCATCCAGTAGTGTGAGAATTAAGAGACTGAGGTCCAAAGAGAAAAAGAGTCTTGCCCAATGTGTTCAGCTGGTTATTTAGTGGTGGCTCTGGAACCCAAACTGAGAGCTTTGGACTCCAAGTCCAGTGCTCCTTTTGCCACCCTACTCTGCTTTCCTTAAGAGAAGCCCTCTTTGCCCGCCATATGCTCATGGGGACTTTCGGTCCCACCTTCCCCCCAAAGAGGTAAAAATCCTATAGCAACTCCAAAAGTTAACAACCTTTATGCCCTTATGCCTCATAAAGCCCTTCTCCCTTTCCCACACATAAGAAGTTCTGGAAGTTCCCCTTCTGGCTTAGGCTGCTGTGATGGGTGTGGGGCATGATGTCTGAGCAGAGGGAGTTGGGTCAGGTATGGGAGTGGTTGCCCATCCCTCCCAAGCGTGCAGACAGTTGGGAATAAGGAGGAGTCTGGGCAGCGGATGCCGCGGTCTTGCCTCCAAACAAGAGTGGAACCAGAACCATCCCCTTCTCTTGTCAATGGAGAATAATCTCCCACTACCAGGGCTGCTGGGAACCCGCTCTCATGTGAAGAGTAAATTCTCCATGATCTGTGTGAATGAAGAGGAGGAGTCTGGGAAGTGGGGAAAATAAATTAAGAAATAAAAACAATGCTGGAACCATAAGCAATCCAAAGCCACTTGCTTACACACTACATTCGTGATCAGAAAGGAGGGAGTCCGCCTTTCCAAACACTCAGGGCTCAGTCTGACATTTTAGCGATTGAGTCCGCTTTCCCTGAGCACACCCCGGCTGGGTGGTGGGGGAGAGGCTTGGAAGGTGGTGTGGGTTGCGGGGGGGGTTGACAGGGAGACGAAACTGTCCCTGGATGTAAACATCACCATGGAAACTCCACAAAGACTTGCCAGTATAAATTCTTTCCCCTTCATCCACCCTGCAAGGGTGACCGAGAGGAGACCCCCCCAGGCCTACACCGTGCTCTCCATCACCCACTCGGAGCTGCCGAAAGTTCCCCGGGCCCCCACCAGGTCACTCTCCTCAAAGGGCAAGAGCATGCCATTGACAGAGAGGCTGCGCTTGGTCCAGATGTTCGAGACCCTCCGAGGGGGGCTGTAGCCACCGGGTGCGACCCCTCCAGCTGCAGCAGCTGCAGCGGCAAAGTCCCCCATGTCAAAGGAATGGCTGCGTTTGGCCTTGCCCTCCAGGGGCAAGGGGAGCAGGCTCCTGGCCCGGGCCGCTGGAGGCCCCAGCAGTGGCTCTCGGTCCGAGTGGTGGCCCCTGGCCGATGTCCCAGACCCTCTCCCGCCTGGAGTCCTGGAGTCCAGCAGCTCCTCTTTTCTCTGACTCTTGAGGTCCAGGGAGGCAAAGGCCCCCATCAGGCGGTCAAGGTTAGGCTTGGGGCGGGGTGCAGGGGGTGGGAGCCTCCAGGGGCCCCGCCCCAGCCCTGCGGCCTCCCCGCTGCCCAGGGAGCTGGAGGAAGAGGAGTCGCTGCCCCGGGCCAGGCTGGCACTGAACTGTACAAGTTCATTGCGCACCACCACCTTGGGTGGCCCCTGCGTGGGGACCCCGCTGGGTGCGCTGGCCAGAGTGGGTGGCGGGGCCCCATTGGTCTGCGAGTGCACGTTGCTGACCGCAGCGGCTGCCAGCTTGCCCGGGGCCTCCTGGTTGCAGACTTTGTAGCGCACCATGAGGATGACGATGAAGACCAGTAGCGTGGCCACGATGATGCCGCCGATGACCAGGATCATGGTGCCGCCCAGGATCTGGCTGTGCATCGACTGGCACTGTGGGTAGTCAGCCTTGGTGAAGAACTGGGCACAGCCCACGATGTTGGTGGCCGTGAGCGTCGTGGCCGTGTCGTCCCACATGGCCAGCACACACAGGTCGTAGCCGGTTCCAGACACCAGGTTGTTGACCACGAAGGCCTTGTTGGAGGCTGGGATCATCCTGGGGTGGGTGGACGCAGAGGGAGAAGACAGTGAGGGTAGGCAGGGACAGGAGAGGTTGGCGGTAGGGAGACAGACACAGGGACCAGAGGGAATAAGGTGGAGCAGGAGAGAGAAGGACAGGCGAAAAGGTGGGAAAAGGAGCCAAGGAGACGGGACGGGAGGGGAGAGAGGAGGAGGAAGCAAAGGGACGGCAGAGGGCAGGAACAGGGTGTGATAGGTGGTAAAGGAGTCCCGGGGGAGAGGAGAGAGGCCCACGTACGAAGCCAGGGCAGGACATGTGGGGGTGAAAAGGGCAGGGAGAGAGAGATTCAGGGGTGGAAGGGTCAGTGAGAAATTCACAAGCAGACCAAGTGCCCAATGGCCCAGAAGAGGCCGAAACACAGACACCAGCAGTGTGAAGATGAAGAGAACGAGAAGGGGGGTGTGGAGAGCAGGTAAGAAGAAGGAGGTAGAGAGAAGAAGGTGGGAGCCTCAGGCAGAGATGGGAGAAGGACCATGGGAGGGGCAGAGGGGGAGACATGGAGAGGCAGAGAGGTTAAAGCCAGTGGAAGCCCAGTCTAAACAAAGAGACCCCCAGCCTGACTCCCGGCCTGTCTTCCTCAGACTCTGGGAGGTGGTGGGAGCCAGGCCTGCCCGGCCTAAACTCGGGATGCCCCAGACTCCATCCACCCCTGCTTGTGTCCTGGAGATTCATGGACATTGTCTGAGCCCCTCCCTGGGCCCTGCGCTGCAGGAGTCACAGTCCAGGCCCTGCCCTCGGAGCCCATGACATCCTTCTCTGCGAATGGCTTTCTCAGGCCTGGCAGGAGAGTGTTTGCTGCTGCAAACCAGGTTGGAGGGGTCTAAGCAGAAGACAGCTGGAGACAGGGAAAGGAGGGGGACAGTGAGATGTGGAAGATGGGAGGGCGATTCTGCTTCCCAGAAGGAAGGGATGATTCCTCTCCCTCCGGGGCATGGCAAGAGGCTGGGGAAAGAGTCTCTGTGCAGAGAGGCCTGGTCCCTCCACCTTAGGGGAGGGTCTGGGGGGGCTGCAGTCTCCCACACTGGGGCCCACCCACTGTCCTGGGCCTCTTCTGCTGGGACCCTCAGGAAGCCTGGGCGCACACCCTGATCTCTAAGGCCCTGTCCAGGTATCGTGCCTTGTGGCATCTCCAAAGACAATGCCCTGTTACCCCATAAACACTCCTGCAGAGATAGTCACCTCGTCCTGGAGGGGCCAAGTCCCTCTCTGCCTTTCCCACCACCCCTCCTCCCAAAGAGCCCTCCGTTCTCCATCCCCCTACTACTTAAGGGCTCTATCAGCACCCACCAACCCCACAAACCCAGAGTCAGGCAGTTTAATTGAGATCTCAAATATGAAATACCAGAGCCTGAAAACTTCGGCCCGGGAGCTCCTCGTGCAGGATTGGAGCTGACAGGCATTTACTGACAACCCGTCAGTGGGCCGCGCAGGAGGTCTTTGCCTCCTTCCTCACATTCCCAGGCTGCTGTGTGGTTGGGGAAGCCACTTCGGAGGAAGCATTGGTCCCCAGCCCCCACCCCCCAGCTACAAGAGGTTGGGTGGGGCCGGGGTGGGGGGATCTGCAAGGGCCCGCGGGCCAGCCCCTTAGGTCTATCTGTTTCACCTGGGCATTGTGGCAACCCTGTGAGGATAGGGACTAATGCCCTCCTGGCACAGAAGAGGAATGGCCATGATTCAGAGAGGTTAAGTGATTTGCCTGAAGTCACACAGCTGGGGCTGCTAGGCTGGGCCGCTGGACTTGGACACTGGTTCCCAGATCCACAGTCTGGGTTTGCTCCTTACCATGTCACAAACATGAGGCACGTTTCTTCATCTCACTGAAAAGCTTGTCCCCGCCTGTGGCCTGTCAGCCACCCCTTCCCTGGAGCAGTGCTCAGGGCCCACCACGCTCTCATGCCTCCACCGGCAGGATCTCTGGCCTGCTCAGCCACCCACTGGGCAGAGCGCACTTCATCTCCCCTTGGAGCTGACGATAGAAGCCTCAGTGGAGGAGCGATACGTACCCAGAACAGTGACGCAGTAAGCAAACCCCAAGGGTCACCTGTGTGCCAGGCCCCATTGTCAGGGCCCTATGGCTCTCAGCTCACTTAGTCCTATAGCAACTCTCCGGGGCAGCCACTACCGTGACCCTTACTCTGCAGGTGGGGGGGGCAGAGGTGCAGACACAAACACACACAGCTGGGATTTGACCCCACACCGCTGCCCCCCAGCACCTTGCTGGGTCATGAGCAGTGTCAGAGCACATGCATCAAGGGGGGGGGGGATGGGCCAGCTTGCTTATTGAACAGCTGTTATGTGATGGGGTTTTCACATCCGGGGTTGCACTTAACCTTTGCCCCAATCCGAGGACATGGCGGATGGACCATGAGCCCAGACCTCCTATCCATGTTTAGCTGGCTTCTCCTGGAAAGCAGACACCACCCCTACCCCTAATTAATAATAAAGTAGAGGGGCTAAGGTCTAGGGAGGGCTTCCTATGTGCCAGGCACCGTTCTGAGATCTTTAAGGGGATTAATACTCATAACTGGAATCGTCATCTCCATTTTACAGACAAGAACCAGAGGTGCAGAAAGGTTAAGCTGGCTGCCCAGGGGCGCCCAACTAGTAACTGACAGAGCGGGGATCTGAACTGGGCAGTCTGGCCTCAGGGCCTTCCCTCCTGACCACTGTGCCCTCCCATCTCTCAGACACTGTCCTATTTTCCTGAGGCCTCAGGGCGACTCTGTGTGGGACCCTGCCTGGCGCCTCTCCCCCTTGCTTCCCAGGGCAGGGCAGCTCAGAATATGATAAAGCCACAGTGGGCCGTGCTGCTGACAGAAGTGCAACAGACTGAGCTGATCCTTGGCACCAGGGGTGAGAGGGGGCAGGCTGGGAGAAGCTTCTCACTGTAACTGGCGCATCAGAAACGTGGCTGGAGGAAAGAGCTCTGGGTTCCTGGGTATGTGTGTGTGTGTGTGTGTGTGTGTGTGTGTGTGTGTACTTACAGGTGAGCCAGAGCCACCTGGCTCCAAACAGCCTTGGCAGTCAAGTCCACCTTTGGCAAAAACAGCAATAACCAGCGTTCACTGAGCACTAATCTTGTGCCCAAGTTTGCGTGCATGATCTCACTTAACCCACCTGACAACCCCTGGAGGAAGTCATTATCATCATTCCTGTTTAGGGAAGGAGGAAGCTAAGGAATTGTCACTTTCCCTCGTGGGAGTGGTGAGCCGAGACCAGATCTGGGTCCGTGGGGATTCAGATCCCACACTTTTAGGCATAAGCAAGGCTGCTTCCCACCCTGCGCAACCAAAATGACAAACGGCATGAGAAAATCGTGTGAAATGGGCACTATTCAAACTCTAGTGACACAACCAAACTCATCTCTGCCCGGGTGGCCCTGTCTACCCGCTCATGCTCCCTCGCACAACCAAACCCTGGTCCTCCAGGCTAGATCTGGAGAGGCCGGGTCCCTGCTTCACTCCTAACCATGTCCCACGTTCCACCTTCTGGACTGCTCACTGCCTTCCAACTCCACACTCACACTTTTGCTTAGGCCTTGCTGTCTTTGGTGTGGACGAGTGCAGCAGCCTCCAGACAGGCCTCCCTGCCTCTGCCTGTGCTCCCTTCACGTCCATGCTCAGCACCACCAACCCCAGAGCGCACCATCTGAAACAACTCTGGCCACGCCCCTCGCACACTGAAACACTCCTCAAGGGCTGACGGTGACCTACAGGAGACAGTCCAAGCTCCGGAGAGGGGCTCCCAAACCAGGCTGCCCATCACATTCTTGTCCTTCCACCCACACACCCTCTGGCTTAGCCCACAGTCTATAGGAAAACAGCTCGGAATCAGCTGGGCCCAATAGCAGCAGAAGGCATACTCACAGAGGCATAATTAAAGCCTTTGCTTACAAAGGACCTTGTTACAAAGGGGTAGATTTGGGGATGAGGGGGCCGCAAGGGAATGTGCCATAAACCAGGATTGGTAGCAGACGTGATGTTCTCCAGTCTAGCTCTGAGCATACCAGGGGAGGTCACCAGACCCTGCCTGAACTCACTCTTCCCTCCTCCCAATCTTCTGCTGTTGCTCCCTATGGCTGAACCCCACCGGCAGCTGGGGTTCCTGGCAGTACACTGGTCAGGCTTCCAGGGCACACAGAAGCACAGAGGGGTGGATCTGGGGAGGTAACAGGCAATATCTGGCACAACCATCGGGTCACAGCCCACCTCGTGAAAGACACTTCCTGAAATCCTGTGTGAAAGACACTTCCTGAAATCCTGATAGGTTTCTTTCTATAACACACACCGGCAACATCTCTGCTAGCAGAAACCATGAATTGCTATTTTAAGTTCAGTTGCTCCAACATGTTAAATTTAATTAAGCTCACGTGCTCTAAAGCACAATTTAAAGCTGCAACCCCAAGCACTTACCCAGGAAAAACAAAACAAACGTAAGTGGCTGCCTCTGAGTTGTTTTTTTTCCCCCTATTAATATGCATTTGGCATTCATACTTAATACTATCAGACAAATCTACAGCTGATGTCTGCAGCTGATGCCAGAGGTTTAGGAAGGAATCACAGGAGCATACTGGTTACCCGAATATTTGCTCCCACATCTGTCTTCCCTTTCACCTGTCCCCACTCTGTGTGCCAAGGAACTACATTTCCCAGGCTCCCTTGCCTGTTTCCAGTCTCCTTGGGCTAGGGCTTGCAGGAAGAGTTTGCCAATGGCGGCCCTGGGAGAAGGCTGGAGAACCAGAGGTGGGGGAGAAGCCAGATATTTCTTCCTCCTTTTCTGCTTCATGTGGTGCCTTCCCATCAGCTGCTGAGCCCCCCCCCTTGTGATCCCCACTCCTGGGGGTCTGGTTCCTGCTGGATGGATTTGGATCTTTGGCTCTGGTCATGTCCTCTCCTGTGCTCTCCGCCCCCGGGTTGGGGTGGGAGGGGACTATGGCTTCCTGCTGTCCCTCATCTCTGCGATGCCTCCCTGCCCCGGGGTTGAAGCCCCAGCGATTCCATCCCTTGGATAGCCCAACCCCTGTACTGAATTCCGTCTTAAATATAGAGTGTGCTTTTATTTTTCCTGACTGAATCCTGAGTAGCACGGGAGGTAACCTTCCCGTGACGAGAATGTTCTGTTATCATTCTCCCCTTGCACTTTTGGAAGAGACTATCCTGGCTTCACAGCAGCAGCACATCGTGGCCTCACTGGTGGGACTCCAGCTGCAGGAAGCACTTGGCCACCTTCTCTGACTCTCTCCCCACTCCCCACATAAGCCACCCCAGCCCCTTGGCTTCTAGCAACCCCTCTTCCTGGAAGCATCCGATCTCTTTCTCTACCAGGTGACTGTGTCCTTTGGGGACTGACCCAGACGTCACATCTGACCCCACCGAGAGCTGCCCCCACCCTTACACATCCCTCCCTTAGAGCCCTTCTCTGTTTACGCACTGCCACCAGCTCCCTTGAGGACAGGGGCCTTGTCTCGCTCACTTTGTAGCTCCACAGCCAATCATGGTATGTGGCCCAGAGTCACGGCTGAGTCAGTATTTACCTTACGGTTGAGTGAGTGAAAGAGTGCTTTGTTAAATGTTAAGGCCTGTACAAATGGGAGAGAATCTTCTTTAAATATGATGGCTGGCTAACGGCGACTCGCAGACACTGGCTGGTCCCCAGGAGATCCTTCCACAGAGGTGTTTTCTATATCCTTGAGGCTCCCTGTGTGGCCTCCTGACCACCTTTATGGATGTGCACGTAGTTACGTGTGTGGGGCGTGTGAGTGTGGGCGTGGAGGTGCATGTGTGTGCATGTGTGGGTGGGTGTCAGTGCTCACACACAGATGGTGTGCAAAGGTGGTTCCCCCCAGTGTTAGTCACGGCTCTTCTCAACCCTTCCAGACACTCTTGTGTGTCCCCTGACACTTCTGAGGTGACTCCTGTGTGCCCTCTCCCAGAAACATTTGCAGGCCAGGCCTGCTCCTTCCTAATAGCTACCATTAAAGATATCAGAGCATCCGAGAACAGGAATGGGAGAGATCCTGACTCTCTGCCCAGGGCCTCAGGGCAAAGCCTGGGAGCTGACCCCCAGAGCCCACTTCCCCCTCCCTGGGCTCACTCTCGACTACATTCCCCTGTCTCCCTTGTAGTTAGAGGAATCCAAGCCATATGTTCTGGCAAATGGAATGTGAGCCACCCCCCGGCCAGGCCTTAAAAGAGAGGGACTGCCTGCCCCACACTCTCCCTCCCTTCTGCGGCCAGACACGGGGTACGGTGACCTGTCTTGACCACACAGGTGACAGCGAGGCCTGAAGGGTGGTAGAAGCCAGAGGTGTCTGCGTCTCCAGGTGAAGAAGACCTCCTGACTAACAGCAACCACCCCCCCCCCCCCACCAAATCCATGATGCACCGTGGCTCCCAGTTGGGCCTCTGCACCAATCTGGAGAAGCCACGTCAAGCTGCCCCACTTCACCTCCCCGGCTCTGCACCCTCCTTACCTGCTCTTCTCAGAACCACCAGCCTGCCAACCTCTCCGGCCGGCTGCAAGATCTCGGGGCACACAAAACAGCCTCATTAAAACAAAGCGAGCGGCCCTGGCTCCCCAGCCTCTCCTTCTTCCCGCAAGCCCCCGGAGGGGCCTGTTTGCTTCGCTGTACAAACTGCCAGGTAGAGAGGAGGCGTGGCTGCTTCTCTCCGGCATACACCTTATCGAGTACTTCCCATGAGCTGGGCACTTGACAGGCACGGTCTCTTTGATTCTGTGCACTGCTCGTGTAAGTGGGAATAATTATCCCCACGTTACAGATGAGGAGACTGAGGCTCAGGCGGGTGGGTCACCTGCTCAAGGGCATGGGGCCGGACAGTGGCTGAGCCAGTGTTGTAAGCCAGGCCTGCCAGGGCCCCGAGCATGATCTGCCCTCTACTGAATGACCTGGAACTGTACTGAGCAGAGTCAGATTTTAGCAGCAAGCAGGACTTAGAGTCAGGCTAACTGACAGCAATACCAAAAAACTCCCAGAAAACCAAAAAAACACAAAAATCGCATATTAGTACAATGACAGCTGATATTTATCGAACACTTAAATATGTCAAACACTCTTCTGAGTATGCGACATGTATTAAACTAATTTAATCCTAATGGCAACTCTATGAGGGAGATATGCTATTACAATCCTCGTTTCACAGATAAATTGAAGCTCAGAGAAGCATTTTGCCCAACGTCTCATAGGACATTTGTGCCTAGACAAGATTTGAACCCAGCACTCTCACATTACCTCCATCAGTGCTCACAATAACCCTGAAAAGTACAGTTCATAATTAAGCTCCCATTTTAGAGGCAGTAACTGAACTGCCCGAGGTTGCAGGGGGAGTTGGGGGGAGAGATGGGATTTCGGTGAGCACTGAGGGTCGTCTGGCTGCTTCCTGACACTCGCATGAGGTCTGGAGACTCGAGGCGGGAGCCACGTGGATATTTGCAGGCAGTTTCCTCACAGAGCAAGCTGCCAGGACAAAGGCCCTGAGGCAGGAACAGTGAGGAAGCGGGTATGGCTGGAATAGAGTGATGGGAAGGAAGAGTGGTAGGAGGTGAGGTCACTGAAGTCGTAGCCAGGAGCCAGGTTCTGGAAGGCTTGTAAATATGTTCGGTGTTGTGTTCCAACCCAGAGTATTTGCTGGGCTCCAGGGTTGAGAAAGATCCTGAGGCTGTGTTCAACTTCAGTGGGACAGAGTGGTATGGGTTTGGAAGAGCCTGTGTCCTCTGTCTATTGTTTCTGGTCTAGGGATCAGAGAATAGTTAGAATTGCTGGAATTACTAATACAAGCTATCGAAACCCCTCTTCTTGTGTCTCAGGCCAGGTGCTGGCCTTGCCTAAATGTGTGGCCCTGCGTGGTAGCAGGGAAAGCCATACGGCTGCTCTTTAAGATGGGATTAGCATGGAGCTGGCGTGACTGAGTGAGGGCTCCAAGAATCAGAAGCCTCTTAGGAACTTCTGACCGGGGCCAGGGGCCAGGGACCACACTCTGCCGCTGCCTTTCTGCCTTTGCCCCTCCTGAGAACACAGGGCCCCCCGGGTGTCCTGAGGCCCTCTGTCTTCTTGACTTCACCCTGTCAGCAGGTAAAGAAGCCCCATTCAAGATGATTGAGATTCTGAGGCAAAGCCCTCACTATCCATTCCCACAGCCCGCAGGAGAGCAGGCCAGGTGGGGAAACAGAGCCCTTGTGGAACTGGCCTCTGGGTGGGCTCTCTTACCCTCCTTCCCCCTGCCTCTCCTGCACCAGCAGCCAGGGGATCTTGTAAAAGCCAGTGAGGTCAAGTTCTTGCTCTGCTCTCTACCCCCAGTGAGGCCTGTCTCACGTGTCAAAGTCCTTGCGTGGTCCACACAGGCCCCATGTGATCTGCGCCTCACCTCTCTTATTTCCTCTCTTCCTCCTTACCCGGATCACTCTGCACCGGCGCCTGGCCTGCCTTCTAGTCCTCAAACCTGCCGAGGGTGCCCCTGCTTCCGAGCCTTTGCACTGGCGGTTGTCCTTACCTCAGTGCTCTTCCTCCAGATGGCCCATGCTCACTACTTCACCTCCTTCAATTCCGCTCCAATGTCACCTTCCCTGACCTATTTAACATGGCAGGCTTCCTCTCATCTCTACCTTGGCTCCCCCACGCCCCTTACTCTGCTCCATTCCCCCCCATTCCACTGTTATTGCCTGAAAGATGCTAGCATTTGCTTATTTACTATGCTTACTATTAATTATCTTTCTCTCCTTGCAGTAGAATCAATCTTAGCTCTCCCTCTGGGCGTCAGTTTTTTGCCTGTTTTGTTCGCTGATATTTCCCCAGCCTTGAGAACAACACTTGGCACCAAGGAAGCCCTTAAAAACATCTGTTGGGCAGGTGAAGGAAATGCGTGTTCTCTATTTGCACTACCTAACACAGTAGCTACATGTGGCTATTTAAATTTGACTCTAATCAATTAAAATGGAATCAGATTAAACATTCAGTTCCCCAGTCACGCTAGTCACAGGTGGCTAGAGGCTACCACACGGGACGGGGCAGCCGCCGAGCACCCCCGTCCCGTCCCGGAGCTCCATCGGACGGCACTCTTCTAGAGCGTGCGGAGGGCCCCAGCAGGAGGCAGGTGCTTTCCTGTGTGAGCCCCAGCACCCCAAACAGATGGGGTCAGGCCGGGGAACACCGTCCAGCTCAGGGACCACTTCTAGAGGTTTCCATAGGGCTTCTGGGTTCTCTTTCTCCCCGCAAGGTCCCTCAGTGACTTTGGACAGCTTCATCCTTTCGTTTTGGTTCTTGCAGCTTCTCTTGGCTCCTTGGACCTGAGGTTCAGTGGGGTCTCTCTGGGGTTCCCCTGGGCCTGGCTCAAGCTCACATGCCCTCAGAGTGCTTAGACTCTCAGCCTTGCCAAACAGAGGCTCTGCCCCCCCCAACGCCGTGTAGTTCTCTGTTTCTAAATCGTCATTCCTGCTTTTCCACTTCCCATCTAGGAGTTACACTTTGGTTGCATAAGTCTCTATTAAGAAAAATCCCCGATAAATCCAATCCCAATGATAAATGTCACGCCTCCCGGGACTACCTCCCGCTGGGAAGAAAGAGAAGGTGCAGGGCAGCAGAGTGCCACGGGGGTGAGCAGACCCTGGAGCCAGCCTGCTGGGTTCAAACGCTGGCTCCGCTGCTAACCAGCTGTGATAAGGTACCACGGGCAACCTCTTAACCTGTCTGTGCCTTAGTTGCCTAAAAATACCCGATTTCTGTAACATGGGGCATTTATAAGCTCTGCCTTATAGGGTCGTTATAAGGTTTACATGAGTCATGATTCACAAAGAACCTAGCTCGGTGTCTGGCACAGAGTAAGTTCCTCTTGAACATCTATCATGTAAAGGAGTCGGTGATGCTGAACCAAAAGAAACATCTCTTACAGTGGAAATGCAGGCCTCGGGGTCCTCACACCAGCTAGAAAGCGGGAGACCTGCGTTGCCCCCGTGTCCTGGCTGGGCCGGCAGGGAGGCATGGTGCCTGGGACACTCACTGCAGGGACATGTGTCCCCCACCCTCCACATGACTCCAAGAGTCTTTTTCAGAAGACAAGTGGTGACAACGTTAGTTAACCCTAGTGGAGTGATTGTGGAGATGTCTGGAAATCAGGCCAAAGTGAGGCAAGCCCCAGCAGGCTACCTCTGTGCCCACCTCCCCAGAGTAAGGGCTTACCCAGTGACAGGTGAGGGTTTGACCTGGGGAGACCTTTCCTTTGCTGCCTGACTCGGGAAGCATGGCACAGCCGGCTACCTGGCAAGGGCATGGGAAATCGCCAGGCCCCGTGTTTGGCTGGTACTATAGTGCCAGTAAGGGAGTTTCTCCCTGCTCCATGGTGCTCCTTCACGGAGAGGATTGAGCCAGGAGGTCAGGGCGAGAGCGCTGGTCCTGGGTCGTCGGGGTTCAAAGCCTGGCACCATCACTTACTGGCTGTGTGACCTTGGGCAAGCCACTCAACTTCTCTGTAAAGGGGGGCAGATGACAGGGCCTCCCTCACAGGGTCCTTATGAGGACTAAATGAGTCAGCACCTATTGTGTGAACGGTGCTGGGTCCTTCGTGAGAGCTCAGCATATGCTAGCTGGTGACCGAGGGTGTCATTTGGTCGGAGCGGGGGAGGGGGGCGGGGGGGAGCGGAGCGATGAACCTAGCAGGCGCGAGGTTAGGTTCAGTTCCGACTAGGGAGGCAGACACACAGCCCGGCGCAGCAGCAGCCGTCTCAGACCCAAAGGTCTGCTTTGGTGCCCTTGCTGGCCCAGCCTGCCCTCCCACCCAGGTGCTTGTCTGGCCAACTCCCCAATGTCTGCTGGTCTCTCTTGCCTCCCCTGCCATTTCCATACACAGACCTCAGGAACGTGGCTTGGGAGGGGCGCGAGTCCCTCCGCGACAGGCCCCTCTGGCTGTCAGCACTGTGCTCCCACGGGTCAGGTACAGGCCGGGCAGCCCATTCAGCTTCACACAGCCTCGAGTGGAGGGGAATCCCAGCTCACGTTGGGCTGTGTCCTGATAGCTGTTGCTTCTCCCACGGACCCCAAGCCAACCCTATGGGGACACGTAGAACAAGGTGGTGGTTTGTCTGTTTTTGGACACGTCGGTGCTTCTCTCAAATCTTGCAGTGGCTCTCCCATTCCAACTTGAGGTTCCACTTTTGCAGAATTAATGTTCCCTTTCCTTCTAACATTTCCTTGGGCCCCAGTTTTCATGTGCCTCTCGGCTGCTCACCTCTGGTCACTTGCGTCTGTGGTCAGCCCTCCTCTCTGGGGCACTCTGAGCACAGAGAGCGGGGTCAGACCCCACCTTACCCCGATCGGACATCAGACTTCTCCTGAGCCTCCCCCACTCCCGCCCAAAACTGCACTGGACTTTCTGGAAGCAGCATCCCATCGGTGGTTCCCACTGAGCACGCGGTCAGTGGAAACGCCCTGTGATTTCCCTGCGGTTGCTACGAAGCCCCGTTGTTCCCATTCTGTTCCCCTAAAGCAACATTTCTACCATTGCCAGCTCATTTTTGCCATTGCTGTTGACCAGGCAAGCTCCCCAACCCACGGAAGGCCTCTCTTCTGTGTGTCTTTAACTTTCCTTCTATCTCCCTTCATCCAAATCGTGACAGATGTGCGACTTTTCTCTGTATTTACTTGTCCTTAGCTCCCAGCCCCCAAGGACCGGGTTGGCATGTCTTGGAGGAAAAAGTGTGGGTTTTGGAAGCAGACAGAAATCTCTCTTTGAAGGCCGGTTCTGCCCCCAACCGTGTGACTCGGGATCATTGTCTGTCTCTGAACCTCTTAGGTCACGTGCGAGATGGGGAGAGCAGTACCAACCTCCCGTGTGAGTGTGAAAAATCAGAGGCGGTGGGGGTAAGCATGGCCGCCACCTCCACCCCGTTCCCAGGGCCACTTGGTCCCTGGTCCCCCAGTGAAGATGACGATGACGATGAGAGTTGCCTTTTATCTCCTTGAGGAGCTGAGAAAAGCTTGCTCACTAACAATTCATCACTCACAGAAAAAAACACAGAAGGTGTCAGACCAATTATACCTCGTTGCAAACACAGGAGTGTTCAAAATAAAGATTCCCCACCAGCTGCGTTCAAACTGCACCTGAACAACGGTCAGACCCCAGGTCAGCGCCGCGCAATGACGTACCTGATGTGACAGGTCCCCCGGTTGGTAGACGCACCATTTCATGCGGGCGCCTTCCAGGGACAAAGTCACCTGTGGCACCAACGTCCTTAAAAATGTTACCACGGTGCTTGTGTCAGCCGCACATGTACAAAAATTGGAATGATAGAGAGATGAGTACGGCCCTTGCACACAGATGACATGAAAATTCATGAAGCATTGCCTATTTTTATGAAATTCTGACACAGGCTACAACATGGGTGAACCCTGAGGACATTCCGCTAAGTGCAAAAAAGCCAGCTACGGAAGGACAGCTGCGGCACATTCCACTTACTCGAAGTATGGCGAGCGCTCACGTTGACAGAGATAGCAGGTGGCAGGAAGGGCGGCTGCCAGGGGCTGGGGGGCGGGGAGAGGCAGCTGGCGTGTGGCGGGTGCAGTCTGCGTGGGGGACCGGGCGGTGCGGCTGCACCACAGTGTGAAAGTCCTGCGTGCCACTGAGCTACACACTCAAAAGTGCCTAAAATGGTCAATTTCACGTCCCATATATTTTAACACACACACACACACAATGCCGCCCTGCAAATGTCATCACAAAGCAAATCCTGCCAGGAGGGTAGGCTGTTGGAAACAAATCTGCCACGTCCGGGTGGCTGATGCACCCTTGGGGGGCGATCACCATTGGCAGGGCCTTCCTGGCTCCATTGTGCGCGGGCTCGGTCGGCCCTGTCAGATCAGGGATGGGCAGCATTTGGGGAGGGGCCTGGGTGGAATAGGGTGGCCCCTGGCCTTGTGTTTGCGCTTCTCCCTCTGTCCTGGCAGTTGAAGAACAAGGCAGCTCTAGAGCAGAACTTGGCATGAATCAAATGGGTGCAAGGAGGTTGTGCAAGAAAATCACATGGTGGTTCACAGGGTCCACTGTGGTGTCAGCTGGGCCTGGGTTCAATTCCTGCCCTGCCACTGATTAGCTGTGGGACTCCAGGCAGGTTATGTCACTCTCCCTGCCTGAGTTAAATAGCAATGCTAGCACCTGCTTGGTAGGAACCCTGTCAGGATGAAAGGAGGTAAGTGTGTGCAACGGCAGGAGGCCTGAACAGTAAACACGAGGTTCTGAGTCGACGACAGTGGGGAAGTCAGTGCTGACCCTTGATAGAAGAAATCAAGATGAAATGAAGCCCTCAGTCATCTCATGGCTGAGTTTGGGGGTCCCGCCTTTCCCCCCAGTTATAGATCCCTCTCTCTGTCACACGAGAAGCTCCTTGAAGAAGGGAATTGTCTCCACCCCTAAGTGGAATTTGTGCTGTGTGGAAAAAATTCACTGACTGTGTAGGTAAGTCACTTCACATCCCAGCTCTGAGCCTTACTCAGTTTTCTTGCTGCAAAATGGGTTCATAATGTCGATCATATGGTGTCTCCGTGAACAGTAAATACGGTTTTGTTTGGTACCAGACACCATGCTTAGAACGTGTGTGTGCAGTCAGGAGCAGCCATGATGATGCTGGGGTTCGGGGTAGATCAGGTTCCGTTCCTGGCCCCACCATCGGCTAGCTGAGCAATCTTGAACAAGGAAATCTCGCTCGTCTGAATCTCAGCTTTGTCGTCTGTGCCATGGAGCGATAATCCTGCTACCTACCCCAGAGGACACTTGAGCAAACCTAGGAGAAGGGAGTCTCCTGGGATGCAGCACGGAAGTGGTCAAGGGTCACAGTGCGAGGGGTTGTTCAGCACCCGTGCACGAACCAGTGACGGAGAACCCCGCGGTGCTTCCTTGAGGACCGCTCCAGCCGTGAGGCCAGAGCCTGGTCCCCACGACCGAGGAGCCTGCGGGACATCTAGCTGGCCAGGCGGCAGCGTCACTCCACTGCTGACTCCGCTCAGCAAAGAGATACTCTCTCCAGCGGGAGAAGCCTGCTCAGCCCTTCTCTGGGCTGCACGTCCGGGGATCCTCCCAGCCCACCTCTGCCTCTCCGGAGCAGGCTGGCTGGGAAGGAATTCATCAGGGTAAGGAGAGAATGACCTCTGGAAGGAGACGTCCCCACAGTGGGGAGACTACTCTGCTCGGCCAAGCAGGAGAGAGGATGGGAGAACAGAGACATCCCCACCCATCCAATACCCTCAGGTCCAGGCTCTAACCCTGGCTTTGTCACAGACTTGCTGTGTGGCCCTGGGCAAGCTACTTTCCTTCTCTGTGCTTCCAAGTCCAATTCTGATATTTTAGAATTCTATAAGAATATCGCCAGCGGAGGGGTGATAAAAGCCAGGGAGAGGCAGGAGGAGGGCAGGTGGGGTACAGCCAGCAAAGGGCTGGCGGAGCCCGAGCACCAGGTTCCCCACCCTGAGAGCACATAGGATTAGGCACCCGAGTGACCTGGGCTGTGAGCTCAAATCCTGCCTCACAACTTACTGGCTGCCTCATCTTTACCCTGTCGCTTAACTTCCTAGAACTTCATTCTTCTTGTTTGTAAAAGCTGTTTGCAGTTCTAAATTGCAAGGTCATATGAGGATTAGAAATAACGTATGCAAAACACTGGCATACAATATATACTCAATAGATCATGTATGAATGTGGTGAATGCTCCCACTTTATCACGTCTGTCATCTCTCTCTCTCCATCTATCTCTACGTATCTGTCTGTCTCCGACCTTCATCATCACTATCACCTTTTTCATACAGAACACCACCACCACCCAACCCATCCATCTCCCAGGAGGAGGGCAGAAGGTGAGCTGTCTGGGGGCACTGGTAGGTTGTATGGGGGCTCAGGGGCTCGGTGCTGAGAAGGTGAACCTTACTGTGGGACTTATTCATTAGCTGGGAGCTCTCAGGTGAGTCCGGCCTGGTCTAGAGGTGCCTGTCCTGGTTCTACCTGGGAGTGCCTAAAAGTAGCAAGATTACTATCCTCTCCTTCCCGAGCCCTCCCCAGGCCTGGGGCAGCAGTTCCTGTGGGGACAATGAGCACAGAATAGAGCCGCTAAATGCACTTTGTTGTCCCTTGGGGATGGTCATGGGGGTCTGTGATCTTCTTATATGGAAGTAATCATGTGAGTAAATCACGTGTGAGTACATCAAAGACTTGGGTCTATAGTTTTCTGGGAATCTCTCCAGCACTGTTTATTGTGGTGTATGGGTCTGAAGCCCCAGGAACTGGCTTCCTTTCCTCCCTCTCCTGGTCTGGCTATGGAGAGGCCATGCTGGGCTGCAGATGGAGCAAAGCTGATGAGGGCCCCTCTTGCCCTTTCCCACACACAAGGCAGGATGGAGGATGAAGCTTCTGGCGGGGTGGCTGTGTAAGTGTGTGTCCACTGGCCAGTGTGTGTGTGAGTGTGTGCTCATTGGCCAGTGTGAGCATGAGTGTGTGTCCATTCGCTAGTGCGTGTGTGTGTCCATTGGCCAGTGTGTGCGTGAGTGTGTGCTCATTGGCCAGTGTGAGCATGAGTGTGTGTCCATTCGCTAGTGTGTGTGTGTGTGTCCATTGGCCAGTGTGTGCGTGAGTGTGGGTCTATTGGCCATTATGGAAGCATCCTCGCTGTGTGAGCAGAGAGGAGGGTGTTGGCTTGAGGCTGTGGCCTATGTTAGCATTTGAATGAGTCAGACCATTTAGGAAGATGTCCTTGAGGGAGCTGCAAGGCTCCTGGGATCTGGCCCCACTCCCTCCCTGCCCCATCTCCTAGCCTCTGCCCCTTGCTCTCCCGCTGTAGCCACCCAGGCCCCTCACTGCTCCTCAGACCTGCTCTGGCCTTGGGGCCTGGCCCTGGCTCTTGCCTCTGCCGAGAATGCCCTTCCTGCAGACCTCCGCTTGGCTCAGTTCCTTCAAGCCTCTATCGGACCTCACCTTCTCAGGGAGGCCCACTCTGCCACACTCTTTAAGCTGCACCTTGCCACCGCCCGAGCCCCTTCCCCTGCTCTGCTCTCCCCTGCATAGCACTTACTGCCTCCCCACGCCTAGATAATTTACTCATTTATTGTGCTTGTTGCCTGCTTCCTCCATGAGGACAAGGATCCTCAGTTGTTTTGTTCACCGATGCATCCCAAGCACCCAGAATGGAAGCATTTACATTCTGGCATATTTGCCTCTGGTTCCTCATTTGTAACATGGGGACGATAATAGAAGCTCTCCACTTCATAGAGTTGTCGGGCAGATTAAATGAATGGATACCTACAAGCACAGAGAACAGTGCTTGGCACATAGTTCGATAAATGTCGGCTGTTATTATTATACTCTGTCACAGCTGGGAGTCAGAGTGAGAGGAGCGATCCGTGCGAAGGGCCCGGCACACTGGTGGTCACCAGAGGGGAAGGGGCTTACTGTCCTCTCAGTCATCTTGTAAAAATTCCCTGACCTCCCACAGTCCCGGAACCCATAGTATTGGACCCTTTAGGCTTAGGAAGTTAGTTATCAGTTTATTCATTACCATTTTTTTTTTAAATCCAGCCAGGAAGCCAGGAAGCCCCAGCCTGCCCACCCTGGGCTGCTGGCTCCCGATTCTATAGCTACTTAGCAGAATGTGACCAGCAAGCACGTCCTCTGAATGGCGTGGTTGCCATTCAGACCACGCAGGACCCCAGCTCAGGCCCAGGAGTTGGATGCCGGGATTCTTCTCCCAGCCCGGAGACCCCTAACAGGCTGTAGGACCCAGGACAAGTCCCATGCCCCCTGTCTGGGTCTCTGCTTTTCCTGGGCCCAGAAAGGAGTGGGGATTAGACCACTTCTAAGGTCTTTCCAGGCAGGTCTGTTCATCCAAGAAATGTTCCTGGAGCACCTGCTCTAAGCCCGCGCTGCTCCAGGCATTGGGGGTACAGTAGTGAGCCCTAGACACAAGTCCCTGCCTTGTGGAGTCGACATTCTGGGCATCGGGGGCAGGGGGCGGGCAGAAAGTAAATACACATAATTGGTAAATGATTAAATATGTCATAAAATGGAGCATGCTATGGGAAAAAAAAGGAAAAGTGTAGCAGGTTAAAAGAAGGTAAAAGTGTTGGTGGAGGGAGGGCAGGCTCAGCTCTAAGTGGGGTAGCCAGGGAAACCTCCTTGAGAAGGTCCCATTTGCAGAGAGGGACATCTTACATTCCAGGAACCTATGAATCTCAGCCATTCTTGGCACTTCTGTGCTCCAGAGAAAGCACTGTTTGGGGTCCTCTGGAATCCCCCATCTCTGAGCACACTGATTCCCAGCCTGCCCAGTGGGTGATGGGGCCAGAAGACAGATGAGCCAAATTCTCAAGAGTGATGAGTGATTGACCACTGTCTTTATCCACACTCCGATAATTTATAGCTCCTGTGTCTCTGATGGAATAAATACGACATTTTATTCTTCACTTTGCTTAAGACTCAAGGTCAACAGCTCAGCTGTGATTCAATGGCAGCTCCCTCCGCCGGACGTCCATGAGCCAGGGAGCCCCGTGGCTGTCAGAGATTCATGGCACCATCCTCCAGCCCTGCACACCCGCCTCCCCCTCAGCACTTGGTTCTGGGCTTCACCCGGCCAGGAAGGCAGTGGCCGCAGTGGCTCTGGGGGATGACGACTCATTAAGGGCAGAGACCAAGCCATAAATCTCCTCCCTCTCTCCTGAGTACACCCCATCACTAAGGTTGAACCCATGCCCCGCGTTTCATTTCAGTCCTGGGAGAAGGTAGCGATGGGGCGGCCAAGCAGCCACGGTTCAGATGGCAAGTTATAAATGAGAACGCCCCAGGGTCTGGTCATCACTTTCCTCAGCGTGGAGAAGGGGCAAAAGGCATGCATTAGCTTTCCGGCCTCCCATGGAGTCCTCCAGGCCCTTTATGCAGCCAGGGCCTCCTTCTGCTTTTAAAGAAGCTATGGTTTAGTCTGTTACACATCACCAGCACTGCCCAGAAGTTCTCCCACTTGTCTGGGTGAGATCCCTCCCTATAGCACCGACCTGTTTTTCCTTGTTTCTTCCTTACGTGGGGATGGGGGGATGTGTTCACGCTTCCCCTTTCTCCTCATGGTGGTTCTGAGTGACAGTAGGCGGAAGGTTCTGGGTTTTTGAAAAGATTAGGCGGCTGGGAAGAGGATGATATAAAAGGGAAATGGGGTCACTGGTCTCTATTATCTTTCTTTTCTCTTTTTTCTCTCCTTTCCTTTTTTTCTTTCCTTCCTCCCTTCCTTCCTTCCCCCCTTCCTTCCTTCCTTCCTTCCTTCCTTCCTTCCTTCCTTCCTTCCTTCCTTCCTTCCCATCTTTCTTGTAAGCTCTATGCCCAACATGGGGCTTGAACTCATGACCCCAAGATCAAGAATTACATGCTCCATTCACTGCACCAGCCACAGTTTGAATATACTACCTGTGACCCCAAGACATCCATTGCACTCCTCTCTACCCTAACTCACATCTTGGGAGGAAGAAGAGTCATTGGGAGCTGGCTGGAGCATGGCAGGCCTGGGTTTGAATGCTGGCTCTGCCATGCCCAAGCTGGGAGACCCAGGGCAGCTTACCTACCCTCTCTGATCTTGGAGATCCCTACTCTGTAAAGTGGGCGTAATAGTAACAGCTGCCTCTCAGGTAGTTGTGCACATGTCCGGTGCAGTGGGGTGCACAGCACAAGCACTCCAATGCTAGCTGCATATTATTAAGGCAGCGAGGCCCAGACCCTGGAGCCAGCCTGCCTGGGTTCAAATCCCAGGCAGAACACCTCAGGAAAGCTACTTAACCTCTTTGTGCCTCGGTTTTCTCATCTGTAAAAGCAAGATCATAACAGGACCTTCCTCATCGAGATGTTGAAAGAACTAAATAAGCTAATAAATGGAAACCACTGGAATAGTACCTGCACATGATAATTTCTCCAAAAGGCTGGCTCTTATTATCATCATCATTACTGGAGGAAAAAAACCACCTGCATTTACTTGGCAATTTTGACCTAATCTCCATCAGTCGGTTTTGTGATTTATAATCCACTTACTTCTAACCAAAGATAGAAGATGACTTGCCACATAAAAACATGGGAGACAAGTAAATTTTTAAAAATCCGTTTTATGGCAGATCGGAGATCAGTAAGGCGGTTTGCGCTAGAGGCCCTGGACCCCAGGATGACTGGTTGTGGCCTGAGACTGAGGTATGCACACAGAGCCGCTCGGCAGCTCTGAGTCATCCTATCTCGGGAAGGGGGGGTGGTGCTCAGAACAACGTGAGATTAGCAGCTTTCTCAGGGGCATCCTGTCTGTGTGGGAGGTGGACCACAGGAGCAGAAAGGGCTGATTGTACTTCAGACGAGGGGTACCCCCAGCCCAGGAGGGGTGCCGCAGTCCACTTGGGGCTGGCCAGGCCACACCCAGCACGCTGCCCACTAGACCCCACACATGCCTCTGTGTGTGTTGGCACTACCTGACACGCTTCCGAGGCAAGGGAGCAGGAGAGGCACCAGAGAAGGCGTCCCCTCTCCCTTCCCGCCCCAGAGACAGGCACCGCCCTGTACCGGAAGTGCCTCCTGTGCCTCTTCACTGACGGAGCTCCTATTTGACCTTCGGGGTCACCTCCTCCAGAAAGCCTCCCTGACCTTCCCAGGACCTGGCCTGCAGCTTGCACGGCACTTATCACAGCCGTAGTAACTGAATCGGGTTCTCCTCCAGTACCGAGTCCTTTCTGTCTGCCTCCCTGGGAAATGTGAGCTGCAGGAGGGCAGGCGTGGCCTGTGAGTGGCCATTTTCACCCAGAGTGGCCCAGACCTGACATTCGCAGCATATGATAAAGACCTCTTCAATGACCAAAGGTGAGAGGCAAGAAGGGAAGAAGGCAGGGAAGGAGGCTGTTGAATCTGAAAAAAATAACATTCGGCAAGCCACAAGAATTATCTGCAAACATTAAACGGACCTATTTTGAAACCAGAATTCATTTTATTCCTGACTGGGATGAAGGCAGAATGGAAGGGCAGGAAGTAGAGGCAGATGGAGTCGGGGGCCTGTAATAAGGAAAATCTTCTCAGCTACAGCATCCAACGGTAGGTGGGGCTCTTGGGGGAAAAAGGAGGGGGTAGTTTCTTGTGTGGGGAAGGTATTCCCATATGGGGCCAGTTAATATCCTAAGGGTGTCGGGGGGAGGTCAGGTGGGGGTGATAGATGGGAGAAGTGTTGGGCATCATAAGGATTCACAAAGAAAGGAGAGGGCTGCCCTGGATGACCTTGAACTGTCCTTTTCTAATTCGGGACCTTCTTCAGTCTGTGAGAGTAGCAAGAACTAGGCTCATTTAAAGACAGAAGAACAGAATCCAAGAGAGTTGTGGCACATAAACAGCTGGACCGGTGTCAAGACCTTGGCCTTCCCTCCCTCCCCCTGAGCTCTCTCAAGTCCTTAGCTACATGTCCACACAGGGGAACTGGGCTTTGAGGTCATCGTATGACCCCCTCCCTGACCCCCTCCCTCTTCCCCCTGCTGGGACCACCACTATGCGCCCCCTCATGTCCATACCCTCTGTTGATCAGTCCTGGAGGAAACCACTTCAGCATCACCTAGGTTTTTGCCTATGATAAGTGCAAAGAAGTGCATCTCTAACGGTGGAACTTCAGGCTCTCTGATCTTCTACGAAGGAAACATTTTTGGGTGGGGTCCTATTCGTAGGCCTGCTCGATACAGAATGGGGGTGGTGTGGGGTTTGGGTGTAAATCTTGGCACCTCTGCTTTCCTGGCAGCTCCCACCCACGCACTTTTGCTGTAGTGGAGAAGCTTTCTTCTAGCCCCTGCCAGAGGGAAACGACTGCTGGGCACCAGCCTAGTCGACCCGGGAATTTTCAAAGTCTCGCTGTTTCACTCAGACCTTCTTTTGAGCAACAATCAAAGGCTGGGGGAGGAGAGCAAAGCAGCCTTGGGAAGCAGCCCTTGGCACCGCCTCACACACGGTGGCATTTTGACGGGTGGTAAAAATATCTCTCTGGCGTTCAGTGCCGGCTGCTGCCACCGCCTCAGCTTCCAAGATCCTGTCTCCTTGTCCAGGGCCTCTGCAGCCTCCCCACCTGTCCAAACGCCGCCCTCCCCCCCCCCCCCCCAGGGGACAGAACACAGGTCACCGAGCCCTGACCAGTAGCTAGCCTCGCATCTGCAACAGCTGCCTCCATCACTGTGGCCCGGCAGCAGCGAAAACGCACCGAAGAGCCACTAGAGAAGGAGATTTATTATCAGAAATACTGCAGCACATGCCTAATGAGCTAATTAAACAAGAACATAAATAATTACTCCCTATCAGAGTGAGAGGGCTGGGAGCAGAGAGGGCTGGGGGCGGAGAGGGTGGGGGACGCTGACTGCGGAGCTGGGACGGTGATGTGGGAGCTGTCTGCTCTGCAGGGGGAGATGGGAGCGCCTCTCCACTCCAGGCTGCGGCTGGGCCTCAGCGAGGCTCCCCAGCGGGGCAGACGCAGGCCCATGAATCCCGCCAGAAAAACCATGACCAAGCGCTGCTTTGTTCCCCACCCGAACATTTCCTGCTCACTCACCTGCCCACACCTGATCTTTTTCCCCCTCTAAGGACACTGAGGGGAAAGACGGAAGAGTCATTCTCGCATTTTATGGATGTGACTGTTAAGGAGCAGGGTGGGTTTCAAGACATAACTAAGACCCCTGCGACCATCTTGTAGCTTATTTCCCTGCTTCTAACCCTGCCCCCCTGAGGTCTATTCTTCACCTAGCAACCGGAATCTTCTTTCTTAATCACATCATGCCACTCTCCTGCATTCAACTACCCTCCCCCACCCCGTGGCTCTCATCTCTTTCAGCTTAAAATCCAAGGCCTCACCATGGCCTATGGGGACCCACATGATCTAGCCCTGTCTAGTCTTCTAATCTCATTCACTGTCACTCTTCTTCCAGATGCACTGAAGTCCTTGCTGCTTCTCCAACAAGACAAGTTTATTCCTACCCCAGGGCCTTTGCACATGCTATTTCCCCTTACTGAACTCTTTTTCTCACTCTATTCAGGTCTCACTTCCAATGTCACTCCTTAAAGGGGCCATCCCGATCACCCATATAAAGCAGTAGCCCCTCATTCTGTGTCCCTTTATACTAATTATTTTTCTTCCAAATACACACATAAATTTTTTTGTCCATCTCTCTCATAAGAATGTAAGGACTTTGCCTATCTTGTTCTAACCCTAAGGTCTTGAGAGTCTACCCCCAAACAGATTGAGCTACCCTAAAATCTAGCTACTGCAAGTCAAAATGTGGTTTGTGCCTAGACCACCCAGTTCCAAATCCAGAGTTTTCTCCATCACTAGTCATTCCCTCCTTTAGAACTTGACCTGGCTCCCCACTGTCAACAGGAGGAAGCCTGACTTTCAGGACAGGGCAGAGTGCTGGCTACAGGTTCCAGCTCCCCCGCCTCCAAGCTGTGGGGGCTTCGTAAATCACATCACCCGCAATGGCTCAGAGTCCTGGTCTGTCAAAAGGCAATACCACACCTACAGGGTTCATGTACCAATAAAGAGAGCACACAGAATGCGTTTAGAACAGTTCCTGGAGGGAAGTAAAGACTCAGTAAATACAGCTGTATTGTGTGACATTCAAGGACACCAACATGCTGACCTCTTTAAACAAACCTATTATTTTCCTAGACCAGAGCTTCTTGAAATGTGGTTCCCAAAGTAATAGTATTGGCATCCCCGGGAGATTGTATTAGAACAGCAGATTGTCAGACTCTGCTCCGGACCAACTGAGTCAGGAACTCAGTAGGTCCTGCATCTGTGTGCTAACAAGTATGCCAGACGACATGCTCACGTTTGAGAACCTGTCCTAGAGACAGCTCCTGCGTTAGGTAGGCCACGTGTGCTAGATTGAGTTGTTGGTCCTGTTTCTTCACTTTCCTATAAGAAATGATACCTCCCCAGCCTTGCCGTGGCCTGATGGTGGGCGAAGTGCATGCCTTGTCCCCCCCACCCCCCGACTTCGGGCTTGGCCATGTAACTTGCTTTGGCCAATGGGATTTAGTACATGTGATGCCACCACACACTTGGGATTTGGTTCTTCTATTGGGCTTGCCCTCCTGCATTTCTGCTTTCACCAGGAGAACATACTCTAAACAGCCATTGTCCCTAGGTGGGATCCAGAATGAAATATGTAGGGAGGACCTAAGCCACAGCCCAGCCCAACCCAGCTCAGGTCAGCCAAGACCAGTTGAACTCCAACAAACCTGCAGACCCATGAATAAGAAAATGAAATGTTAGTGGTTGTAAGCCACCTAGATTTTGAGTTTGTTTGTCATGCGGCATTCCTGTGGCAACAGCTGACTAATACACCAGCAGCCCTTATAGGTCCTTGACCAGGACCAATCACTCTTGCCTCTGCCTCTGTCTTTACTGGTTCCACCTAAAGCAGCTATACCTTCCCCTCTTCCCTCCAAATCTCACCTATTCCCCAGGATACACCTTACACTCCACTCCACCTGTTCCCAGAAGCCCCACCCCCCAGAACACACCCCACCCAGGCATGTGGATTCACTTGAGTTAGCTGATGAAAAAGCTTAACTGGATAAAGTTCACCAAGCAATTCATTTAGAGTTTAACCTTCTAGGTGGCTAATGACTACACTGAAAAGCCGCTTAACTTAGTACCATCACTAACTAATTACCATGTTACAAGGTTAAGTGTTTAATAGTTCCCCCGATGTTTAATTTCCAAACACTTCTCTCCTTTAGGATGCAATAGAAGTCAGTTCCCACATCTGGATCAGTACTTCCACCCACAGCATCAGCCCCGCAGCCACAGAAGGAGTCGGAGCCCATCTCTGGAGCCCACCCCAGCTAGAAATAGCTCCCCTTCGTAAACAGTTAATGAGCTGTTCGTCCATATTGCATGTCTCCATGGCCCTGCCTTCCCTGGACTGGCACATTGCAGTTTGTGGTTTGTGTGCTTCTGCCCCCCTCCCCCCCACCACCTCAGCAACTTTGAAGATGATGGGCATTAATTTGACTTCATGTCCTCAACCCTTCTGAGCCCCACAGGGTGCCCACTCCCATCACGTACGCACATGGCAGACCATAGCCCTAATTGGCAAGAACTAAGACATCCCTCTTTGCTTCTCTCTGTCTCACTGTCTCCAGAGATGAGAAAAGAGCACTCAGAGAGAGGCAGAAAAACAGCCTGGATCATCTTCTTTCCCAGGCTGGCCTCAGCTACATGTTGGCTACTGGTTTCTGGGATTGTGTGGACAGGTGCCAAGAAGCGTTAATGACACCGAAGCTTTCGCCCATACAGCCCTGCGGTGGTTGCACGCCTCCCCGTCATCCTCTCTCCCTCCCAGCTTCCCGGCAGAGCCCTGATTTTATCTGGGGTGGCAATGTGCCTAACAAACGACTACCTTTCTCAGCCTCTGGCAGAGTCATTGGGTGGGACTTCTGGGGGCTAACCACCCAGGAGGCGGTGCCTGATGACGTTTCAGCCCCCCAGAAGTCTCCCTTGGAGACAAGGATTCGGATACCAGTCGTTTATCTGGGAGGTGGGCCCAGGACAGTCCGGTTACGAGATGGGGAAGGAAGTCCTTGCGGGGTAGGTGGAGGGTGGTCCACTGAGCAAGGTACCACTGTAGGCAATTGGGGCTCAATCCTCCTGGGACCCTCTTGGAGGCAGCACAGAACATGCCTCAGTTGTCTTCCTCCCCCTTCCTCCAAGGAAGAGGAAGCTGGGGTATGAATCCTTCACTCCCCGTGTCAGAGGCTGGGGCGGCTCCTGGGGATGGCAGCCCGCCCCCTGCACTTCAGCCTGTGCTGCCGGAGGAGAGTCCCCAGGCAGAAGTGTCAGCGAGCACAGAAGACATGAGCCACGTGTTAAGGATTATGCCACTGACCTTCAGAAGGAGCCTCAGTCCTTGAAGGCCATGGAACTCCCATACCAGCCTTGAACTACCTCCTGCTGGGATTCTGTTACGTGACAGCAAAAAAAAAAAAAAAAAAAAAAAAAAACCTCCAAATTTGATTAATGCACTGTAGTCCGATCTCTGCCATTAGAAGCACTTGGCGCTTTATGAAGATGCTCTTCGTTCACGCCTGACATCTTCCATTTCGCTACCACCTAGTAAGGTAGGCAGCACCTTTATTATTCCCATTCTGCAGATGGGAACCCTGAGGCTCCGAGCAGGAAAGGCAAGAGCTCATGTCTGGGGCCCCTGAGTCCTACCTGGTATTCATCTCTCAGGCTCAAACTAGCGGGCGAGAACAAATGACTCCAGCAACTGAAGTGTGCAAGGGGCTTTACTTTCCCGCACGTACTTTATCATGTGGGAGATAAACCCATTCTAAGGAATTTTTATTTCAATGTGAAGGAGGAAGCAAAGTCTCCAAGAGGTGAGATGAGCAGGTCTTCTTGTTTCTCCCCTTACCGGAAGTTCAGAGACCAGCCCCCAGCCGTGGGATGCATAGCGGCTCTGCCTACCAGTGCTGCCCACACATCTGATTTCACGGGCATGTGGCATGACGCTGAATTCACGTCAGAGTCACCGGGCGAGCTTTAAAAACACTGATGCTTGGGCGCCACCCCAAGCTGACTCAGAATCTCTTGGAGGGAAGATACAACTCCCCAAAAGATTCCAGCAGGCAACCAGGATCGGGGAACAATGGGGAGGTGGGAACCTGGGGCTTGGGGTCACATCTTCCGCACCTCTGGTTCTTCCTGAAAGGAGCTGGCTGCTGTGAACCCACCTGGGCAAGTTGTCAGATGAGGGTTTGGTGGCATTATGATGACCGTCACCACCTGCACTGACCCCCAGCACCATACATTCCTCCCAGCTGCGCCCCTCCCTCTGGGAACCTTCTTCGGTGTTTTCCTGGTGTGAAATAAATGATATCCCTACTTCCATCCATGGACTAAGCAAAGGTATGTAAAATTAACAAGGGGCTGGTTCTCTGGTTCTCCAAGAGCCACATTTCAGAAGCAAGGCAGACCGGATATACACTATAATCCCTTTACTCCTGCTAATTATTTCTATCTTCGGAGATGTCTCCAGCCAGAGCTTTTTGAGAATGAAGAGGGAATGACAAGTAGAGAAATTAGTCACCTCTGAGCAGATGCCCTGAAGGTTTTTGAATCTGAGTGGTGTCATCTTCTTGTGCAGAGCAGGAAAGGAAGGATGAGAAGGTAGTGATATGATTTGAAATGCTCTTGGAAGGCACCCCTGAAAAATGTCTTCCCTATGCACAAGTGTGCTTTGGGTTTGAAATTCCACCATTAGAGATTCACTCCTTTGAGTCTTCCCAATTGAACTGCAAAAATTTCTGAAAGGGTTTACATCTTGTACCTTGATCTCTTAAAACCCTGTTAGATCATTTTCCAAATTTACAGCTCTCTTGGAATACAGCTTTGAAGACTGGAGCCATAAGAGGCAGCTTGAAGAAGAGGGCCAAGAAGAGGGGCAAGAAGGGAAAGCAGGCAGGCTCCTAATAACATTAAGTACTTATATGTATCCAGCACTGCACACTTGACTATGAAAGATGTGTTTTCAAATACTCGATCTCATTCAGTCTGCACCACAATCCCAGGAAATATGCAGAAAGGAATCTCTGTTCCCATTTACAGAGGAGAACATGGAGACTGAGAGTAATGAAATGATTTGTTCATGGTCCCAGGACTAGTACATGGTGGAGGTGGGGCGAAAACTGAGGTTCTGAAAGTGCTAGCTTCCTCCCTATCTTTTCTATATTAATGGGTGTACATTGTGCTGAGCTTTAAAAAACTACATTTCCCAGCCTCCCTTGCAGAAAGGTGTGGTCAATGAGATGTGAGCAGATGTTATTGGTCGGGGCTTATGAGAACTTCCATTTGCCCTCTTGCTCTCTACTTTTCATCTTTCCTGTTGTGTATAGAAGGGAGATGTGATAGCTAGAGCTCCAGCAACCATTTTGCACCTTAAGGACAAAAACTGTGCTGAAGATGGCGGAGCAGAAAGCTAGAAGGAGTTGGCCCCTGGTGGCCATGCTGCCCAGAAAACTAGACCTAAAGTCTCTTCCACTGGACTTCCTTTACATGAGAGACATATAAACACTAATGAGTTTAAGTCTTTGAGTTTTCTCTTCTTCCTAATTGCCACCCTGGACTTCTGACTCCAGACTTATTTTCCTCTGGGATGCCTCTAGCAACTAAGTTACTTCACAATGGCTCACCTGGTACCGCACAGAAATCCTCATATTGCCTTGATTTTCTGCTAGCTGGTCCCAGGAGGCTATTTCTGAGTGGGAACCAAGGTTCTCACTGGCCCTCCTGTACCACTTTCCCTCAACACTACTAGGCCCTAAAAACGTGGGAAGCAACTAAAGCTGAGAGAGACAATCCAACAGACTCCCAGTGACTTACCCCATCCTTCTCAGAAGGAGAAGTTACAGTTGGTGCTCCTTGGCCCAAGTCTATAGCCTTAACCAAAACCCACATGCTGTTAGTGAGATGTGCCCCCACAGCATGGTACTTGGCACTGAACATAGGAGACCACCTTTCCCGTCTGCATTTTTTGGAATCCTGGGAAATCTACTCAATTCATTGGACAATTAGATTCACCATCTATAAAATGAGCCTAATATTTGTCCTGTCCATCCCTACCTTATGGATGTCAGGTTTCAGTAATTTAACAGTGTGAAAGAAATGTAGAATACTACAAAATCCAAGGCAGGCTGATCTTGATTTTGGCTCTGACCAGCAAGCCAACCTGCTGGGGAACTACTTTCCCTGACCCATCCACCCTGGGTTCTTCCTTTACATCTTTTTCTTCCTTCACCTGTGGGAGCTCAATCAACATTTCAGTAGAAGCTGGGGTGTCTGGGGAAGCCTCCCCCTGCACAGACTGAGCTCCCCTTCCCTTTAGGGAACAATTATCCCTACCAGTTTCTCCCCATATCCATAAAGTCTCAGGTTCATTAGTTAATGCCCCTCCATCCCATGGTGGAGATCTCTGTCTTTTCATGGGGAGGAGACAGATCTCCACTTAAGTGTTGACTGGTAAGATCTCGATGGGGTGACGTAAAGGACCTTTATTCTAGAAACTATAAATCACTCTTTTTTTTTTTTTAAAGATTTTATTTATTTATGTGACAGAGAGACAGCCAGCGAAAGAGGAAACACAGCAGGCGAGTGAGAGAGGAAGAAGCAGGCTCCCAGCGGAGGAGCCCGATGCGGGACTCGATCCCGGAACACCGGGATCACGCCCTGAGCCGAAGGCAGACGCTTTAACGACTGCGCTACCCAGGCGCCCCTATAAATCACTCTTAAAAGACATTGAGGAAGACATAAAAAGATGGAAAGATATTCCATGCTCATGGATCGGAAGAATTAACATAGTTAAAATGTCCATGCTACCCAGAGCAATCTACACTTTCAATGCTATCCCGATCAAAATACCGAGAACGTTTTTCAAAGAACTGGAACAAATAGTCCTTAAATTTGTATGGAACCAGAAAAGACCCCGAATCTCCAAGGAACCGTTGAAAAGGAAAAACAAAGCTGGGGGCATCACAATGCTGGATTTCGAGCTGTACTACAAAGCTGTGGTCACAAAGACAGCATGGTACTGGCACAAAAACAGACACATAGACCAATGGAACAGAATAGAGAGCCCAGAAATGGACCCTCAGCTCTTTGGGCAACTAATATTTGATAAAGCAGGAAAAAACATCCAGTGGAAAAAAGACAGTCTCTTCAATAAATGGTGCGGGGAAAATTGGACAGCCTCATGCAAAAGAATGAAACTTGACCACTATCTCACACCAAACACAAAAATAAACTCCAAATGGATGAAAGACCTCGATGTGAGACAGGAATCCATCAAAATTCTAGAGGAGAACATAGGCAGCAACCTCTACGACATCGGCCAAAGCAACCTTTTTCATGATACATCCCCAAAGGCAAGAGAAACAAAAGATAAAATAAATTTATGGGACTTCATCAAGATTAAAAGTTTCTGCACAGCCAAGGAAACAGTCAGAAAAACTAAGAGGCAGCCCACGGAATGGGAGAAGATATTTGCAAATGACACTACAGATAAAAGACTGGTATCCAAGATCTACAAAGAACTTCTCAAACTCAATACACGAGAAACAAATAAACAAATAAAAAAATGGGCAGAAGATATGAACAGACACTTTTCCAATGAAGACATACAAATGGCTAACAGACACATGAAAAAATGTTCAAAATCATTAGCCATCAAGGAAATTCAAATCAAAACCACACTGAGATACCACCTTACGCCAGTTAGAATGGCAAAAATAGACAAGGTAAGAAACAACAATTGTTGGAGAGGATGTGGAGAAAGGGGATCCCTCCTACATTGTTGGTGGGAATGCAAGTTGGTACAGCCACTCTGGAAAACAGTGTGGAGGTCCCTTAGAAAGTTAAAAATTGAGCTACCCTATGATCCAGCCATTGCACTACTGGGTGTTTACCCCAAAGATACAGACATAGTGAAGAGAAGGGCCATATGCACCCCAATGTTCATAGCAGCAATGTCCACAATAGCTAAATCGTGGAAGGAGCCGAGATCCCCTGCAACAGATGACTGGATTAAGAAGCTGTGGTCCATATATACAATGGAATATTACTCAGCTATCAGAAAGAACAAATTCTCAACATTTGCTACAACATGGACGGCACTGGAGGAGATAATGCTAAGTGAAATAAGTCAAGCAGAGAAAGACAACTATCATATGATTTCTCTCATCTATGGAACATAAGAACTAGAATGATCAGTAGGGGAAGAAAAGGATAAAGAAAGGGGGGGTAATCAGAAGGGGGAATGAAACATGAGAGACTATGGACTATGAGAAACAAACTGAGGGCTACAGAGGGGAGGGGGTGGGGGAATGGGATAGGCCGGTGATGGGTAGTAAGGAGGGCACATATTGCATGGTGCACTGGGTGTTATACACAACTAATGAATCATCGAGCCTTACATCGAAAACCGGGGATGTACTGTATGGTGACTAACATAATATAATAAAAAATCATTATAAAAAAAAAAAATCTCGATGGGGTGGGACCTGACCGAATTGGCCCTCTTATCCTTTCCCAAGATGGAAGGCCGAGCAACAGTAGAAGATGCCCCCTCCCCAGCACTGCAAAACTCAGTGGGGTGGTCCAGTCTCCCCAGGATGGGGGGATGGTGTAATGTCTGACATTCATGGAAGAAGACAACATGGAAAGGAGGGCCTGCAGATAGAGTGGGAGTGGGGCATGGAATGGCTGTTATCTTCCCCCAACTTCGGGGTCTCTCTTTTCATAATCCATCACTTGCCCTACCTGTGGATGACCACAGCATAGTAAGCAAGAGGAAGGTGAGACTGCATCCTGGGTAATTCCACACTGTGCTTTAGAAGCATGCTTGCTGTTCCCCTGGCCCTCCTGGGGACGGTTCCAACACCACGCCTGGTGACAGATGTTCTTGATGACTCTTCGAGACAAGTGTTTGTGAATGTCACTTGGGCTGATAATGACATGCAGGGCACATAATTCTCCATGTCACACCAGGGATGAGGCTGAGCAGGGACAGGCTGCTGCCTTCTCCAGGGAGGAGAGAGCCTCCCCTTTTTCTGACTCCTCTCCTGCCACCCTTCCTCCTTCCTTGTGACCCCTCCTTGCTCTGACACTGTCCTCATTAATGCTGGCCCCTTCCTGAAAGGGCAGGCTCTGGGGCAGAGGGATGGGAGAGTCGGCCCTCCCCAGTCACATGGGAAACATGCCAGGCCCCTGTGGGGCTCAGCCGAGTGTACTCAGGGAAGACAAATGCCTTGGAGGTCAGCAAGAACCATTAAAATAATTAGGGAGCTAATTATCTGATAAAAGAACAAGACCCTATTTCATAGTCAAATTCAAATCCTGAGTTATCCATGATTTGGGATTACCTATGTCTGCTTCCCCTTCCTGGTATGTGGAATAGAACCCGATGTTTTCAGACACTGCTCACAGCTCTCCAGGGCTTCTGTGGGCCCCGGATGGGCATCACTGATGACCTATCGATGACTTGTGTCCTGTTCCCATTGGGCAATCTGAGCCCCTGCCGAAGTCCCTGTCTGTGACCGCAGGCCCTGGGGCTCAAACCCGTATGAGAAAGGGCACCCTAACCCTGGGAAGTAAGATGCCAGAGTGGCCTCAGCTGGTAAGAGCAGGTGGATTTAGCGAGTGTAATACTGCCTTAACCATGGGATTATAAAGGTCTTGCACAGAAGCAGAGACCATCAGGGCTGGGATCATGTAAGTCAAATGTTTCCATACCTGCTTAAAGTCAGGCTGCCCACTCAGCGTCCCTGGCACGAAGTCACCCAGGTTCTGCTTGAACCCCTCTGGTATGGGCAGCTCACTACTTTGTGGCAGCTCTTACTTATTCTGCTGTTGGACAGCTCTGATGCTCATTCCCGTTCTGTTCGGTTCACCAAATGTCGACCCAGTAGCTGTCGTGAGCCAGGACTTACTAGGAGCTGGGGGTACAGAGATGAGTACACATGGAAAGCATATGCTGGAGAGGAAGAAAGATACAAAACCAAAGTTCACAGCCAGATGGAGAGCAATGAGAGGGGTACGTAAGGCTGTTGTTGCTGGACTTTTTTCTTGTAACGGGCTGATGGCTACTTCCATACACGTGTGCGCATGCATGTGTATGTGTGTGCATGGCGTGTGTGCATGCGTGCATGTGTTTTCTGCTCTTCTACTCCTAAGTTCTTTGAATAATTTAAGGGACATAAGTCTTCTTTTCTGAGTCGCTTCATCTCCAGTGTAACCTTCCTCCATCTCCCATTAGCTTCCAGAATCCCATTCTCATCAGTTGATCTCTGGACACAAGGTACTTGGTAAAAGGACTCTTCAGACCGTGCCATCCTGTGTCAGACATTCCACAGCTCTGCTCTGACCAACTTGAATGATTCAGCAGTTAGAATCGTAATCTCTCATGAGCTAAGCATTTTACTTCTGTTAACACAACCAAAATCCATAGGAGTCTTAGCAGCTCCACCACTTTGTGGCCGTAATGTCCTTGAGATCAACTAAAACTCAGAGCCTGGGCCACACAAAATTCCCGTCAAGCCAGATGTTCCCCACCTTGCGCTTGTTCAATTGAGTCCTTGAACCAAAGGGAAGGGAATACATGTTTTCTGTGTCATTATCCATGACAAGAGGAAAATGGATCAAACAGAACAGAAATGGGAGCAGAAGCTGAGGAGGCACAAGGCAGAAGCTTTCTTGCATGTTCACATCAACGTATCAGTCTGGCTACTTGACCAGTTTCAAGCTCATTTCACCGGTACACATTTCTCCATTTTGTCCCAAACAAAGGGTGAGATTTTGTCAAATGTCCTGTAAAACTGTCATAAGCTCTGTTTATGGTAGTGAGTCACAGCCAATGGAATCTCCTAGGACATTTTCCAAGGGCACTTAGCACCCCAGAGATTCGGATCCACTTCCCTGTGGGGATGCTCGGGGGTTGGATCTAACGCAGAATTGTTGTACAAGGAGGGTGCCGGCTGAGAGGTGCTGTCCTCAGGAGTGACAGGAGGCACACCTGTCTGAGCTGCTGGCCCACAGTATTTCCTGAACACAGATCAGCAACTGGGCAGGATTTTCTCCTCATGAACCCATGCTGGGGCCTGGCAATCAGCATACTTTTCTGAGGGCTTACTGCCATCTGTTGCGAAATCCTTTCTAGAATTTGGCAGGGACTCCATGGCCAGCCTAGCATCCTATGCTTTACGCGGTCTATTCTTGGAAAAGCAGAATATCCGCCCTTTTCCCATCTGAGGCACTTCTCTTTCTGTCCGTGCTGCCTCAGGACCAGTCCCACAGCTCGGGAACCCCATCTAGGGTTCCTTTAGTCTTGGAAGCGACCCTGGGGGCCTGGGGACTAGGACCCGTATTCTTCCCTTCCTTCTCCATAGTACAGGTCTTGCCCTTCCTGGATTGCTTGGATCCTGATTCCGTCTCTGCTTCTTACCCCTGTATCACACCTTGGACAAGTGCCTTATACGGAAAGTGGAACAAT
Organism: Ursus arctos; assembly: GCF_023065955.2. Classification (NCBI taxonomy): domain Eukaryota; kingdom Metazoa; phylum Chordata; class Mammalia; order Carnivora; family Ursidae; genus Ursus; species Ursus arctos. Next base: position 2,203,088 of record NW_026622974.1, read on the forward strand.
CATAGTTCTCACCTCCTGGGGATAGTAAAAACTAAATGAGTCGGTCGGCATAAAGCCCTTCACATAATAGCGCCTGGTACAAGGAAGCTCTCAGCACAGATTTGCGCCCTCCCTCCTGGGAGGGTGGGAACAAGTCACAAATGGCCAGGCTGACCTGCTGGCTCCTGGCTAGGCTCATTGCAACTTCCTTCCCAACCAGCAGGCTGTTGTCATGGTTCCTTTCTGCTACGGACAAGGGTTAAAAAGCCCCATTTGGCTGTCTTTAGCTCTCTCTGCACAGCGCACGCTCCTCCTCACCTTCCACTATGGGCCTTTCTTCCCTGTTTTGTACACTTTCCTGCTGAAGTCAGCGCACGTCAGAAGCCACTGTGCAGCCACTAGTGTCTTTTCTGTCTTAAGGGGACAATTCATCTTGGAGAGTGAGTTGAGGGGTGGCAGATGGAGAGGGAGGGAGAGAATCTTAGGCAGGCTCCATGCTAGGGCACTTAACCATTAAGGTGTCCAAACCAAGGAAAATCCAGTTTCCTTCTTGGAGTGCCCTATTTCTCTCGAGCCAGAGTCGCCATCAGGGCGCCGGGTGGCCTGGCCACAGGGGTGAGTCTAGGTGCGGACTCCTGCTTCTTTCTGGCTTTGTGAGGCTGGGACAGCTTTCTAATTCTCTCGGCCCTTTTGACTTCGCACACTGCCCGTAGAGTGTCGGGTCAGACCCAGAGCAAGCAGGCAATGATGGTGACCCGCGATGGCTGTTCCTATCATCTGGTTACAGACTCACTCTGAACTTTTTCTCTACGATTTTGGAACTCTGTCTTGTTACAGACTGACTTGTGTATTTAACTCTGCTGTTCCGTTTCCTCCCCCAAGCATGGCAGACAAGATAATGGTCTTCCTCTCACCTGTTACTATTACTTTTACTAACAATAATGATAAAGATGCATGTACCTCGAACACGAACTGTGTGCTCATACTATTTGGAGAACCTTCTGAGCTCTGTCTCCTCTGGTCCCTGTGACCTCCCTCAGAGGAAGGCTGTCCTTTCTCTGTTTCTTTGTTTGTTTTAAAGCCAAGGTTTCTGATTCTTTCATTAATTTTATGAACTTAGTGTCTCCAGATTCTGAGCCACCGAATGCAAGCAGTTTGAATTCGCATCTTGAGTGAGGTCAGGACCTGAGCCCCAAGCCCTTCTGTGCCCCTGTCTGGACACCAACAGTCTCCCCGCCCCCATCACCCACTGCACTGCCTCCCCTCCTCTCTGTGCCCGTGCGAACCTCAGAGCAGGTAGCATTTCACCTTTACACTTTTTATCAAAGTCAAGACCATATAATAAATTCACAAGTGAACAAATATATTTTCCAAAGGTCAACCTCACAAGTTATCAAAGAAATGCAAATTAAAACAAGTTCCATTTCTCACATATGAAATTGGCAAAGATGGAAGTAATTATATATTCAGTCATTGGCGAAGGTGTGGTCGAAATGGACACTGTCGCCTTTCACTGGTGAGGGGGTCAATGAATATTTACATGCAATGTATAAAGATTATAATTTACTCATTAAACCAGTAATTCATCCCCTAGAAAAAGAAGCTAAGGGAATCACTGAACTTGCCCAGGTGTGTTTAGGTACGATGCCCCAGCAAGGCACTACTTTCAATGTTGAAAATGAGAAACAATCTAAATTTTCAACAACAGAAGACTGGTTACAGAAATTGTGGTACAGAGAAGTGAAAAATATTTGACTACCATGGGAACTAAGCAAGCTGTAAGGTGGCGTGCAAAGAATTAAGAAACACAAACTAGACTGACCATAAATATTGTTTTGAATTGAAATAAAACTGAGAGGCCAAATGCATCTGGTTTACTTTGGTGAGATTACAGGTAATTCTTATTTCTCTCTTTGTCATTTTCTTTCTTTTTTTTCAAGATTCATTTATTTATTGGGGGGAGGGGCCGAGGAAGAAGGAGAAAGAGTCCCAAGCAGACTCCGCCCTGAATGCAGAGCCGGACGCAGGGCTTGATCTCATGACCCTGAGATCATGACCTGAGTCTATATCAAGAGTTGGACACTTAACAAACTGAGCCACCTCTCTTTGTCATTTTCTTTACTTTCCAAACTTTCTACAAAGACTACTACTTTTATAATTAGAAAAATACATACATGTATATTTAGGTTTAATGATAAATCTATAGATCTCTTAATCTGTGTATATATGCATACATTTAAGTTAGGTTCTAATGCTTCTTTCTGCACATCCTGAGAAGCGAAGTTTCCAGACAAACCAAGCATATGTCTGGCCAGGGAAGTACTCTGGTTTCCACCAGTTTCCATGATGCACCCCCTCAGTCTCAGGGACTCCGTTTGGGGAATGAATGCCTTCCTTGCAAGCTCTTCTCCCTCACACATTCGAGTCTAGAGACTTACCAGCTGAGATTGGAGTTGGAAGAACTCTCAATGCTCTTAACTGCTCCTGCACCATGGACCCTTCAGGTGTCTATGAAGCCTCTGGGATCCCTTCTCAGAATAAGCATTTTAAATGCATAAAAGAGGGACACCTTAACAGTTGGTTAAATGCCCGAGCATGGAGCCTGCCTAAGATTCTCTCTCTCCCTCTCCATCCGCCACCCCTCAACTCACTCTCCAGTTCTCTCTCTCTCTGAAAAAATAATAAAACAAAATAAACTAAACACATAAAAGAAAACATAGAGGATTTCCAAAGAAACCAGGCATTCCTTGAGCAGCGAGATTCTAGGCCACGTGCTTCACGTTTACCGCAAATCAAGGCTGGCTGAGATGGGAACTCATCTGGGGTTGGAGCCTGGACCCTGGGCCTGGATCTGTCGCTCCATGAGTTCCTCCCTCTGAATGACAAGGCGATTCTACTGCAGCTTTTTACTCTTAACCTCCTTTTCCTCCAGGTCCAGGAAATGACCCCTTGACCCTCACCATAAATTTACAAGGTCAACATCATTGTCTCTATTTCCAGATAAAGGAGACTGGTGCCCGAGATTTCAGCGTGGGGGGCAGGATGACCCCACTTCTAATATCCAGGCTCCCGTGACCTGCTCTTGCCAATCAAAAGTCATCCAGGGCTTCTGTGGGACCGGCTGTGAACGGGGCAAAGGGACGCTCTCCTCCCTCTAGGGCTACTTGGAGGGAAGAGACTGTGTGGGGGTGAATACAACCAGAAGAGAGTGAACTTAGGGAAGGTAAGAAACTCTGAGAACACAGGATGTCAGTTGGGGGGGGGGGTAGCTTTGATCTCGCTGAGCCCGAAGTAACTTCCTGACTTTTATGTTACGTGAGCCAACACCCTAGCTCTCCCTTTTCCCTTTTCTTTTCTTCAGCCAGTTTGAATTGGGTTCCATTACCTGCAGTCACACATTTGGCCTAAGTCAGATATGGATTTTCCCCATTTTACAGATGGGGACAAACAGGCAGGCCCGGAGAATTAAATGAGTAGCAAGTGGCAGGGCCCTGGTCCGAATTCTACTCTTCCTGACCTTAAAGCCTTAAGCAGGACAGCATATGCGTCCAGGTGAAGGCCAGAGTCACTTCTCCCAGGAGGAGTGAGATCCTTTGGCCAAGAGGTCTGCTCCTCGTTCTTGTGTGTCCTCCACCTGGGGCTCAAGACAGAAGGTTCAGAGGCTCGTAGCCACGTGCCCACCGCCAGAGCCACGCCCTGGGAGGCCTGGTCCTATGTCCGTGTCTCTTGGGGCTGCCCACAGCGTTCCTTTCTTCCTACACTTCAGCGGGTGTGCTCTCTACGTCCTCTTCCCTGCACGGAGGGCAGAGATCGCCCCACGACTCCCCAGGCACCTCTGGGGAGAAGACGCAGGAGCGGAGCCGTGGGGAGCCCTCCCCGGCCCCTCCCCTGCCCCCGCCAGGCCCCTCCCCAGCCCCGCTCACCTGTAAATCAGTACCTCATCGTCGGAGCAGTTGTACTGCAGCTGGTACATCTTCACGCGGGGTGCCGACTTGCTGACCGACCACTTGACCAGGGCCGAGGTGGTCGTCACGTCGGACACAAGCACAGCGCGTTCCGGGGGGCTTTTGGGAGGCTCGCCCCCCCCACTGCCTCCGCTTCCTCGGCCGGTCTTGCTGGAGCCTGTGATGTCCGAGAGGCGGGACTTGGGGGGAGCGGTGCGGCTGGTGCTGTTGCTGAGGTGTGGCAGCTGGACGACGGAGACCTCCACCATGGCCGTGGCCTCCCCGGCGGCGTTGGCAGCGATGCAGGTGAAGGCGCCGCTGTCCTGAGACGTGGTGATGAGGATGTCCAGGGTGCCGTTGTCGTACACGGCGGTCCTTGAGGAGTTCCCCACCAGGCGGTCATCGGGGGCCACCCAGTGGATGAGGGGGCTGGGGTCCCCAATGGCCTTGCACTTGAGCGTGGCCGCCTGGCCCTCCAGAACCAGCAGCTTGTGCGTGTGCTGGGTGATGAGAGGTGGCTCGCACACAAACTCCTCCTCGCGCACGTGCCAGAAGTAGCGACCCTTGAGGCCCCCCGGGGAGCCGCAGGTCTCCAGGTCATCGTCCCGCTCGAGCCTCCTCAGCCAGAGCAGCTCACAGTTGCAGTGCAAAGGGTTCCCCCCAAAACTAAAGGACAAGGGTGGAGCAAAGGGCGTGGCAGTCAGGGCGGAGGCCTGGGAGCGGGCAAAGATGGGGTCCGGCGGCAGCTTCTGCAGCCGGTTGGAGGTGAGGTCAAGGCGAGCCAGTTTCTGCAGGTCGGCAAAGGTGCCCTCCGCGATGTGGTCCAGCAGGTTGTGGTCCAGGCTCAGCTGGTGGAGGTTGACCATGCGCCGCACGGAGCCCCAGGGCAGGCCGTGGAGGTTGTTGTAGGAGAGGTCCAGGTCCTCCAGCGTGAGCAGGAAGTCCTCGAAGGCCTCGTCAGCAATGCCCCCCAGCTGGTTATTGTTTACGATGAGATGCTGCAGATTGACCAGGCCCCGCAGGGTGTCCTCCCCAAGGCTGGGCAGCCGGTTGCTGTCCAGGTGCAGGGAGCGGAGGCTCTCGAGGTCCAGGAAGGAGAATGGCTGGATGTGGCTGATGGTGTTCCTTGACAGGGTCAGGTCCACCAGCCCCGTCATGTTGGCGAAGTCCTGGCGGCCGATGTGGATGATGAAGTTGCCGCCCAGACGCAGCTCCACTGTCCGCCGGTCGATGTCAGGGGGCACGAAGAGCAGCCCCTTGGAAGGGCAGAGGGTCCCCAGTGACTCAGACAGGTTCTGGCAGACGCAGTACTTGGGGCAGGCGTCGACCACAGCAAACGCCATGCCAAACGCCAGCAGGCCACCAAGCAGGGTCTCCATGGTCTGGTCCCTCAGGCCGCGGTGCCTGGAAGGGAGGGACACAAGATCAGGGTCAAGAGGCAACTTCCTAATGCCCTCCAGGGCTTCATCTGTCACCCTAACCCCCGCCTTACGGAGCAGCAGAGAATGGCCTGTGCTCTTGTGAGTCCAATCTCTTCCACCAATCAATCCCTCTAATAGAATTCCCCCCTTTTTCCCCTAGCCCTTATCACTTTCGAACAGACTATTTAATTTGCTTATTAACTATGTTTATGGTATACTTCCTATCTCCCCCACTACAATGTCAGCTCCACAATGGAAGGTACTTTTGTCTTTTGTTAATTGCTGTATCCCACATATCTAGCACAGTGCCTGGAACACAGTAGGGGCTCCATAAATGTGCTGAATGAATGCATGGATGATTCCATACCAGTGGTTCATCTAATAATCATCAGATTTGAAAAGTGTGTTCTGGATGTATTTTGAAGCACTTTTATCTTCTTAATTGGTTTCGACTTGGCATGAAATCAAACTGGACCAGCATTCCTTAGGAACAAGGACGTGGACAAGGAGAGAGCTGGCCCCTGGAGAGATGCCAGCGTTATTGGGGAACTGGTTGTAGTAAGTTTCCCCATTGAGAATCTATACAGCGAATGAACCTTTGGGAGTTCGGAAGTGAAGAAGGGGTGAGGCTGGAAGCAAAGGCATGAAGTTCCTCGGAGTACCTAGTATGTGCTGGGTCCTCTGCCCGGGCCTTTATGTACATCATCTCATTTGGGCTCTGGGAGCACCCTTCCCGGGAAGGGCTTCTCCGTGTATACAGAGCCTCCTCTCCTTCAGGTGTTCACTCAGAAGTCACCTTCTCGCTGAGGCCCCGCCCCGACTGTGCCTATCCCTCTTTCCTGCTTTGTGTTTTCTCCTGGGAATTCATCAGGATCGACCTTACTGTATATTTATTTCACCTACTTGTCTTGTTTATTGCTTGTCTTCTGTACTGGCAACAAAGCCCCAAGACGTAGGGACTTGTTTTTATTCACCACTATATACTCAGGGCTTAAGGCACCGCCTGGTACATAATCGGTGCTTTTGCATGAATGAATATCTAGGGAAAGGAGGAATGGACTCTGGCTCAGGTCTTTGTGTCTCCAAATCTTACAGATTTCTCACTATTCCATGTTGTACTAACTGCAGTTCTATTTATGTGGTGCTGAAAACATCAATGGGGTTGGACTTTTGAAAATCCTGCACACCGGTGGTGTAGTGTCACCCAGAGCAGCACGCTGCAAGCAAGGCCTTCTAAGGCCACTGATCTGGGGACACGCTGCCTGCTCTTTCTTGCTCTTGCAAAAGTTCTGCATGCGTGAGCCAGTGCAGAGGGGCTGAGGAATTCTGCCGCAGTCAAGAAAATGGATTAATGTTTAATTCTGCATTGCTTCCCCCTTTTTAAGCTAAAGATATTCCTTTTTGGAAGCAACAACTATTAATATCTGAAGGAAGCAGGGCTCCAGAGCTCCCAGTTTGAGAAGCACAAGTGCAGAAAAAAACAACAGGCTGATTTAAAAGGATATATAGTAAATTTAAAAACCTATTCCAATCAGATATGATTTTATTGTGAAGATATGAATTCCATTATTATGACTCTTTCAGGGTAAATCTCCCTCCCTTTAGGGTCAGAGACTTAATCTGTATTTCATCTGGAGAAAGTGCTGTTTTTGATCAGCCCTGTCCAATAGAAAGATGATTACTAGCCATTAATGTAACTTACAATTTTCTCATGGCCATATAAAAAGAGAAAGAAGTGAAATAAATTTTGATAATATATTTTATTTAAACCACTGTATCCAAAGTATTACTTCACATGCAATCAATACACACAACTATCGATGAGATATTTAACATTCTTTTATTCATAGTAAGTCTTCAAAATCAGGTGTGTGTTTAGTACTGAGAGCACATTTCAAGTGCTCACTGGTCTTATGTGGTTACTGGCTACCATATTGGACTCATTGTTGGAGCAGGTGTTGGCTAACTATACCTAAGGGTCAAATCCAGTCTGCCACCTGTTTTTGGAAATAAAGTTTTATTAGACCATGGCCATGCTCATTCATTTGCATATCGTCTATGGGTATGCGTGTGTGTGTGCACGCGTGTGCTCGCATGCACGTCCTACAATGGCAAAGGTGAGTAGTTGCAGCAGATATAATGTGGCCAGCAAAGCTGAAAATATTTACTGTCTTGCCCTTTACAGAAAAAGTTTGCCAACCTCTGTTGTGGATGATTTTTTTTTGCCTCTTCATCTTCTTCATTATGGTCACCCTCATTGAAAGCCCTTGCCAATGTGCCTAATTCCACACAGTTCTGCTCTGGGCTCCCATGAGCAACCACCCACCCTGCCAGTCCCTGCTCTCACAGACCTGAGGGGTACCAGCCCACCCTGACCCAGATCCCACCAGGAACATCCAACCCAGAGGTGTCTCTGTGTGGAGGTATTCTACCTGTTACTGTCTCTGTGCTCAAATGTGCTCGGGCCTTTTAGGTCCATACTTAGCTGGGGCCCTGATAAAACAAACAGGAAGCTTCTCTATCTGCATTGACCCTCTTCTTATTTTTTTTAGCACAAGGACAAATTTTTGCAAGGGCTGGTCCTGGCCACTACCCTGGTTTATCTCTTACCATGCTCCGTTCCACTGTTCTTCATGTCCCAGCTAGGCTCAACGTCTCTTACTTATAAATGCAATGCTTGATCTTCCTCAAGGACTGCCAACAGGCTCTGGGCTCTTCCTGGCCTCTCTCCCTACCTCCGCTCCTGCCTGGACAAGTTCCGATTCTCTCTCCAGGTCTCAGCTCCAACATCACCTGCTCCGGGAAGCTTCCCCACAACCTGGACCAAATTCAGCTCTGCTGCTATGTGCCCCTTATTCTATACTTGTCCCACAGATTGCTCACCGCACTTTTCATTATACTGCCGTCCTTCCTTACCTACGTGCCTTCCTAGACTGTAAGCGCCAAAAGGCAGGGAATTTAGCCAGCTTGTCCACCCCTCACTGTACCCCCAGGGCCTAACACCACACCTGACTCATAGCCAAGTGCCCAGTAAATATCAATTAAATGAATGAATGAAGGATGAACTAAGCAAAGGGAGTTTCTGGCATTGTTGCTGAGGTTCTGAGGTCTGTATTAACCCTGGTCAGGGTTCATTCGGTTGATCAGCTGAGAAAACTATCCTTATGGAGAGGCTTGGTCACAGCAGAAAGTTCAGAAACATCTTCTGTCAACCGTGAGCTGCACTTCCCAGCATGACTCACCATGGTCGTAGTCAGGGAATTCCTAATTCTCTGGCTACCGTGTTTGCTCAAGAAGAGGTGAACGGTACGTCCTCTACCCACTGGGAATCCAGGGACAGCCACACCCAAGGATGTCCCTCCCTAGTTAAGTTGGAGGCAGCTGTGTGCATGCATGTGTGCGCGTGCTGAGAGGGGGGGTAGTGTGCTGAAAGCCTAGGGCCCTGAGAGAAAGCCATCCTCCTCTCCAGCTCTCGCTGAAACACTGAAGTTACCGAAGGCTAAGCAGCATGTCCAGCATTTTCATATCACGGCGCACACAGGATGGTGGTGCTTCTCAGATTCCTAGAGCCCAGGGCCAACCTTGCTGGTGGCCGGCATTGGATCTCTGCGGTTCATCCCTCCAGATCCTCCACCCACCCACCCTCTCCGACCCTGCCCTGTGCCCTGCAAAGCTGGCCATCTGGGCTGCATTAGAACACCATGGACAGACTGCCCCATCCAACAGCATCCTCTGGGGTCGTCCTGAGTCCTGTTGCCTGTCCTCTGCTAGAGGGCGGTGGTGGCAGCAAGCAGGGAAGACTTGGACACTCCAGGGTGTGCACCGTGCACAGGGCCCATTGTTTTAAACAGTTCTGTCCTTGGAAATTAGTTTTTAAAAGTTTGTTAAGGATTAACAAGCGTCTAATGAGTTCAAAGCTGGGACATAATAGAGCTGGGTAAATACATTCTAAGTGACCAGCATGGAAGGTTACGGACAGATAAGTGACTATTGAATCTTAATTAAAGTTGTATTCTGAGAACTGTCACTTAATATATTACTCTCACAGCCAAACAAAAAGCAGCTTAAACCGCGGGTTGGGAGGGAGGCAAGGGGAACATGTGGGTGCAAGTGATTAGTGCACGCCCAGAGTGGGGGCCCTCTCCGGAGCAGGGATTTGAGCCGGAAGGAGCAACTAGGTCCCTCTAAGCAAGTCCAGGTGGGGGAGGTGGCGGAGGGGAGCAAGGAGAGGCGGAGATACGGAGTAGAGGTCTGGTCTGTGAGCAAGGAGCGGATGAAAGCCGGTGGGAGGGGCTCCGGGATTATTCTCCGGCAAAGCTGCGGGAGGTGCACGGGATCGGAAGCGAGGCTGTGCAATGGACGCTGGTGTCAAACGTCCGCATCAGCCGTCACGCCCGGGAACCCACCTGCAGAGCAGCAAGCGCGCCCTCTGCTCAGAACGTCTATGAGCCCGGGCCAGGGGGAGGGCGGAGGGGGCTGCCTGGAGCGGCACACAGAGGACCCCGGAGAGGAGGGGAAACACTCTTCCCTGGATCTGCGGTGCTCTCCAGGATCTGCATGTCTCTGCGTATGAACAGTGTCCCTTCTCTCCTGGGTTGCTTCAGGTGGTTTCCCCAACAGCTCTGCAAGGTGAGTGCTGCCACTGGTCCATAAGGTACAGAGTGCGCTTAGGAACAGGTGTCCCTGTAGGGCCCCTTCGCTGGACAACCTTGCACAGTAAACAACCTACCCTCCCATACCTCGCGGCCTGGAGTATTGCTATCCCCATTTCAACCACTAGGAAATGAGGTTTGAAGAGATTTGGGCCAGCCCAAACTCTCCCAGCTGCCCTGAGAAGAGACAATGACACTCTGGCTCTAGGCTGTCTTTGAAGTAGAGCAGCCCGCTCCTCCCCTCAGAGGCTTCCACGTGCCTGGTGTACAGGGAGAAAGTGGCTGCCGCCACTGTGGGATTCTTGGTAACCTTGACGGCCCAGCTGTGGGACTAAATTTGGACACTTGCGTTTCCTGCTTAGGGATGGTGTTCTCAGAAGCAGGGGCCTAACTGGCTCAGAAAGACCCACTTGTCAGGCCTCATGGTGGTGATTCTCACGTACACACACACACACACGTGCACACACACGCATGCATGCACACACTTAAATATACTGGCAGTAAATATAACGTGTGGAACTAGGCTGATGGTTTGTAATCAGAGTCTCCAGATGGGATTTTATATTTAAAACAAAAGGGAAAAAGAAAGGCGAGGACAGAAAGCAGAAAACTAATGGACATGGCGGCAGAAAAGGAAAGTTCCCGTTCCTTCCCCCGATGGTGAGACCACAGACTTGAGGAAAGCCCAGCCCCTGGGCCCTGCCTCCCTGTCAGAACCACCTCGAGCTGTTCAGACAGAAGAGGCAACATTTAGCAGATGGCTGGCACGATGTCTGTGATATCTCTCCACCCTGATTTCCATTTAAAAGATACCTTAGCAACCAGCCAAGGAGCCACCCGCCCCTGGAGCCTGTAAATCAAGCAAGATGCCTGTCTCTGCTTCAGGTAAAAAGAAATGGCCCCTCCAGGGTGCTCCCAGCCAGGAAAGTGTGAATTAATAAAAGTGGGAGGGGTTCAGATCTGTCAGAGGCAGCCGCCAGCGCCAGCGCCAGCGCCTTCTTTCCAGACCTGCCCTCCCAGAGCACTCGCGGCTCCCCATAAATCATACCACTCAAGGCGAGCCCTTGGGGGACCGGCTCGGGAGCTAGGGGATGGGGAAAGGAAACTTGACTTCCAGACAAGAGCAAATGGGGCTGCTTCTCTGGTCTAGGACTTGGCCCTGCCCCTGGCCCCATGTTTGGCTCCAGGGTAGGCTTCTGACCCTCTCAGCCCCATTTCCAGCGCCTCCACCTCCCAGACCCTTAGGAAATAACAGACTGGGGCTCCTTCGAAGGATAAGAAAAATGAATTAGCATTAGAGAGCTGATTTCCCCAAACCCTTCACAGTTGCCCTGCAGAGAGATCCTTCTAGAACCCTCAGAAAGAGGGCAAGGGGCAAGCTTAGTGTGTCCGTGCTGTAGAGAGAGATAGCCCGAGACCTCGGAGTTCCTAGTCTGACGGGAGAGGCACAGCCTTTTGACCTCAGGCAGCTCCTATTTTGATGCTTCAAACAGCTTCTAGTTTGAAGGGGTAGGGGGAGACACAGAGAGAGAGAGGCGAGAGAGAAACAGAGAGAGGAAGCCAAATCCCCAAGGGAGCTGCTTCCCCTCCAAGAAAAATCTTAGTTCCTTGGCTACGGAAAGACTCTCACAGGATGGGTAGGCTGGGCAAAAACATTCTCTATGCTGTCCCCAAACAAAACCAGGGAGGCAGAAGCCACACCCTGAACTCCCAAACTTCTGCATAAACTAGTTTAAAACAGTGGTCTGAGACAGCATGGGCAACAGGACAGAACAGGAGAAATCATGTCTAAAACATCAAAGGGGCAGAATGAGCCCATTTACGCTCTGTTTAAACTTCTATTGTGCAAGATAAGCAGTTGTTATCGTAAGAAAGTTATTAAAATCAGAGCTGCTTCCTCTCTGTTCTCAATGACAGCATTAGGCCCCCGTGTTAATGCATCCATGATAGCTTTTATTGTGTTGCAATGTAATTATGTGTTTTGCTGTCTCCTACTTCATTCACCTGGGAACCCCTTCTTGGCAGGGACTGTATTTTGTTCAGCTCTGAATCCCCAGTAGCAAGCTCAGTACCTGGCACAGAGGAGGCCTCAGGGACGTGTCTGATGAGAGAATGAATGAGTGACTGACTGCAAATGAGTGCTCTGGGATGACCAGTGGCACCCCTTGGCACCTTCGCCACCCTGCTCACGCCGATTTGCCACAGGAGCACGCTTGCCCTTGTCTGGGGCAGGCCGGGCATGCAGGAGAAGTAATGCCCCAGACGGCAGCGCAGGCTCAAACCCATGCTTCCCCATGAGAGGGGTGGAGGATAAATACCTCGACTCCCTTCCCCCACTGGTGAGATGACTTCTTCGGTCTCCTGGGGGTCCCCCGTGACAGTAAGCCCCAATGCCCTTTGCAGTCACCTGTTCCTTGTACCCCGTATTGTCTGGGCTGTCTTCCCTTCCCCACCCTCACACCTCTTCCTGTGTGACCTGCAATCACCAGCCAAGTAAACGCTTCCATTCAGACCCTTGCTTCAGGTCCACTTCCGGGGAATCCAGCGGAGGGCCCACTTCTTAATTATAACTCTCATGATGCAAGGTACCAACTGAGGTTGGGCCCCCGTGAAAATGTCACATACGTGGAAAAAAAACACGATATGAAAATCACACACGCTCTCGTCAATGACAAAAACAAAACAAAACAAAAAAACCTAGCAACTCTGGGAAGGAAGGAGACCTGAGTTCCCACACAAAGGATTGGTCGTAAGAGTTGAAGGGCAATTGTTTTCTACCCAATGTTCTGCGACCAGGGCGTGGAACACTCACCCTCTCGTCTCAAGCAAGCTGTGAGCCTGGTTGTGAGTGAGTGTAATTGTGGGAGGCCCGTGTGCACACACATGAGGAGTGTTGATATCAGTGAACGGAGAGGTGTGTGTGAGGAAGCGGGCACGTCTGACTGATCACGCGCCTGGAGGCGCCTCCTGTGCGAGGGAGGGGGTGTTGCATGAATGAAGGTGAGTGAGCGAGTGAGTGACTGACTGAACGGGATGTGTTTGCTTAAACGGAGGGCTGTGTGGGTGAAGGAGGCCCTGGTTTTACGAATGGGGGCCTGGATGTGAATGAGGCTGCCTGTGAGCTAATGGTGTTTCAGGAAGCGAGAGGGAGCAAGCTTGTTTGTTTGGCTTTGATGGAAACAAATGCTGTTTTGCTGCCGTGTTGTCAACTACAAATGCATTAATCTCCATGGTCGCCTGTGATCTGTCCCTGCTTAGGGGACACAGGCAGCCCGCAGGGCTGGCAGCTCTCAGCATCAGTTTAGGCCTCGACTTTCTTCCCTGTCCCTGCCTGTCCGCCTCTATTCCAGCCCTTAGGTGAGTGTGTGGGAGCTCTGGTTTCACAGAGAGATTTTTGCTTTGATTCAGTCATGACTTTCAAGATTCCTTCTCTAAAATGCCCCCTGCCCCCATTTCGAGCACTTTTTGGAGTCTCTCACCTGAAGCCTCAAGCCAGGAGCCTGCTCCGGGAAGCTAGTGGACCACTCCTTTGTACCTCAGAGGGAGAACGTGGAGGGTATGGATACACAGGGATGCATTTCCAGTCACCAGGGCCTCTCCGGTCCCTTCTCCCTTGCCCAAAGTACCCCCCCGCCAAACCCTTCGCAGATTCACATCCAAGGACCCAGTCCTTGCCATTTTATTATTTTATTTTATTTTTTTAATGCTTTTTTATTATATTATGTTAGTCACCATACAGTACATCCCCGGTTTCCGATGTAAAGTTCGATGATTCATTAGTTGCGTATAACACCCAGTGCACGATGCAACACGTGCCCTCCTCACTACCCATCACCAGTCTATCCTTTACCCCCCACCGAGGCCCTCAGTTTGTTTCACATGAGAGACTATGGACTATGAGAAACAAACTGAGTCTTTGCCATTTTAACTCTTCTCCACTAGAAATCACAGAGCACCCCTGGGTTCACTGACTCACCAGCACCCCTCCCCCAAGCACCCTGACCTTTCCTTGGGCCCCAAGCTCAGGGGGGCAACCTCAGTGTGCGGTCCTCTCTGGGACTGGGCTAATGAAAGGAGCAGTGGGGTGGATAATTCAAGCGGCAGATAATCCAAAACTCATTTCCATTTGGCTAGGGAAGGTTCACACTATGATTTACTCTCCTCATTATGTTTGGCTCAGGCTAAAATTAAAATTGGCTTTTCTTCTTCAAGCCATCCAGGCTACAGGGTAGGCAATGACTGGATAGCATTAAAGTTCGCTCCAGCTGGAGAACATAATTTAGGGTTGATATCTCACTAGGATATCAGACTTGAAGGTCGCTGGAGATAGGAGGAGTCCAATCTCCCTCCTCAGACTGGGGCTCCCTGAGGGCAGGGCTGTGTCTAATCCCTGTATCCCCAGCATCTGCCAACGGTACTGCCTCTGGAACTTGAAGCTATTGTTACCAGTGTCCTTCTGCTCTTCTCACAGTCCCTCCCCTCCCCCCACTCTTAAGGGTCTCAGTGAGGGCCAGGCCTCCCAGAAGCAACCCTGTCCGGCAGGTAGGCAGGGGGGCTTCAGCTGGGCAGCCCCGGGCAGGATATCATTAAAGTTCGCAAGCTGCTCTGGGAGGAGGAGGTCTCATTACGAAGGCCTGCAATTATTATCCTGTCCTGCTATTATGTGTTTGCTAGGACATCAAGCATGGCATATTTAATCTCAGGCTCCTAATAACACCTCTGATTATTAAAACAGAAAGAATTTAGACAATCAAATTGGCTTCTTGATGGGAGGGTTTTTTTGCCTATTTCATCTCGCCTGTTTGTGGCAGTGGGGCCTGGGCTTCTTGCCGCAAGGAGGCGCGTGGGCATAAAGAATCCCATGTTGCACCTGCAAGGTCTGTCTGGTCTTTCCTTGGCCTTGGAACAGAATCCTCAGCTAATGGCCACCCAGACTTATAAGGTGACACACACTTATCAGTTGGGGCTACCTTTGCTGCTTTATAACCCCCACAAATTCCCTGGCAGACATAAAGCATAAGAAAAAGCCATAAAAGAAAAAAAAGGCTTCCTCCCACTTTGTAATAAGCCAATGCAACAAGGTCCTCCTGCCTGTTCCTTCACTATATTGCTCTCCTTTGTCCTCCCAGTTCTGGGGACTGAGGACAGAGACACATTATCACTCGGGGTCCTCTGAGGAAACAGATGACAGAATGGAAGGGCTGCCTGAAGGAAGTGTAGTGAAGGGACAATGCATGGTGGGTGTGGGCAGGTTTAGGGGAGCTCTAGTACCAGGGACTGGCAACAGAGGGGAGGCTTTTACCTTTTTGCCCCCAGGCCTGAAGGGGTGAGGGCAGAGGGCAGTTTCAGGAACCCGGGCCTGTCACAGCCATGGGAGAAGAGTGACCCAACAGGAGTAGGTGCCCTGAATAGAGGCCACATCCACTGATGAACTGCCCTCTGGGAGGGAGCCGACCAAGGAAGTAAGTGCCTCTCTCTCACATTGCCCCCTCTCCTCTGGTGGAAACTTTCAGCAGCCAAACCCAGGAAGCCAGAGGATAAGGGGGCCTGCATGAGACTGTCTGCACAGGTCGGCCTCCAGGGCCACACGGCAGGGCTGTGGAGAGTTTACCCGGAAGCGCCAATGGAAAATAATATGCACCCAGAAAGAGCTCCCTTCACTGCTGTCAACTTTCCCAATGAGTTGGCAGATAATAAGGCCACTTGGAAGTGAAAGAAAAACAAGAAGGAAGAGGGAGGGGGGAGTGAAAAGGAGGAAGAGGAGAAAGAGAAGGGAGAGATCAATCCATTGGAAGCAATAAACCCCACAGACTCAAGGGCAGTAAATATGAATTCAATTTGGTTTTGCCATTTACAGAGCCCGCCTTCTTAAGCGCTGACAGGCTGATCAGATAAAAGTCACTGTCGCCACCAGGACGGTGCATTTAAATTTTTATTGCAAACACCAGGCTCCATTACCCTGGGGTTTGCTCTCTGCATCCCTAATATTGTCTTTCTTCATGTTGAAATGTGCGTGCCCTGACTGGCATGCATGGACTAGCAGAGCAGGAAGAGCATGGTGCAGGCCTTCTGTGCTCTGGGTCCCCATCCTAGCCCCGCCCAGGACCTCAGCAAGCCACTTCTCTTCTTTGTGCCTCAGGTTCCACATCCGGGCAATTAGGTTCTGTGTGTGTGTGTGTGGTGGTCGGGCGGGGGGCTCATCTCCTCAGGTCCATTTCCAGCCGATTGAATGAGATTTGGGTGGGGGGGGGGCAATGGAGACTCAGGCCCCACGAGCACCCTGGTCTACTCGCACCCCAGCCCCTCAAGTGTGGGGAATGGAAGAGAGTCTCCTCTCTGTCTTCAAGCCTGAAAACCTCACAGGGTTTCTCTTTTTCCTTTTTTTTTCTTCCAGTTTACAGACTCATCTCTCCCTTCCCTTTATCTCCTTTTCCCTCCTGTCCCCCTTTCTCCCCATGATCTTCCACCCTTCCCCATTTCCCTCTGCCTCTGCCTGTCTTCTTTGTCTTCCCCTTCTTTTCTCCTTTGGCTCTGCTCTGGAGCCTGTCTGGAACACTGCAGCCAATTCCTCCCCCTATGACCCTCCCACCCCTCCAGACACGGAACCTGCCAGACTCAGCAGCAGGGACTCGTCAGGCTTCAGCTGAGCACCTGCTGCTTTGGGCATGCAGGACATGGGGACGGACAGAACTGGACAGGATATCCCCTCTCTTCTCAGGAGGAGCTTACAAATACGTGGATAACTAATCCAGCGGCGGGGGGGGGGGGGGGCGGCAAGTGTCTACAGTGTGTCTGTTTCCTTCTACACGTTATCTCACTTAAACAATTTGATATTGTAATACTACTTGCCCATTTTACAGGTGGAGAAACTGAGGGTAGAGAAAGAAGAGTGGCAAAATGCTATGGGGATACTTCAGAAGACATTCCTCCTAACTAGAGCAATGGAACACTTCTTGAAGGGGGTAGCACTAATTGGGGCCTTAAATAGTAGGTGGTAGGATTTCAGCAGTTAGGGATGGTGGTCTTAATGAGAACATTCTAGAAGGACAAAGATTCAAGGTGTTGTAGGAGTCAGAGGGGTAGTTAACAAAGCTGAGTAATTATAGAAACCTTTCCAAGGAAGATCTTTTCAGAGGTCCCAGTTGGAGAAGTGCTGTCCTAAGAAACCTGACTTCGAGGGAAGGTGGCTAGTGGGAAGCACACAGACTCTGGAGTCCAGCCACCTCCCGTGCTCAAATCCTGGCTCTTACTAGTGTGTGATCGTGGGCAAGTTGCTTGACCTTTCAGTGCCTCGGTTTCCTTGCCTGTGGAACTGGATAATTTCATAGAGTTGTGAAGATTAACTAGGTCACTGCGTGTAAAACACTTAAGCAGAGTTGAGCACATAGTGAAATCGCACAACAGGGTCACCCATTATAATTCTTATTCTGTGACTGTCTTTAAGTCACAACCGGCTGTTCTCAAAAGAATCTTTGGTAAAGAATGGATCTGAGATTTCCACTGAAATAAAAAGCAAAAACGCAAAACATATTCCAGAATTCAGCACCCCCCACCCCTGGGGATCTCTGCCACTAGCTGAAGAAATTCTGTTGTGGTAGGTCACGTGGGTAGAGCTGCAGGTAAAGCTGGGGTCGGGAAGCAATCACTGAATCTTCCTCCAGTCTGACTGCTCCCATTCCAGGGTTGGGCTCGAGGGTAGTTTGGGGATAGGATGCCTCCAGGCCCAGGGAAGAGGCAGAGATTTTTTTTTTCTTTAGTGAAGGAGCTTTCAAAGGCAAAAGTGCCTAATACCCATGAAAATCATAATGAAGCCCTACTTGGGGTACTGGGGGTACTTTCTGCTCACCTGCTGCCATGGGAGCCCACAAAAAAGAAGGGTCCTCCACGCCTCCTCTCTAATCACTTCCAGTTTGTTGGTAACTCCTTCTCTACCCTGCTCCTTACCACCAATGGCCACCAGCACAGCTGCCATGTGCCATGCTCACTACACTTCTGTCACTTAGCTTATGTGTATTTATTGTGCTAAGTCCTTAGCAGCTATAAATATTTATTGAGCACCTGCTGTGCTGGGCTCCATACAGAGTCTGAGTAAATAGTTCCTCTCTGTTCTCTAGGAGACTGCAATCTATTAAAGGCCAGACAGAGAGACCCAGCACTGAGGGAAGGGGGGGGGGGGGCGGCAGCAGTCTGATGACAGAAGCAAAATCTGCCCTGCCTCCCTCCTCAAACTCAAACTCACAAAGAAGCAGAGCTGTGTTCCCTTGTTTAGGGGCTCCCTGAGGACAGGGCTCTGTCTCCCCCCTCAGACTGGGGCTCCCTGAGGGCAGAGCTCTGTCTACCCCCTCAGACTAGGGATCCCTGAGGCAGGGCTGTGTCTCCCCTCAGACTGGGGCTCCCTGAGGGCAGAGCTCTGTCTACCCCCTCAGACTAGGGGTCCCTGAGGCAGGGCTGTGTCTCCCCTCAGACTGGGGCTCTCTGAGGGCGGGGCTGTGTCTCCCCCTTCAGACTGGGGCTCTCTGAGGGCAGGGCTGTGTCTCTCCTCAGACTGGGGCTCCCTGAGGGCAGGGCTGTGTCTCCCCCTCAGACTGAGGCTCCCTGAGGCAGGGCTGTGTCTCCCCTCAGACTGGGGCCCTCTGAGGGCAGGGCTGTGTCTCCCCTCAGACTGGGGCTTCCTGAGGGCAGGGCTGTGTCTCCCCTCAGACTGGGGCTTCCTGAGGGCAGGGCTGTGTCTCCCCTCAGACTGGGGCTCCCTCAGGCAGGGCTGTGTCTCCCCTCAGACTGAGGCTCCCTCAGGCAGGGCTGTGTCTCCCCTCAGACTGGGGCTCCCTGAGGGCAGGGCTGTGTCTCCCCTCAGACTGGGGCTCCCTGAGGGCAGGGCTGTGTCTCCCCTCAGACTGGGGCTCTCTGAGGGCAGGGCTGTGTCTCTCCTCAGACTGGGGCTCCCCGAGGCCAGGGCTGTGTCTCCTCTCAGACTGGGGCTCCTTGGTAACAGTCTTTTATTTCTTCACCATAAGAGCAGTTTGTGAGGAACACTCTATTTATACTTGCTCTTTGCAAGGGGTAAATACCCCACTGAACTTCTCATTAACTTTAGGCTAAGCACATTCCTACATTGTGCCTCAGTTTCCCCTAGGAAATTAATAGAGGCACTAATTAGCTTTAAAGTTGCTGTGATGTTGGGGCACCTGGGTAGCTCAGTCGGTTGAGTGCTGACTCTTGTTTCAGCTCACGTCATGATCTCAGGGTCTTGAGACACTTCCCCACGTTGGGCTCCGCACTCATCGGGGAGTCGGCTTAACATTTCTGCCCCTCTTCTCATGTGCATGTGCTCTCTCTCTCTCAAATAAATAAATAAATCTTTTTTAAAAATTGAAAAATAAATAAAGTTGCTGTAATGTTAGGATGTGGAGTGAGATTCACCCCAGTCTCTCCTCTTCCCCCAAACATGGCTACCTTTTGCACCACCATAGATAGTCACATGGCCACTATCTGGTGATGTCTTCTACCTGCACTACCTGAGGACCTGGGATTAGAGGATATTTTATTTTATATTTTAAAGATTTTATTTATTTACTTATTTGTTTTAGAGGGAGGGAGAGAGAGAGCTCACCCCAGAGTTTCAGAGCAGGAAGCCCTACCCTGACATGTCAGAGGTCTGGGTGCTCCCAGTATTAGAGCACAAGCAGGTGAGGGATGGAGAGCGGTGGTCCTGAGCAGTGTCCTTCCCACAGGTCTCAGTGCAGGATGAAATGTGAATGCCTCCTCTTATTCACAATCTCACGGGGCCTCAGGATTCAGGGGGCTTGCTGATTTGGGGTAAGGTCTTACACTTTTTTGCTATCTTTGGGAGAAAGAGGATTAGGGATTGGTTGAAGGGGTGGGGTTTGTTTCTCCAGCAACCCCTGGGCTTTAGTGAACTCAGCAAGCAAGGGCTCCCCTCCAGATCCCACCTCACAGTGCCTCAGGTAGGATGAAAAAATTGTCATTATGATAATCAGGAGAACAGAAGGAATTTGAAGCCAAAAGGGAGCTGCCCCTGACAGGGTGTGACTACAGCAGTCCACAGTCTCCTGCTACCCTCAACTCCCTCAAATGTACAAAGGGAAGGGTGTTTGGGGGAAATGAGATCTCTGAATTCTCTCCTGGCCCTAACCTTCCGGGATCTTTATTTTGTTGCAACACTCAAAAAGATCAAATAAATCAGTAATTAAAATATTAATTCCTGATTATGTGAAATGAGAATTTTGTACTGCCTTACGCAAGGAACTGAGTCCCTCATGAAATTTTAGGCACTATCCTCTGACTCATGGGAGTGGAATTTGGAAATACCGTGAGGCTCGGAGAGTCTAATCATTTCTCCTAATTCACATTACCTAAGTGCCTCCTGCCGTTCGATAGACAGCAGAGCCAGGGAAGATGAATGCCTCTGGCTCGAGTTCCCAAGAATGCTGAGGAGATGGGGTGGTGGCTCAGTAGACCAAGGAAGGGGAACTGAGTCTATTTTGCTAAAGGGAAGAAACAAGGGAAACTTCTTGGTGTAACTGGGCGAGGTAATGGGGAAGTCCGGTTGGACAGTTGGGAAGGCAATCAAATCAACCATGTCTTCCTTGACCAGTGCTGTGCTCTTCCTCCAAGCACAGAGACTCCTGCTTGTCCTCTGATATCCATTCTCTTCTTTCCCAGCAAGAATCCCCAGGTGTTATTTGTCCTAAAGGTCATGCAGAATAAAGACTACATTTCCCAGCCTCCTTTGTACCTAAGTATGATCATATGACCAAGTTCTAGCTAATGGACTATAAGTAAGCCAATAGTAGGTGATACCCTAGAGATTTCCTTAAAGCAAAAGCACACCCTTCTTTGTCCCTCTCTCTTTCCTAAGGCCTGGAATGTAGATGCACAGATAGAGCTTGAGCCGCTCTCAGTCCACCAGTTGGTAGCCATGCGTTGAGGATACAAAACAACAAAATAGAAGGAACCAGGATACCGTGACACCACCACATAGCCTTGAACTCCCTGCAGTGTTTTTTTTAATTAAAATTTTTTGACATTGTTTAAGATACATAAGAAGTTTTTAAAAATGGCAAGAGTTCCCGTAGACTGTTCACCTCACTTTCCCCATCTTGCCTACCCATAGTGCGTGGTCGAAACAAGAAATCAACACTGGTGCAATGCTATTCACTCAAATCTAGAACTTCCTCTGCACTTTGACATGGGAGAGAAATATGAGTCGTTCTCATTTAGGCCACTTCTATTTGTTCTGTCCTGTTTTGTTTTATCACTTACAATGAAATCTATTTCTAACTGTAATGATTTCCAATAAGTATAATAAGGTAGTATCCCAGCTCCATCCTGAGAAAGGTAGGTGGTAGGCAGAAGTCGAGCTGGCCTGGATGCAATGAACAATCAGACAACCTTCTGGACCACGGTGAGAAGTCCTTTCAGACAGTGAGAGGCACTGGACTATCAAGGCTTCTTTCCCTTTGCTGGTGCTGGTAGAAGGACTGTCCTCTCCCACCTCCTTGCTCCACACCCACCTCTGCGGGCATCCCCACCTCCACCCCTAACTCTGTGCTCACCCTTCTCCTGAGGGAACCATCTCCACACCCACATCTTCCCTACCCAGAGCTCTGCATCTCTCCGCTAGTTCATGGAGCCCCAAGACGCTCATTAGTGTTGCAAGCTCCTGGCCCATCAAAGTCACATGTCAGGAGAGCGGAGCGAAGGCGGGTGACATTTGTTGGTATTTTCAACTCGGTGAAAACAAACAAGTTGTGCTGGAGTTAAATGTCAAAGGCCCCTGAGCATATTGCAAGGGGTGGAGGAACATTTCCTCGGGGGGACAGACTCGTCTGTGTCCCCGAGTAGGTGTGTTTGGGAGATGCCACTGTGCCGAGGCCTGCAAGGAAGGCCAAGTGGGTGGTGTTTGACAATGTCCAGCAGCATCCCGCTGCGGGCAGATTGGGCAGTCCCCCAGCGAGGACATTCAGTCATCACGCATCCATTCATCCGGAGAGCATTTACTGAGCGCTCACTATATATAAAAGACTGTAATGGGTGCTGTCAGACAGTGAGCAATGAAACAAATATGGCTGGTCCCCGCTTCGTGGGAATGGTCTTTAGAGAACATAGAAGGCGGATAAACATCTAACATAAGAAGAAAACAACCATTATCACTAGGGGTGGAGTGTTCTTTTTGGGTTCCCAGATAAGGGAGGGGGAAAGGAGGACCAGGAATGAATTTCAGGGGTTTTCCATGAGGCCTGAAGGATGCGCAACATTTCGACGCGCATAGATGTGAGTTAAAGGTGCTATTCATCTCAAAGACAGCATCAAGGCTGTCCACCCATGTTACTCTTAGCTTTACCATCACTGCTCCCCACAAACAGGAGGTAAGTGACCCAAATGGAGCCAGATATATGGGACACAATCGAGCACAAGAAGGGTTCCTGGGGCCGATGAACTTACTGAAAGGGTGTGCTGAATTTTGTGTGACCATGCATTTTTTTTCTGGAAAGAACATCCACAGCTTTCATCAGACTCTCCAACATGAAGGTGATTTCCCCCAAAGCTGAACCCCTATCTAGAAACTTGTGAGAAGTAGGCCCTCCCTGGATCCCAGACCATTACTTGCCTGACCATATCTACTTCAGGAAGGGAAGTTGGAGATCTCTAGATATGGCTCTTCCTGCCCAAGTTCTAATTCCTGAGACCTGCATTATGTGCTTTAACTGGGGAGAGTAACCAGCTACAACTTGGCGGCTGGGGGCCGGGGGGGGGGGGGCGTTGGCAGAAGGCAGAGAACTGGGGGGGGGGGAGAGCAAGGCGCGCTATTTCCCAAGGAAGAAACATCCTCTGCTTATGTCTGGCCCTGCAGTGAATGAATTATCAGCCTTTTCACTTAATGAGTATCTCTATCGACTAGCCACGAGGCCTGTGTTGGGGAGAGCAGACATTTCATTACCAGAATTCAGTGGTGCTATGTTGATCCTGGTTTCCTGACAATTACGAGAAGGAGCCAGAGTGCCAAGTAGCATGCTTGTGTGAGTGTTCCCTTGTTCAAAACATACAGGTTCTTTTCCATTCCCCAGTCACAAGTGTAGCTCTTATGTGACCAGGGGAGGCAAGAGGCCCCTTGTAGGAGATCCCAAAGTACAAAAGGAAGGCCTTTTGGGGATATGCCCTTGGGACTGGGCCACATATCCCTGCTCCTTTCCATATTAGAAATGAGTAATGGGACCTCTGGGTTGCTCAGTCAGTTAAGCATCTGCCTTTGGCTCAGGTTCATGATCCCAGGGTTCTGGGATCAAGTCCTGCGTTGGGCTCCTTGCTCAGTGGGGAGCCTGCTTCTCCTTCTGCCTGCTACTTCCCCTGCTTGTGCTCTCTCTCTCTGACAAATAAGTAAGTAAAAAACCTTAAAATAAATAAATAAATAAATAAATAAATAAATAAATAAATAAGAGTAACCCCACAGGCTGCCAGTGGACAACCTTGCAGGAACAATCATTCCTTCATTTTGTCACTTCCAAGGTTACCTTTCCCAGTGAAAACAATATTATGGACACCCCACATCACCATTATTTTCCCTTCTACATAAGGAGAAACAGAGGCACAGGAAAAAGGCTGGACACATTAGTAGAAAGTCTGAGAGGACTTTCAAAGTGCCTAATCTCCAGTGAAAGTCCTCTAGCAACAGAAGGCAGACTAGAATTGCTGTGTCATGTGACAGTACATGTGTCTCTAGGTCAGCCTTTTTAACATTCATGGTGGCAGCTGTTCTCAAGGCCAGAGTCACAGCTGGTCAACATCAGAGGTCCAAGGCTGACCACCTCCTGGGTCAACCATGCCACTGATTTGCTCCCATGATCCTGTTGACATCCCAAGCTAACAATGATCCAGAATTAGGCCCATCCACTATCAAAGCCATAATAGCCAATGGTATCACTAGTCGAGATTGTAATATCGCTCTCCAAGGGGTGAACTCTGGAATAGGAGCAGACAATGTGTGTCATTGTCAGACAGGATTCTCCAGTCTCTCTCTGGCCTGGCCATGAGTCCCAAAGAGGCTGTGTGTATCAGATGGTGAAGCTACGACAAGACAGAGCGCCATTAGAGGCCTGGATCTTTGAGGACCACATGTAAGATGGTTGCCCCGAGGACTACTCAATCCCCATGGATTTTGTAAGGAGGAGAAGTAAACCTTTGTTGTGTTGCGGTACTGAGATGGGGACCACTTGTTGCTAAAGAGTAACTAGCTTGTTCTAACTAAGAAATCCCTTAACTTCTCCAAGCCTGTCTTCTCTTCTATAACATGTGGGGGAACGCTGTCCAGCCTTCCTCCTAGGGCACATGTGAAGAACGGATGAAACGACAGACAGCTTAGATCAGAGAATGGGCAGGTGCCTCACCAGCATGGAGGCTGATGCCACTTGATGCTATTTCTACAGGCTCCTGGCTCCACTGGTAGGTGATGGTCCAGAGCAACATGAAATAACTCCCAGCTTTTTCTATCCCCCCAACAGAACAGAAACACTAAACACACTTCTTCCTTATGTTAACAGACCCTACCCTTCCCACAAGGCTTCACTGGGCACAAAGCACTGGCCAGAGACTGTGTTCTAGCCCTTCATACGGTTAGGTGTGCCAAGGTGACCTTGTGTTCTCTAAAGAATTTGCAGAAATGACAAGGGCCTCTTCTATCTACATCCCTGGCTTAAAAGAAAAAGGGATCACGCTCCTCTTGCCAATCCTCATGTATTGCAAAGCAAATGTGCCAGCCACACGGCCGCAGTCACACAGAGGAGTACCAGGCCCAAGGGCAGCGCGAGCCACAAGACGGAAGGAAGCTGGGTCTGAATGACATTGTCCATCACAGCTGCCCCACCAGCCTGAACCAGCTAGCCCTGTGTGAAAGTCAGATACACTTCCATCTTATTTAAGCCACTCTCTCTGGGGACTCTTTGTTATAGCAACTTCACCTTTATCCTAACAAATACACTGGATAAAAAGATGAGGCTGCCAGTGTTTTAGTTTATTTCACACATGCTTTCCAAGAATCCAGGTACCAACAACAACGAAACCAATCTTTATTGCTTATGAGCCTGGCTGGAAAGAGCCTAGGCAGACAGGCCGGGAGGCCCTGAGAGATCTAGGAATCCATGGGGCCCACCATCTGACGATCCTCATTTTCCCCAGCAATCCAAGGAAATTATCTCTCCACCTTGGCCACCACATTCTCAATGAAGTGGACAAAGTCTATGATAGGGCTGTCACAGGAGTGAAGTCTTAGACCCAGAGGAACTGCCATTGTAGAGGGGGGTGACAGGCTCCCCAGGTCTCCCAGCCCAGGGTGAGACAAGAGAGATTAAGAGACTAGGGGAGGCTGTGTGTGATGTAGAGCTCGCTTGTAAGTTGCAGTTACCTTGTAAGCACGGCCTTTTTATATAAATAGAGATATTTCAGGTACAGATACAAACCTGTGCCCTTTGCTATGAAATTTCCTTCATGCACACCCCACCTTTTCCCGCTTCCTAATGGCCTCCACCTTGTCTCTGCGGGTCCCATCTGATCAGTTTTTCAGGGCCCAGAACAAATGCCACCTCTTCCCCTCAAAAAACCTGTGTGCCATGTCCCCCTTGACCAGATCAATTGCTCCCTTTTCCAAATTCCCTAAGCACTTTTATCTGGGTTTCTCTGGGGACACTCGGTGCTTTGTAACATGTACAGGGGCTGGCGAAGATGCAGAATGAGGCTTGCTGGAACAGCTGGAGAGAGGACCTTTGAATGAGCTCATCAGGCGCTCTGCAAGGGGACTCACATACATGATCTCACCTGCTTCTCAACCTTACGAGTCAGGGACGAGTCAGATACTACGAGTCAGGTATTACCGTCATCGCCACTTCGATGATAAGAAAACACAGCACAGAGAGGTGAAGTAACTTGCTCGTGGTCACCCAGCTAACTGCTCAAGAAGACACTCCAACGTTGGAAGCTGCAATTACAATCACGGCACAACGCTGTCCTCACTCATGAGAGGGACAAGCAGGGGTCCATGAAGCTGGGCGTAAGGGAAGTGCCCAAGTTAGGCACAAGAGAAGGTGGCCGCACGTGGGAGCAAGGGCCAGCTCAGGAGCCCTGGCGTGGGCTCCCGTGTGGACTTGTTTCTTCACAGGGGCTCCTTTGCTGAGGTTCCTGCCAACAGCAGGCATGAGGTTTGAGCCGCTCAGCTGAGACAGTGAAACGAATCTGTCAATTAAGTCAAACATCTGGTCAATGTAGCAAAAAATCAGTCACCAGGGGTCTGGCCACAGATCCAGTGCTCCTTCCAGGGGCTGCACTCTTCCCCAGGTGACAGAAGGAGGGAGCCCTCATTGCCAGACCCTCATTTGCATGCTCCCCTCTGATTGGTTGGTGAGACTCACACCTAATGCAGTCCTAAGGACCTCCTGTGAGCAAAGCGGGGATAAATCCTGTGGGTTCTAAGATGTGCTTTAGAAGGGAGAGCTGAATTCAGCCCTGATCCAAAAAGCACATCCCCAAGCCGGGTGGTAAGTTCTGTGCTGCCTGCTGTAGAAATGCAAATTGCCATAATAAATGCCGATTATCCCAATTACCTCTAATTGTCTGGCTTGTGTAGCAGGAGCATTACCATAGGAGAGGCAGATAAGGGAGATGGTGTATTTAGCAGAATACCCTATCCAGGGAGTTGGGTTACAAATAAAGCAGGTGAGCTGGGCCAGGAAGCACCCCCCTCCGTGGTCCCTTGGAAGGATTGCTGCAGAAAAACAAGGGGCTTCACAGTCGCCCAGCTGCTCTGGGCCAGCGCTGATGCAGTGACATCTTTATGAGATGGTCATTAACTGCTATTTTAAAAACTGGCTGTGTGCTGGAGAGAGAGGGCAGAGAATATATGCTTGAACACAGAATTTTAAAGCCAAAAACTGACGTTAGAAATTACACATACTGTGTGTACCACAACTGCACCAGGTGATTGCACTCCTTCCAACAGCCAATAATTTACTGGGCTTCTGACAAGCGCCGGGTACCGTTCAAGGCTCTGGGAATGCAGCAGTGAACCCACGAGACAAAACAACACCGGAATAATCCCTGCCTTCACGGAGCCAACATTCTAGTTTGGAGAGGCAGAGACAAATGAGACACACAAATAAAACACAGAGTATAATAGAAGGTAGTAAGTGCTGAGGAGAAAAATAAAGCAGGAGAGCAGATGGAGATTGCTGATTATCAGGCTTGAGATTGAAATTTCATGTAATTGGGTGACTTGACAGGAGATGACATAAAATCTTAAACTGTAATAGCAATGATAGCGCGCCGCTGCCTCTACAGAACATACTCTTTTAGTCAATACCTGAATCAACTAAAGAAAATTTGATACAGGACAGAAAAATGTGGTCACCAGCCATCTGCAAGTACATTAGCTAAAGTCTCGTCTGTAGTTATGTAGGCTCTTTTTTTTAATTAGCTTACGGAAGATCACGAGGCTTGTAGGGGCCGCTTAATCCTGTTCCAGTATTGACTAAGGCTGAGTGAATGCAAAATGTGCAATTTGCACATACCCTTGTGAAATTAAAACCTTTCCATTTACTGATCGAGCAATAATTACTATAAAGAACGGAGGGCACCTCGGCTAAAACCAAGAAAGGGGTCCATTTGTCAATGAAGAGAAAAACAGGGCCTAAGCCATGACTCTTAACCCTGGCTCGGCCCCAGAACGGAAGCGGAGGCAGCTTCTTGTGGGTGCCCACGCCCCTGTCTCTTCCTGCGGAGGGATCTCCACATTTCCCTGCCCAGTGTTTTAAGCTAGGCTACTCAGCCCACTCCATGCTCCCTGCATGCATCACACCATTTCTTGCCCAGGTGTGTTTGTTTGCTCACACCATTGCCTCCGTCCACAACAAGCACCTGCCCCTGTCATCTGGCCAACTCCTAAATGTCCTTCAGTGTTTACTCAGGCTTTGCATAGCAGGACTCCTTCTCGGATCCTCCCCTTATCCCCACCCCAGACTGTGTAAATTCCTAACTCAAGTCTCCAGTGCTGCACTTACAACACTGCATTATAATTACCCCATACACACCTGTCCCTTCCGCTAGACTGTGAAAGCCTTCAGAGCAAGGACTAGTGTCTGATTCAACGTTCTTTCACCAGGACCCGGTAAAGACCCGGCCTAACGAGACATTCAATTTCTGATGAATAAGAAGATTAATTAATCGTCGCAGACCCTGTTGGTGAGCTGCCCATGTCCCTCGGTGGTCAGCAGCCCCATGCCTACTGATGGCTTCCTGCTCCACGCATCTGCCAGTCTGCCTAACGGCTTTCTCTGGGCACAGGAACTCACAGGGCTCGAGTGGGCAGAGCAGAAACATTGAGAAATTACCTCCCCCTGCAACGAATCTTGGATGGGAGCTGGTGGATAAGGATCCCTGCTTATCCACATCCTAACCCCCTGGGAATATGTTAGGTGACATGGCAAAGGGGAGATTCAGATTACAGGTGGAATTGAGGTTGCAGGTCAGATGACCTTGAAACAGAGATTATCCTGCATAATCGTGGTGGACCCAGTGTCATCAAGAGGGTCCTTACATGTGGAAGA
This sequence comes from Ursus arctos, assembly GCF_023065955.2. Classification (NCBI taxonomy): domain Eukaryota; kingdom Metazoa; phylum Chordata; class Mammalia; order Carnivora; family Ursidae; genus Ursus; species Ursus arctos. The sequence continues at coordinate 2,231,692 of NW_026622974.1, forward strand.
GGGAAGCTGAAGAGAAGTTCGGAGTGTAGCACAGAGAACAGGACCTGCTGTGCCCGCTCTCAAGGAGGGGGACACAAGCCAAGGAGAGTGGCAGCCTCTAGCCGCTGGAGAGCGTAAGGATAGGGATTCTGACCTAGAGCCTCTGGGAAGGGTGATTTCAGCCCGGTGAGACCCATTTTGGGCTTCTTCCTTGCAGAACTGTAAGACCCTAAATGTATTGTTTTAAGCTGGGAAGTTTGTGTTCCTTCATTACACTGTGGCAGGAGGAAACTAACAGGCCCTCCTGGAGGCCCAGGGGGACGATTCCTAGTTGTTCAGATCAGTAATCTGCTCATTAACCCGCCCCATATTGGCCTCCTGCACTTCCTATTCTCACTTCCCTGCCTTCTCTACCAGTACTTCCTAAGGTCACCCCCAAAGAAATGACCTGCCTCAAATCCTCGCTTTGGTTTGCTTCTGGAGGAACTCAACGTAAGACATTAATTTGTTGGAGGGACTAGAGAGATATCTGACCGAGAAGACCTGGGCCACCCTGATCCACCTATGATTTGACCCAGATCTGATACCTGACAGCTTCAGGATCTTTGGGCCAATTAAGTTCCCAAGATGATCAAATGTATGGGAATCTGGAGGCTCAGGGGATGGGCTCCCATTCCCAGAGCTGAGGGGAAGCCCAGAAGTGGTCCAAAGGGAGAGGCCGGACTGGGTGGAATGGAACCGAGGGGAGGGAGGGTGGGTTCAGATCTGGGGGTCAGAGGTGTGGGATGGGGTGGGCTTGAACTCAGATGTAGGCGATAGGCTGTTTTTAGGTGGTGGGTTTGTGCATGCTTATTCCATTACATCTAAGGAAACGCCGTGTCCTCCCTCCCCGTCTCCCATGCAATAGAAACCAACAGTGCAATGGTGCCAAGTGCTTTCCATTTAATAACAGCTTAAGAGGCTGTTTCCTGTCTGCGCTTAGAGGAATTCCCTGAGGGAGGGAGGGAAGGAGAGAAAGAGAGAGAGAGAGAAAGAGAGAGAGAGAGAAATTCAGAAGGCCACGCAGCCAACAGCTCTGGGCCTGTGACTCTCCCACCCCATCCCAGCTCTCCACGTCTCAGCACCTACTGCCTCCTTTGTCTTGGCTCCTGTCGCTCTCTCTGTTCAGCTCTGACAGGTCTGCGGCCCACCTCCAGGAGGGCACCAGGGTGGAAGTGGAGCGTGAGAGACAGGGGACAGGACAGAGGGGGTGGCGCTGTACCCCGGATACCGCCCAGAATGGCGAGCCTCCTGAGCCAGCCTCTCACCCTACGGATGAGACCAAAGGCCAGGAGTGTCAGGGTCACACCACTATGTCTCCAGACCTAAGGACGGCAGGCTGAGAAGGATGTTGGCAAACAAGAGTGTGTCCATCAGGTCTGGGCCTGACAGGCGAAGGCTGTGGGAGCTTCTGGGAAAGGAGGGAGGACTGAAGGGCTAGGGGACCCCAAGCTTATGCGATCCAAGTCTGCAGTCACAGGTATGGGACTGGCTTGCAACTATCTGAGGGGTATCAGGCAGAAGGAATGGACTTCTCCTCATTGGCTCCACAAACAGAGCCAGGGCCACGGGGTACAGAGAGGCAAGTTTGGGGCTCAGCATCCAATTGGCTTTTACAAAAATTCAACTGTTTAAAAATAGACCTGGTCCCCTGGCAAAGTAATGAGCTACCTGTCATTGGGTATATTCAAGTGGAAGCTGGACCATCACGATTCAGGGATGCTATCACGGGAAGCTCTGTGAAGGATGCATTACTCTGACTGTGAAAACGTCTCCATAATACACCAGAGCTGCCCTCTGACAGGTGCTGTGGTGTAGTCGAGAGCACAGACTGGAGCTGGCTGGCCCTGGTTCAAACCCCTGCTCTGTTGTTGATGAGCGGTGGGGCCTGGGGCAGCTCACAGAAGCCCCCCCCCCCCGCTATAAAATGGGGGGAGGGGAAAGAACAGTACCCCCCTTGTTAGGACTGCTGCAGAGAAGGAATGAGTTGGCACTGCAGGCAGTAGGTTAAATGCTTGCTATCATCATTACTATTCAGACTCGCTCTTTCTGGAAGCGCAACCAGAACCACCACCCAGGCTGGCGGGAGCCATCCTCTCAACCAACCGGAGAGAGTTTCATTACTGATGACGCTAAGAGAGACGTGCTCTGTGAGATGACTTGTCCCACACCCGAAGCCAGATTACACTTGCCTAAAGGAAGAAGGTGAACGGGGGGACCCCATCTCCCCAAGGCAAGCTCCTTTGGAGGGTGGCAGAGTGCTCAGAAACAGTGAGGCCTGTGTATTCACACTTAGTGACCATGGTGCCCCCAGGTATCCCACATGCTGGTGGCTGTGGTCACAGGGACTCAACAACTCGGACAAACAGATGCCCCCACCCCACACGCGGGGTTTGAAAATAAGCTTCCTTGTGTGTGTGTGACCAGAGGAGAAAGAAATTCAGGTTGTTGTAATGTCCCCTTACCCCTCCCTGTCTGCACCCCATCTTCCCTCTGCCCTCCCTCTAGTCCCTCCCTCTTTCCTCCCCAGGGCTGGATGGGTGTCTTCAGGTCAAAATAACTGGTCAATTCCAGCAACTCAGGAATCTAGCAGGCGGGTCTTGGTGCACACCAGGAATCTGGGGATTTCTTCTCGCCATGTGAGAACCACTCATCGTCTGCCTGAACTTTACACTTCTCTGCTGGCTGAATTGGCAGCTGAAGACCCCCGATGTTGGCCATAGCCCTGACTCAACAGGAAAGGGAGAACTGTGGGGAGCAGAGGGGCCAGTGTGGTCATCCTTACTAAGGATTCCTGGGGGGCCTAACAAATGACCTCTGGGAATGGTCTGCAAAGTACCCCTGCTCTCCCCATGCTGCTTCCAGATTTCCCTGCTATGAACCCACGGCCTCGATCCTCTAAAAGCCTAACCAGCACATACGCACTTCTTCCAGACATACAGACACTTCCCTCCTCCCACACCAGTGCTGTCACAAATCACGGAGGAAACTGTGTCCTGTGGTGCCAGGGAGACCCAATGGGGAGCCCTAGATGTGTCATGACTCCGTGCATCGTTTGACACAAGGGTATCGGGCTTTCCGCTCTGCCCCTCTCCTGCCTGTGGCTGCAGCCCCTACCTTCAGGCACCTTGGCAGGCTGACAGGCAAGAACCATGTTATTCCCCAAACCTCATTTCCACTGGCTTCCAACTTTCCATGGCTGCGATTCTCCTCGGCCGGCAGTCTCCGGTCTCTTTCCACGCTGGCGTTCACACCCTCATTCCCTCTGGGCTGCGCCTTTCCACAGCAACTTACACACCTGTTTCTTTGGCTGCGACAGAAGTGGATCTCACTGGGTGAGATGCTGGGACAGAGACCCTCCCTGCGCCGCTGGAGGGCACACAGCACACCCCACGCCGTCCCTACCCCTGTGTCTAGCTCTCTCCTTGCTTCCCCAAGCCCGCTCACACCTCATTTTCCCAGTCCTGTGCCTCCAGGTCGTGTCCTCTGCCTTCTTTCTCCTTAAGAAAGGTGACCTCTGGGGCCCCAGCCCAGCTTCCGGGCTCTGCTCCCTGGAGGCTGGTGGCCAGGAGTGGTGGCTGTGACTTACAAGCAGCCCCCAGCTGCCACCCCTGGGCGAGAAGCCCTATCTAAGCATCTCGGGTAACATCATGCCTCCTCTCAGCTTAAATGTCAAGTCTCTGGGAAGCTCCTGGAAAGGAGACAGTGTGTGTCAGACTAGAACGCGCTTCTGGTTTAAAGTCAGAAAAAATTGGGACGAAACTCCAGCCCAGCCATCTGCTAGCTGTGCTGGGAAAGTGACACATGCCACCTGGGCTTCCTCACCTCACCTGAGCCACGGGGAAATGACAGCGGCCAACACCCACAGAGGACCAGGTGGGCTTCCGAGGGCATCATGGATGTTAATCCACGGAATCCTCACGACGAGTTGCAAGGTGGGCGTTGCTGTGATCATCCCCGTCTGACTGATGGGGGCGCGGAGGGCCCTAGCCACGGAGTCACTGCTCAGGGATACAGAACTAGAAAGTGGCCATCTAGACCTGCCTGGCCCTGAATCATTGTCACACGCTGCCTCTCGGACTTACCCTGCGTGCCCATCGGGCTGCAAATACCCAGTCCCCGGGGCACAGCAGGGGCTCAATAAATGCAGGATGGCCTTACCGTTGTTGGTAATTTAGACATGGGGTCTTTGGGCAGGTCGAAGGATGGAATGGATGCAATGAGGAAAACTATCAAACTGGACGAGGAAAAGCAGGGGCACTTTCTGGGAAATCATGCCTCGTCTGCCTCCGCTTCCTGGGGCTGTTGTAACAAATTGCCACAAACCCGATGGCTTGAAACAACAGAAATTGATCCTCGCACAGCATGGGGGCCAGCAGTCTGAAATCCAGGTGTTGATAGGGCCGGGCTCCCTCAGAAGGCTTGAGGGAAGAATCCTCCCTTGCCTCATCCGGCTTCTGGTGGCTCCTGGAAACCCCTGGTGCGTCCCTTAGCTTGTGGCTGCATCACTCTGATCTCTGCCTCGGTCTTCACACGTCTGTCTTAGTGCTTCTCGGTATCTTTTCCCCTTTTGTCTCTTAGGAGGACACCCATCTTAGGGTCAGGGCCCACCTTAAGTAAAATACAGGATAATTTCATCTCGAGATCCATTGCACCACTTCAACCGCCCCACGGCAGGTAGACAGCCCCACGGGAGCTGCCCTCACTCTCATGGGTGCTGGGGACTGGAGCTTCGTGAAGGAACAGCTCAGTGGAAGAGGAGCCACCAGAGGTCGGTGTGGCCCCTAAAGCGTGTGGAAAGCCAGTGCATGCTAGGCTGGGGACCCCAAGACCCTTTGACTGACCCAAGCGGGAGAAGACAGCTGGACGGAGAGTGTCCCAGGGGACGGAGACCCGGAGGTGAGCCCAGTGGGGTCTCTGGAGGCACGTGGAGAAGGAAGGGCTTGGGAATTGGGCTCAGGACCACAGGCAAGCATGGCCTGCGCTCTGACAGTCTGGATCCTGCAGGAACCAGAGTTGTGTTGCTTGGGCCAGCAGGTGGCAATGGACAAATTGGGAACCCCGGACCCCAGGGGCTGGTGGGTATCTTGGAGGAGCCAGGGGTGTGCACAGGTGGGGCGCACAGAGAGCTCTGCGGGCTGAGCCCACAAAAGGTTTCATCAGCATGGGCGACTCAGAGATTCTTTGTGTTTCAGTGGGAGGATTTGATGAGAGGTACAGGGACTAGGGATAGTAAGGCTGAGTGAAGAGCCCTGATGCCTTCCCAAGCACTAAGACCTGTGCTCTCCGTGGAGCTGCTTTTGAAAATGTGGTTTTGTGGCTCTTATTTTGTGGACTCCTCATTCTCCTGGGCCCTTCAGCCCTGGTGCACATTTGAAGGGCACGGTTATCCATGTGTCCCAGGTGGATGGTGCCCCCTGGAGGGTGCTGCGTCTGGGATGGGCTTATTGCTCCCAGGTTACAGAAAGGGAAACTGAGGCTCCAGGAAGCTTGGTGATTTGCCCCCAAATACCCAGCTAATTAAAGATGGGCTCAGAAGAGCATCCAGGGATTTAGAATTCCAGCCACTGGGCTGCCTCAATGATTTTCCTTGGCCCTAGGAATGTTTGCTTTCATGGACTCCTTCCTCCATAAGAAAATATTAAAAATTATATTTTATGATTGCACCAGTAAAAAAAAAAAAAAAAGAATAGAATCCAGACTGTTTTCTTCAACCCCCAAATTCAGAATGGGTCCAACCAGCCCAGCGTGGCTTTGGGGGCCCCTTACTGCTCTGCCCCAGCTTGGCCTGGAGCTGTTCTGCTCAGGCTGTCTCCCTCCCTGTACCTCAGTCACATGGGGCTCCCTGCCCTGCCCACACCCCAAGCCATGGCAGGGGCTGGATCATCAGATAAGCAGGGCTTTTCTCTCCCCATACTTATATGGTCCGGAGACATCACCGCCTCCTGTCTGCGTATGCATTTCTCCAAACACCTCCTCCAAGTAGCCTTCCTTATGATGCAGGCCAACTAAGAGCCCTCACTAGGAACTCCCTTTCTATTAACCAGCTTGAAATTCCCTTTGAACCTTGTGTCTCCCAGCCTCACTCTAAGTCTGAAGGGAGGGGCCCAAGCTCTCCTGTGGGCCAGCCTGCCACCCACACCAGCAAAGCCTGGTAAGCAGCTGGGCACACTGGGAGCCCCATGAGCGTTGAATTAGCAGGACAGCCCCTAGGCCACCTGCACTGAAGTCCTTGCTGTTTCCCTTTTCCTACTTGGGGATTTTGCTTTTCACCTGGTAAATTTGTATACCTCCTTCAAAGCCTCAGCTCCAGCCTTCCACCAGAAGGCCTTTACCTTTCCAGGCAGAGTGCCTCTCTCCCCTTGCCCACTCTCCCCAGTTCCCAGCCTGGGCCTAGGAGTAGCTGGTGGTCCACAAGCATATCCCACTACCGCTCCACACTCGTGGGAAGAAGAGTCTGGAGCAGTGTCATTTTTCCGGCCTGTCTGGGCTGGAGCCCAAGGAACATCTCAGGTCCAGCTGCCAAAAGGCCTAAATGTCTGGTTCCGGAATCTCTTCCCATCTTCTTCATTAATTAAAATCACCTTCAATTCTTAATTAACAGGGAATGGATTATTTAGGTCAGTGGTTCTCCACCCTGGCTGCACAGTTAGGCTTACGGGAAGCTTTTACAAAATTCCGAAGCCTGAGCCTTCAGCTAAATAATCATATCGGAAATGTTGGGAATGGTACCGGGGTCAGTATTTTGGGTAATTTAAAAAAGGCTTTTTGGGTGATTTCTAACTCTCTGTGGGGTGGAAAAGAAGTCATCTAGGTCATGGGTTTTCTCATCAAATGTATCTCCCTTCTGTTCTCATGTTGTCTTTGTCGGATCCTTTTCTGAGTCCAGGGATCTCCTCGGAGACTGGCTGGGAAGAGGCTGGTGGCTCTTACAGCTGCTGGGACAACTCAAGGAATAGTGCAATCCAGCTGCCTGCCTTTGACCAGGTAGTCTTCATGGTCTGTGGGCCCAGGAGAAAAAACAAGACCCAGAGAGGTTGAGGGTCTGTCACAAGGTCACGCAGCCTGCGGATGGCAGAGCTGAGCTGATACGTCAGGTTCTTTCAACAAATGATTTGGTGGTGGGCTGGTTCTAGAGGACGACGAGTCTTGGGGGTGGTGTGGTGTGGACAGCACATTTTCTCAGCCCCCGAGGGTGCAGAGGTGTTCGTCTTCGGTAACAACTCCCAGCCTGCTCTTGGTATGGGCTTTGGGCACATCCCATTGCCCCCTCCTAGTAAACAGACCATGTGCTGGGGCTGACACTCTCCTCTCTCTGTCCCTTCGCCAGCTTTTAGCTCCAGGAGCTTGAAGCAAACTCTACAGCGGTTGTGGCGCTGAGTCACCTATGCCCCTCTTTGGGGACCCGATGCTCCTCTCCAAGCCCAGGCAGGAGAGATGTTTAATTTATCAGACAATGCCACAAGATGTTGTTTACATGCACGCGGAATGTAACACAACGCAGCAAACCGTGAGTATCGTAAACCTGTTTGAGGCTTCTCCTCCTCCGTGTGATAATTAAAGAGACAGTTTGGGTCACACGTGCAAAGTGGCAGCTTTGGGGTACCAAGCCATGGGGGTAAGCTGACGCAAGGGAAAGAAATGTCCTGTCTGCTACCGAGACAGACTCCAGGCCAGGGTGCACACTGCCACCCTCCTCTTCCCCATGGATAGAGTGACAAGTGTCCCAGTATTCTGCACTCTCTTCCTTCGTCCCTGACCTGTAGTGTGAGTTGGAGGCTGAGCCCATACTCTGTGCTAGCTATTACCATATTTGGTCCTCGGAATAACCCTAGGAGGTAAGAGCTATTACCGGCCCATTTTACAATAATCTGATTATCAAGGTCATCACCACCATTATGGTTAACATTGGTGCATATTTACTCTGTGTGGAGCTCGAAGTCCTCTACACATGTCATTCATTTAATCTTGCAACAGCCCCGGGGAGTAGGTCCAACTATTATCTTTATTTTATAGATGGGAGAAACTGAGGAACGGAGAGGTTGAGTAACCTGCCCAAAGTCACACAGCTAGAAAGCAGAGGTGAGGAAATAATCCATTCATGTGCTGAGTGAGAACGCCTGGAAATTTGGGGGCAAATGGTGTAGACGTGGCCCCCTCCCTCACAGAGCAGGCAAATTAACCCACTAAGCAGCCTCCGGCTGGACAGCAGCTGGGCCGGGCCTGGAGCTAGGTGCCCTGGTTCTCTGAATTCATCTCCTCTCTGCTTGACCATGCTCTTAGCATTCTCTTTCTCTCTTTGTGTGTGTATGTGTATATATGTATATGTGTGCACACACACACATTTGTGTGAGAGGTTAATCCAGAAACCTATTTATACTGACACATTTAATCTGGAACCAACCACTGTTTTTGGCTATTCAACTAATCAATTAAACTAATGGAGTTAAACTGAATTGAATCCAGCACAATTCCCTCCTTTGGGCTTCTACAGGCTGGAAATGCAGAACAAATGCACTCCAAGGAGTCCGTGTAGACACACAGTTGACGGGCAGGCTTTAGCATTTGTCTGGCTCAAGACCAAGTTCCTGCACTTAGCAGCTGGGAATGCTTGGTCTGGTTGCTTAACTTCTCTGTGCCTCAGTTTTCTCACTGTAACGGGAAATGAGCACGGTCCCCACCTGCCCGGGATAAATGGATATAAAGCACTAGAACAATGTCTGACACAGCACTCAATAAATTAGAGCTATTGTCAGCAGCAGCAACATTATAATGAATAAGACGGTGTCTCTCAATCTTTGTGCAGAAGCACACTGGGGCTGATTTGCTTTGCTCAAGCTGACAAGTGGTAAAAACCGGAGGAGGGGTGTCAGACTTCACACTCCCGAGACGATACAGTGTCAAGGGCACTGGGACTACAAGAGAGAACACAGGGGTTCTCGTCCCAGCTCTGACGTTGGATGGGGACCCCCCCACCGCTGATTGTGGTCTCAGCTTTCTCCTCTGTCAATTGGGGAATGCACCATGGAACCTTCTAGGACCTTCTCTGGCTCTCACCTTCTAGAGTTGCTAGGAGTGTCTCTCCTCTCTCCTTCCCGCCTTGAGCACCTGGTGCTGCCACCCAGGACTCTGAGGGGCACTCTGGGTTGGGGGTGCTTTGGGGTGGGGTGGGGGGCATAAACCTGAACCTGGGTTGCTAGCCCCGTGTGGAACAAGCTCTTTGATGTATAGATAAGGTCCGCTGACACCCGGGGCAAGAGCTCTGCACGTTCTTAGACTGGCCTAGGGGCGGGGGCTGCCGGCTCTGCCCTCACCCCAGAGCCGGCCCTGGGATCCAAGCAGGGTGAAGAGTGAGCCAGGGTCATGCTTGTATGAAAGGTGGAGCCCGAGTTCTACTGCGGGCCCATCGGGCTGTACAGTTCTTTCTTCTCTTTCCCGTGTAAGGCCTTACCAGCGCTAGAATCTTTGCTGCTGAGAAATAGGTTTGGGAAAATAGTTTTGGCTTAAAACCTGTGATTTTTTTTTTTAAAGGCCTACTTCTAGGAAAATTTCAAGGACTCTTGAGAATCGATGTTTGGGGAGAGACGTGTATCTACTCCCCTTCTCCAAAGTCACGGCCTAGTAGGAATGATGAAATCACACACTGATTCAGCGCTTGCTGTATACAAGGCTTTGTTCTCAGAAATCTGCATATACTCACTCCTTCGTTTTGTTTTGTTTTTTTAAGATTCCATCCATTTATGAGAGCGAAAGAGAGAGAGCAAGAGAAAGAGGGAGAGAGCAAGCAAGGGGAGGGGGCAGAGGGAGAAGCAGGCTCCCCGCTGAGCAGGGAGCCCAATGCAGGGCTCGATCCCACGACCCGGGATCGTGACCCAAGCCGAAGGCCGACGCCCAACCGACTGAGCCACCCAGGTGCCCCTCATTTGCTTTTTTTTTTAACAGCACCAGGTTAGAAGTTTCATCCCTGATTTTCAGATGAGGAAATGGAGGCTGGAAGGCGTTTTCCCACAGCTAAATGCTGGTTGAGCTGGGATTTGGTCCTACTTGACTGGTCAGGAGTGCAAGCTCTTAATCACCATGGAGGCTGCCCTGTGAGTCAGGGTTCCATCGAGAGCTGGTGGTCTTAGATTTGCAGCCTGATGCCTCGGACGGCCCTCTGTGTGATCTTGCATAAGTCCATGACCCCTGGGCCCGCATTCCTCCCCTGGAAATAAGACAGGCTATGCTGCAGAGCTGCGACAAGGAATTGTGGGTAACGTAGGCTCCCAAATCTCAGAGGGGGCCTGGCGGGACACAGAAGCACTTGTTAAGTGGCCTTCTTATTTGGATTTAGAGGAATAACATACTGCTGAGGGGGCCTTGACTGCAAAGCCTAATTACTCTGAAATTCATAGAAATTAAGATGCACCTAAGACAACATCGCCTATACATATAGAGGGAAAGTTAAAAACCATTCTGGGGAAAACATCCACAGAGAACCTTCCCAGAGCACTTACGTGTTATTTGTAACTGCCATGCTAATTTGAGTGAGTTGCCAATTGCTGGTGGGTCCCTGACCAGTGTCTGGGTCTGTTCAGGAAGACAGGTCTTCTGAGGGCTTGGGTCTGGAAGGAAGGAAACTACTGATGGGGAAGCAGTCTCTGGCTCACACTCTCATCAGTGCAGACAGGTCTTCCTCTGAGGATTGAAATCAGTGTTTCGTTTTTTGCTTATTTTTCTTGCTCAGAATCTTTGAAATGCCAGGGATGGAAAGCAGCTTGAAGAACTTGAGGCTCAGCAGTTCTAGGTGTGTGTGTGGGCCCAGGGTCGTCTGGAAAAGCAGACATGAGGAGAAGGCACTCTCCTCCCCTCCCTCACCGGTGAGTGCGCTGGAGGCTCTTCGGGCGAGGTAGATCGAGATGGGGTTGCCCAGGTATGGGAGGTCCGCGTGCTGGGGCGGGAAGGGAGGTCCGCGTGCTGGGGCGGGAAGGGAGGTCCGCGTGCTGGGGCGGGAAGGGAGGGGCGTCTGGGGACTCAGGCCCGCGGCACGGCCATCCAAAGCCTCAGTTCCACAGCCCCAAAGCTGAGACCACAGAAGCCGAGCAGCACCAGGCGAGACCAAGCAGGGACGCCGGCTGAAGTGTTTTACTTACATCTACTCACTTGCTCCTTCCAACAACCCAGGGAAGTAGATATTCTTATTGTTGACCTGGTTTCCCAGTGGAGAAACTGAGGCACGGTTGTTGACTAGCTTCCCCACACAGCTGGAAGGGGCGATGGGGCTGTGGAGCCAGGCAGTGTGACACTGCAGTCTGAATTTTTGTTCCCTGTGCCTCTTGGATGCGTGTCAAATGCTGTGTAGATGAAGGGGTTACTTTTAGGCAGGGATAGGGAGGCTGGGGCATGGGAACTCTTCTTGACCTCTGAAATCCCCCCCGGTGGGCCTAAGTCTGAAGCTGGTTTCTCCGTGGGTTACTTTGTGTAGAAGAAGCAGAGCCGGCTGACAAGCCCCGTGGAGCTCCCAGTTCTCGACATAGGAGTTGGAAGACGTGAGTGTAGCCAGCCTCAGGAGAGGACGCCATGGCCTGGCGGTCCTGAAGGCTCCACAGAGAGCCTCCACTCCCTTCCTCAGGGGTTGAACCACATCCTCTCCTCAGGGGGAGCCTGTGTCTGACACCCCCACCCCTCCTGTCTACCCAGCCTTCTCCTCCCAGCAAAGTGCAAAAACAGCAAATAAAATCTTCAAACTTGTTGTCCTTTTTCTTTTTCAAAGATGTCACTGGTCTGTGGTTGCCATGGCAACACCTGCCAGCTTCTCTGAAGTCAGCTCTCAGTTCCCTCCAGCGGCCTTGGCAGCCTCCCTGCCACACGCCCCTCCTGCCTGGCCCTCTGCCTGCCCTTCCAGGTCCCGGGGCCCAGCGTCCCCTTCCTCCTGTTCCTCCAGGCGGGGCGGGCCGAGTGGAGGGGCACTTCAGGGCCACCCGGCACACCGGCGGGTAAGTGACCGTAATGGGCTCCCGGGTGGCACGGGCCTGCCCACTCCACCGCGGCCTCCCTGCCACTGCTGCAGCCTCCTTTGTCCTCTAGAGCTCTCGGTCTGTCCCCCAAAGCCCAGAAGGCTCCAGGGTGGTTGAGAAGAAAGAATCTGTGAAAACCGGTTAGCCTGACCCTGGGCAAGTTATTTCACCTCTCTGAGCCTCACGTCCCCCTCCACAAAATGGGTGACTAAGACTTGCCTTAAGGGTTACCATGGGGCATCACGGAGAAGGGCCTGGAAAGACCTACACAATAGATGCCGCAGGGACAGCCCTTCCTTCCTCTCTGCTTCCTGTTGTTCCCACCCCCTCCCTTCTCCTGCCATCTTCTGTCTCTGTGAACCCACCAGGCTTCCCTCTCTTCTTCTCCACCGCCCTCCCGGCCCCATCTTGTCTCCATCCCTGCCAACCCAGGCTTTACCGCTAAGGCAGGCATCGGAGCCAGCAGCACCGCGCGGCCTCCGTTCTTCCCGGGGCCACAGGGCTTCTTGGGCAAGGTGGGAGCACAAGAACAAGCGTGATGGCAGGGGAGAGCATTTACTGAGCACTTACGGTGTGCCAGATTCTATCTGAGGAGCTTTCCACAAATCAGCTCATTTAATCGTCACGTCACCCCTGGGGGACACTTACTGCTACCATCCCGATTTTGTAGCTACAAACACCAAGGAGTGGCAGGAAAGGAGGGGCAGCGATTCTATGACGTGGGAGCGACATGAGAAGGGGGAGGGGGAGGGGGAGAGGAGGCCTGGCAGCTCAGAGGCGTGAAGTTCCCTTCCTTCTGTTCTCGGGCCTCGGTTAACTCTGCCATGATATCCCAAACACTCCTGGGGACCACCTGAATCCCTGCAATCATTCTCGGTCCAAGTGCAAGGTCACCCATGGAGTCTCTCCCACCACCCTCCTCCCGAGTCTATCGGGGTGCCTGCCTCAGGGAGGAGGGCCGTCTCCGTCTGCTCTCCCTGCCGGGTGTGGGGCTGTCCCGGTGTGCATGGCGGGCACAACTCCCCGTCTCCTTCAGCACAACCTGTACCGGGGGTTCGGCGGGAGGCTTCCTGCTGCCCGTGCCAGCTCCGGGAGGCCGGGGCCTGGCTACCCGTCTCACCTCCCCTTCTCAAGCAGAGAGGCTGCGCCAACTGCCTCCCCACTGCCAGGAACACGAACTCATTCCAGGAGCAAGGATTTACTCACAGGCAGACAGGGGGCCCTGACAGGGACAGAGTGTGGTGACAGGTGGAGGGACGGAGCTGGCCAAGAGCTCTCATCTCCAGAGGCCTCTGCCCGGTTACCGCTCATCAATGTTCCACTGTCCCTGACTGTGGGCCACTCTGATGCTCAGCAGCTCCACCACCGGCCCTAACTGAGGAGGGAGGGCCCTTGGCTGGCTCCGCCCCCACCTTCTGAGTTCAGAGCAGCCTCTCTAGAGGGCAGGGTCCCAGGCAGCTGACATTAGATGCCCACATGAACCACCTGGGACCCCAGAAAAAAGGTCCTGCTCCAGGAGGCCTGGGGGAGGCCGCAGATGCAGCATTCTTAGTTGCCTGGACACTGCCTGCAGATAGTGAGAGCCCAGATGACCCAGGACTGCCTCCAAGGACCCTACTTTGAGAGTCTGGGGCCTAGGGCTCTCTGGAGGCACACATGACCCCGCACCCCCCCCTTCTTCTCCTTCAAGAACCAGACACAGCACAGTTGTTCTCAATTGCTGCTTACCAGTCACTCAGGTCCCCCCTGAGCACGTTTGAACTAAGACCATGAGCTTCCAGCCACAGAATCCAACATCTGGTCCCCTCCTTGGGGGACGCAGTCCTCACAGACCCCTCTGGCCTTACACACTGACAAGGGTGCCCAGGCGAGAGCCTCACAGACGGGCTCTGCCACCCACACTCACTCCTCAGCATGGTCACACAGAAGATGACAGAGGTCCGGAGAGATGGGGAAGCTAGGGGAAGACGCCGTGAGCGTCCGAATGTAGTCTTGGCTACTCTAAAAGCCCTCAGATGAGGATCTGAGGGTCACAGTGAATCCCGAACAGAAAAGACCAAAAATAGGCAAGAACCCTGCATTTGCTTTCTGCACTGCATTCCAACCTTGTGTAGGAAAGGTCATTGACTTACTTCCTCTTGGGTTTTCCCCTCCTATCTGTAAAAGGATACTTCTCAGCTGGATCATGTCTAGAAAAGGTTTCAACCATCAGGCCGGGAGGGTATGTGTGCACACAGACATAAGAGGATGGACCAGATGACATCTCAAGGTCACTCGCAAGTCAGAGGAATCTGTGAATTGCCTACCATCTCCTGGGCATCATGGAAAGAAAAAGGCCTGTCCCTACCGCAGTTTGTGGTCTTGGCTTTGATTAAATCTGGAGATTAATTTTTCCCAGTGACAGAGTGGCCAGCCTGGAAGCCATAATCCCTTCAGTAGTTCAACATGTTTATGAGGGTGAGAGGGTGCTTAATGCCGCAGTTAAAATGCTAAGCTGAGTAATCAGTTCATTAGGAATTTACTCAATATGTTTGCTGTCTGCAGCTGGGCCCCACTCCCCTGGATAGAGAGAAATCAGCACACAATGCAGCCAGTGACAAGAGAAACTCTTCCAACATCGACAGCAATGCTCGGAAATGCCCTGACCCAGAGGAGAAGCCTGGTCCAGCCCCCCACAAGGGCAGGCTGTGGACCCGACTGGGGAGAACTCTTGGTGTGGCGTAGGCCCAGGGGCTGGACGTCAAGCCCTGGAAAGAACAGAGAGTGAATCGGGCCAGGTGCAGATAAGCCAGAGTGTCTCGTGCTAAGTTCCCCCAGAAGAAGACCCTAAGACAAGGATTCGAGGGCACATAGTTTATTGGGGAGGTGGTCCCTGAAAACACAGGAGGGGTGTAGGGGAAGTGGGGTGGGGAAGAGAGGGCAGCTAATAAAAGATGTGTTCTCAAGCATGTTACAATGGTGGGCAACTGGGGCTCAGTCCCACCGGGACCTCGTCAGGGCTCTCCCTGCTGAGGGGTGAGGGCGCTGGGATGGGAGGGCCTGACAGTCAGTGTTGGAGAGCCGCTCTCGCAGTGAAATTCCTCAGCACTTCTGGCTTGCGTCCCTGCCTGGGCAGGGTGTGCGCCGGTGGCCAGAGAAGGCCCTCAAGCCAAAGACACAGGGGGAGGCGGCAGGAGCAGGTGTGAACTGAAATGGTGGGGTCAAGGGGGAAATAACTACAATCCCCACAAGAGTCATCTTAGAGGACACTTGAGGCCCATGGACTGATGAGTTTCAATTTCTGACCCTAACAAGAAGAATGGATGGGTCTCTGGAAAAGGGTAGGACCCCTGAACCCCAAAGCACAAGGACTTTTTGGGAGAACTCAGCAGGTAGCAAGGCCTCCTAGGGAGACTCACTCAGGCTTACGGAGGGCCTCTGGGATGGCGGGCATCTCAGCGGAACTGTTCCTGGGTTAGAAATGAGCAGGATGTTGGAGATGTGCCAGGCACTTCTCTGGGTGGAGAACAGCCAACAGAGTTGCCCCGCGGTTAGGATGGAGCATCTCGATTGAAATTTTAATAAATCATCTGGAAGACGGAGTACACAGTGAGAGCTGGAAATCTGCAAATGGCACTAAGTTTTTTGGGGGAAGTGAAATGTCAAACCAATGGGGATACACACTACAGAATCCCACAAGGGTGTGTGTGAGTGGGCAGAAAAGTGACAGATGAGATTCGGTGTGGGCAAGTGTAAGATAGTGTATTTAAAGACAAATATCTCAAACTCTACAGGACTTCCTTCTGAGATGATGCATACCACGGTGGTTTATTTTAGGAAGAGTGAGGAGGGGGAGGAGAACTGACATATATGGAGGGGCTACTAGGTGCCAGGTGTTCATGGATTTGGTTGAGTTTTCTGCATGCGCAATGAGGACATGTGGCTCAGAGGGGCAAAGCAAGTTGCTGGAGGCCACCTAGCTGGAAGGGGGAGCTGAGATTCGGATTCTGACTGTGTTCTGTCTGGTCTGTTCCCTGAGGATAGGAGCCCGATACATGAAGTGACCTGAAGACCACCAGGGACCGGCCACGAGGGAAAGACACTGGGAACAGATCCCACAGGCTCCTAGCTGTCCCTTCCTCTCTGGCCTGCCCTGCTCAGTCTCTTTGTTGGTTCTTTCAACAAAACATTTTAGTGTTGCAGGCCCTCTGGGCCCTCTCTTTTCTTTATCTAGTCCTTTTCCCTTGAGGAAATACCGTCATATGCTGATGAGAGCGAGTCCGTGTCCCCAGCCCCAGCCTCACCCTGAGCTCCAGGCTCACAATTGGACTCTCAGGACATCTTCAGTGGGCGTCTAACAGGCATCTCAGACCTAACAGGACCATAAACAAGCCGTCACTGTCCCCCAGGAGCCTCTGTTTCTACAGTCTTTCTCATCCCCGGAAATGACAACCCCGTGGAGTTTGTCCTTCCGCCTCTGCAAAATGGCTGTGTCCTGAGAAGGTCAGTGGAAGGGAGGGGAGGTGGGCAGAAAGCTGTGAAGTGTGGGACTGCTTACTTTTGGAAAGATGAGGGTGAGAAGGGATGGTCGGAAGTCCAAGGAACCATGGCGTAGGCAGAGAAATATCAGTGGGTTTCAACAGCAGATCCAAGGGTGGTGGGATCAGGGGATGGTGAGAATTAGGGGATGGCCCTGAGAAGGGGGGACATATAGATGACAGGAGCAAAGCAGAGAGGGCCCCAGGCCCACCAGCCATTGCCATACTGGGAGTCCCCCCTCGGCTCCCCACTTCTCTCTGCCTAAGGTCCTCTTCCCGTCTCATCCAAACCCCACTTCTTCTCAATAGCAGTGAGAGGGTAAGCAGCTGCTTCAGGAGCTAAACTCCCAGCCTCGTATGGCCCAGGTCGGAGAGTGGGGTCCCCGGGCCCACCTGGCCGGTGCACAGCAGGCCCCAGGCCTGCCAGCCAGCAGCGGCCCCAGTTCTTCCTCAGCCGGGGCTTGAAAAGGAGAGGGAATAGTTCCTCTTGTTGGGAAGATGAAGCCAAACGAAAAAAAGCTGTAAAGTCACCGGATTGGAAAATGAGAAAGCAGAATAAATAGGCTCTCGGGAGGGAAATAGGTCTTCCCCGCTCTTTGAACAGGAATAAACAGGGAGAACGCCTGTCAGGAGGGGACCCACACCAGGAAACAGGTGACTTGGCCCCTTCAGGAATCTTCTCTTCAGCCCACCCCTTCCTTCTCCAGGACCACCAGGCAGCAGGGGCCCCGCCTGCTGGCCACCTGCCTGTCCCCTCCCCATCCACGCCCTGTCTGCCATTGCCTCTGCCCTGCTCCTTCCTGACACCACCCTCTGCCTCTGTTCCATGGAAACAAAGCCACCCCTCTTCTCAGCCTCACTTCCTGTGAGAAGCCTTTTTACGCCTCTCTCTTCTCCTATCTGACTGAGGCACAGTCCTTGATAGATCAACTCTCTATCTGTTCCCCACCCCCACCCCCTGGGCACCTGCTTGCCACTCTGTCCCTTGACTGAGCCATTTGCCCAACCTCCTGTAGCTCATAGCATGTAATCAATGTGTTTCAATGTCTCCTCTGCCAGGAAGTCCCCCTTGATCTGTCTTCAGCCCTCTTCTGGTGGACTGAACGCTTCCTCTTTATACCATTGCGGGTAAAGGGTAATTCCAGTTACGTCACAAGCCCTCTGGTCTGGTCTGAAGGTGAAACACTCCCAGGATGGAGTCTCACCTCCTCTGTCTCCTTGAGAGCCGGTCCATTTCTGTATCCCGCCAGGCTTCAGCGTGGTGGACTACGTCACGACTGGGATGCGGGCTCACCCTGGGGAGCGTGACATGCTAGGAGCAAACCCAAGAAGGGGACGGACTCAGCCACACAAGAAGAACCCGCTGGCACATCCCCCTGCACCGCACCACACACAGAGGCACACACCTCACAGTGCACCAGAGACAGACGATGCACATCCAGGCACGGCCTCCCATCTCTCTGCCCTCTCTGTGTCTCTGCTGGGCCACTTTATTGTACTTAAAAATCAGTGATGATCTCCCACCAAAACAAAATCCTCACCCAGCTAAACACCAGAGCACCCTTTTCCTCTAAACACCCAATAGTCCCCACATGTCTGCGCCATAAGGAACTTTGAACAAGCTCGTCCAACCTCTTCATTTTACAGACGAGGAAACTGAGGCCCAGAGTGGGGCCGTGCCTGCCAGAGGTCGTGCAGCTGTGAGTGGCAGCTGGGGCCACAAGGCAGAGCGGTTGACACCACCCCAGCTCCTCCTGGTGGAGGGAGGCCGGGCATCCAAGAGAGTGAGAAAGGGAGGGAAGGAGAGCTGGGCAGCCTTGATGCGGGGAGGGGGGCTGGGGACACAAGGAGGACACAGGGGAGGGCCACCTTGGGAAGGAGAGAAGTGGGATGGGAGACAGGTCACCTCTGAGCTCCAAGGAAACACTCCTCTCCCATTCTCCTCGCCTCCTGTTGAGGTAAATGCCTTCCCTCAGGGGCTGTCTTCCCCCAACTTCCTCTGCCTGATTTGGGGAAAAATAACAATGAAAAGGTAGAAAGTAGAGACCAGGAAGGTCTACCCACCAGCTCCTGCATCCTCCCTCACGTCTGTTTGTCCATCTGTCTCACTCCCTTCCCCTCTCTGACTCACCCATCCTGCCCACTCCGTGCATGTGCCTGGGGGCCCCCAACTTCAGGCTCCCCCACTTGGACCACCTCATCCACATCTGCTCCTTCTGCATGCTGCCCTCCATGGCCACTTCCCAAAATCTCTCTGGGGACCTTCCTCTCCCATCTCTTCCGTCCCTTCCGTCTGTCCCTCCGTCTGCCAGGACTTCCCAGGCAAGCTGCAAAGCCACCCGTGGGACTCTGTGCCACCGCTTGGGTCGGGAGGCTGTGGGCAGCACGGGGAGGGCCCCAGCTGGCCCCCAGCCTGACAGGGAGGGAGGTCAGCCAACTCCAGGGGGGAGGAGGGCCCAGGCCGGCTGCTTTCCACAAGCCTGCGGGGACAAGGCAGACCCACGTGGAAGCAAACATCTTGTCCGTGTCCCACGGAGGCCGGGGAGGAAATGGGACCAATTAATCCACATTTGCCTCTCCAGATTGGAGTACGAGTGGGGAGATGGAAGAATTAACCTTTTCAAAAATGTAATTTCATAAAATCATCTCACTCGGTATGGGCTCTCTCTTTATTACTATTATTTATGGCCGTATCCGTGCCTCAGGTCAGCACAGGTGTAGAGAGAGGAGGGGCAGAGCGGCGGGGATAGTGACCCCTGGGAGAGAGGAAGGGGAGGGCCCCCAGCCCCCCACATCCCCTTCAGCTCTTCTGCAGATGTGCTCCTCCCTGGGACTGAGTCTCAAGGCACTCTCACCTGTCCCGTGAAGGAATTGCTTTTGAGGCCCTCCTCAGCCCTGTGCTTCTCCATTATTTGCCTACTCCTTGACCTCTTTCTGGAGCTCACCAGGGCTGGTGCTGTGGAGTCCCTGAGGAGCCACCCGCTATGCCTACACCTGGCAGGACAGGAACATCCGAGGACCCACCACCGGAGACTTGCTCCCAGGCTCAGACGATCGGCATCAGGCTCCCTCCACTGCCCATGTGGCTGGGGTGGGGCAGTCTCTTGCCTTCTCCGGCCTCCATTACCTGCCTGTCCTGCCATCCTGCCGGACCTTCCAGCTTCCCTGGCTGCCACCTTGCTCAGCCTCCAGGGACGCCTCATGTCCTCGACTCCTTCAGAGTCTGTGGTGCTCACCTGTACAATCTAGGAGCCTGCATGGCATGCAGGAGGGACAGTGAGGGAACCATGTGGCTGCAGGGTGAGGAGAAGGGAGAGGAGTAGCAACGAGGGCCATCACTGGGACTTGTGCTTTTATTCTGAGCAAACTGGGAGCCAGTGCAGGATCTGGAGCCGAGAAGGGGCATGACCTGCCTTATATTTTCAAAACTGCTGCTCCCGTGTTCTCTGGGGCCTGATCTGCCCAAGCTGCTCCATTCCCTGCCCACCAGATCTCCTTCCCCTCCCTGGGACCCCGTGGACCCCTCCCTGCATTATTTTAACAACGTCCACTGGATGCCCATCTCAGAACTGTGTCTGGAAGGCAGGGAAGGAGAAAGATGTGCCCCTGCCCTTGTCAAGGCCTCCAGCTTGTGGAAGAGATAAGATTCCCTCCCCAGCAACTCCTACAGAGTCCCGGGTGGACCTCTAGTGTCCCAGGCCTCGGCTCTATCCTGCCACTATGTTGCTGTGTGACTTTGGGTAAGCAGCTTACCCTCTCTGAGTCTCTGTTTTCCTCCCTGGAACATCAAGGGTTTGGACCCTGTGGTCTAAGGTCCTTTCCAGCCAGGCCACTAATTCGCTTGGATCCATGGAGGAGGAGAAGGAGAAGGAGGTGGAGGAGGACGAGAAACATTAGGGCAGGATTTCCCACAGGGGACGGAAGCCCTCACCTGATTCCCAAAGGTGGGTCTAGCTAGAAGATGCGGTTCCCACCTCCTTGTCAGCTCCAGATCCTCATCTCCTTGCTGCTCAGCTGCCCCTCCCACCCCGCAGCTTCTCCTGCCGCACCCCCTCCGAGCCCCCTCTCTGGCACTGAGAAGGAAGCACATTAAACCTGCCAGGTCAAATCAGATCAGCGTGTGCAACAATTTAACAAAAGATGGATCCGGCAGGTGTGTGCGGTTTTTAAATAGAGCTTCCTTGGAGCCGCTTGTTTCGCTCAGAATGAAAACAATTGATTATCTTTAGAGCCACTCACTGAAGCTTATGGCCTTGATACAACCGGCCTGAGGTTTCCAGGGGCCCGGCCCTGCTCCCCAGCCCTGGGGCCTGCAGCAGCCCCGTTCTCGGGAGGGGGGGGGGCGGGGAGCACCGCTGCAGGCAGCATGGCCGGCAGCCAGGGGCCTCTCCTCTGCTGGGGGCCCAGCCCGGCAGCCCTGAAAACACAGGGAAACCAAACTCCTTGCCTTGGGGAAGCTTCTAGTCTATAGCTAGTGTGGACGGTGGACAGGAACAAGTCAGTGCACACACTCTAAGACATCAGGTAGTAAGCAACACGTGCTGCCGGGAAGCAGAAAGCACGTTAAAGACTTGGAGGGGAGTGAAGGCTGAGGCACCAGAGCTCCTGAGACAGGCCAGGCAGGGAAGATCTCTCTGAGGAGGGCATGGAGGGTACGTATGAGGGCTGAGCTTTGCTGACATGGGGCACGGATGGGAAGGGGAAAAGGGCTTTGGGACACAGGGGACATCTTGGAGTCCTCTGTGCACTGGGTCCAAAACCGAGGCGGGGTCAGGGATGGGAAGCAAGCCCCCTGCCCCTATCCACCCATCCTGGCCTTCTGCCTCAGTTTCCCTGCCAGACACTGCAGTTCCCTGCCAGTATGTTGCTATACTGAGAGTCCTCAGACTCATTTAGCTGAGACAAGAAGACCTATTTAACACCTACCAGCCCCTTCCCAGGGGTACAGATACTATCTCCCACATACCAGGTTGGGTGGGGTTCCACTGCCCATGGGCCGATGGCTCAGAATCAGGACAGAATGCCCAGCTGGCTTTGAGTACTGCCCTCTGCCTCCATGTCCCCTGTTCCTAGGCTTGACCTGCTGGTCGATATGCTCCCCCATACAGAGTCCTGTCTAGCACTTTCTTTACCATGGGTGAGGCCCGGTGGGACCTATAAAAAGCCCTCATGCTCTGCAGAAGCTCTGGAAACCCTCCAACTCTGCCTCCTGTTCCTCCCCTCTCCTGCAGTCTGGTTTCTGTCCCACCGCCTTGCAGATTCTGTCTCTTGGCCACACTGATGTCTTGCTTGGGCAGTCCACTTACCTGGGTGCTGGCCTCACCCCTGG
This sequence comes from Ursus arctos, assembly GCF_023065955.2. NCBI lineage: Eukaryota > Metazoa > Chordata > Mammalia > Carnivora > Ursidae > Ursus > Ursus arctos. Next base: position 2,253,552 of record NW_026622974.1, read on the forward strand.
ACACTGACTTCCAGCCTGTGGGTCCACCCTGCCTCACCCATGTCCACCCCAGAATCTAGGAGCCCAGTCATGGCCAAGTCCCTGGTTGCAGTTCATCTCTGGCCCCCAAGGGCAGACCCTGTAGCTGGGTGTCCCTCAGGCGTCTACACAGCTTTCACCTGAGCCTAGCCCCCTGTGGCAATGGGACAGTGTTACCCTGTAGTCCCGGGAAAGGCCAGCCGGAATGAAATGGACTGGCCTAGGGATGGGCTGGAGCGGAGCTTCCTGCTAATGCTGTGGTCAGTCCTGTGTTTACAAGAAGTGTTAGAAAGCTCAGGGAAAAGCAACCCAGGATGGGAAAGCGGGTTTGTGGAGGCGATGGAGCCCAGGTCCAGTGGGAAGCAGGACACCTGGCTTTGTCCTTGGCTCTGCTCCCAACGACCCGGGTGACCTTGGATAAATAGCACTCTTGTTCCTCATATGTCAAACAAGGGCCTCTGGGTCCAATCAGTGGTTTTCCAACTATGTGCCATGTAAGGTTCCACGGAGCCCTTCCAAAGCCGCCCCACCCCAACCCCCCTGCCCAGGGTGGAGGTGAAAGTAAGGGGTTCAATTTCCCCCCCACCCTATTTCCAAACAGTAACTATACTTGTGCTCCTGCTGTTCGTCCAAGGCTGCCTCAAAATGCTTCCATTCAAACAAGTGGTGAGAGTCTTCCAAATCCTTTTAAAACCACTTTACTAGATGACTTCGAAATTCCAAGAATTAAAGATTAGTCACCAGTTGATGACCGCAGCCCTCGGTGTGTGCTCTCTCTCCTCCACCACTCTTCTGGCCATCATCCTCAACATCTTTAGTGTCCCTGAAGATGATCTGTTCCACACCCTGGCCCCTCAGTCCCTTGATCACTGCCCCCAACACCAAAGATCTTTTCCTTTCCTTAGCCTTCCCCACACATGGCCACGCCCTAGACCTCGTCATCATCAATAACCACCTCTCCTCTGAATTCTTGACTTCAAGGATCCCCTTGTCTGACTCTTCCATCCCCTATAGTATACCTGCTCCTAGGCTAACAATGCTCCCACCTGCTGAGACCCCTCGTCCAGATTTGCCTTGGTCACTATCCACCAAACACTTCTTGTTTTCCTTCATTACTCAGCCCAGATTTCACAGACCAGCGTCCCCCGACTATCCTCTTCTTAGCACCCTGGATGCCCTTGTCCCCCCTCTCCCTCCTTCAACAATCACTTGGAAAAACCACAATCCTGGTTAAACCCAACCATCCATTTACTTGGCACCTGCACCCCATCAGCCAACCGCTATCTAGGACCCTGTAGAGAGCATCACACTGCCCTGCAGACTGGTTCACATTGACGATGAGGCATACCTGTTATTGCCAGATCCTGTTTCTGTACTTGCCTAGTAAATGCGCTTTCTAACTCTACACGGAAATTATTTTAAAATGTCCTGCATTCCTCAAATCATCATTTTCTCTGCTTCCCCCGCCCCCCGCCACCGGATGACAGCTTTGACGCACACTTCATAGAGCAATCAATGAAATCAGAAACCCATCTCTTCTGTCCACCCCTAGTTCACCCACCTATCTTCATCTGTTCTCACCTTTTCTGCCTTCTTTTCTGTTGACAAGGGGGAAAAAATGTCCCTGCTGCTTTCTAAGACCAAGTCCTGTACTCGTGAACAGGAGTCTGTCTGTTCTTATCTTCTCAAGGACTTTTCTCCTGCAATGATTCCCTCTGTCCACCCGCATCACCACTGTCCCTCTCTCTTTGGGTCATTCCCCTTAACAAACATGTCTTGGTGGTTCACATCACAAAAGAAAAAAAAAATCTTTCCCTTGACCCCACATTACCTTCCAGTCCCTCTATTTCCTTGGCCCACCTCTGCCCCCAGCAAGAGATTTACTGGTTCGTCCCATCTCTGGGTTTCATCCCCACCTCTCCATGACAAAGACGTTGTTGATCAAGGTCACCAATGACTTCCTAATACCTCAAAGCCAAATGACAATTCTCTGTCTTGTCCTTACCCAGTCTCCCCACGGCATCTGACCCAGTTGGCCCTATCTTCTTTCTGAAACGCTCTTCTGGGCTCACACTCCCTTGGTTTGCCCCCAGCCTCACACGTTGCTCCTTCTCAGCCTCCTGCGCCGGCTCCCAGACCTCTACCGCCATATTGCCCCTCACTCTGTCCTTCTGTCCTCTGCTCCCATGCCTACACTCTCTTCCCAGCTGATCATATCCAATCGCATCCTTGTATTTGGTGAAGACTCTTACAATTTTATCTCCAGCGCAGACCTTTCCCCTGGACTTGGTCAGAATTGCACAGCCAGCGACCAACTTACTATCTCTACTTGGATAACCACTGGGCAACTCAAACCAACAGAGAACAATAAATTCCCTCTTCCCATTCCACATCTGCCTCCCTCTGAGCAGCCCCATCTCTGACACCCTACCAGCCACCCATCCAGTTGCTCTTGACCCCTCCTCGCATCCCCTCACACCAAATATCCCATTCATCACTAAATCTTCTCAGCTCTACCTCCAGAATCTAGCTGGGATCCAATCCCTTCTCAGCACCTCCAAGGCTACTGCCTGGCCCAAGCCACCATCACCTCTCACCTGGACCACGGCATGAATCTCATTTACCTCCTTGCTAGAATTTTCTGGCCCACCTCCAATCTGTCCTCCACAGAGCGGCTGGAGGGACCTATCTAAACCGCAATCAGGTCAGGTCAGCGTACTGTTTATAAACCCTTCCAAGGCCCCTGAGGCACTGACGATCAAAGCCTGCGAGCCTCTGTGTGATTCAGCCCCTGACCACCCCTCCGGCCTCATCTTCCCCCAGCTCTGCCCTCAGTCGGGAGGCTCCGGACACCCTGGCCATAGCTCCTTCCAGCCCTGGGGTCTTTGCACTCATCATTCCTTCTGCCCGGACCCTTCTTCACCCTGCCCCATCTTCACATGCCACCCTCATCATTCAGATCTCAGTTTTATGGGTCATCTCCCCTGAGAGGCACCCCACTGTCTGCCACCTCCCTCCATAATCTATTTTATCTTTTCCCTAGGTACTGAAAAGTGTCTTACTGATGCGTTTGCATGTCATTCTCCTCCTCCCATGAGAATATAAGATCTTTGAGGGCAGGATTCTGACTCTAATCCCAGCACCTCAAAAGCGCCTGTAAGTAGGTGCTTACTAAGTAGACCTGACTAATTGTCCCAGTCCTCCAGTTCCTTGCTGATGGACCTTGAAAAGCCAGTTAAACCCCCGTGCCTTCCTGATCTATGACGCAGGAGCTCTAATACCTACGTGCCTCCAGGGCTGGTCCAAGGTTCTTGGATGTGATAGCTTTGCAGTATGTAAAGCAGCAAGCAAAGGCTCTGGCCCCTACCTGACTCTGCAGAAAAGGTGAGGAGTTTATAGCACCCTAGAGGGACCCTTCTGGTCCCATTCCCACCTGCCTATCTAGCTCAGAATTCTGTTCCCAACCTCAGAGAGCCCCCTCGGCACTCCTCCGGGTGTCCCTAACCCTGACCAGCAGACCCTTCCCCGGCTCTCACCCTTGAACACACCAGCACCCCTCTCTTCCAGCATCTCCTCCAAGCCTGTGAGGCCCAGCCCATTGCCCTGTCAATCTCTGATTGTCTCTTGTCTTTTCTGCCCCACCCTTAGTGTAGCTTCCCCCATCTCCCCCCTCCCCCAGACACTTGTCTCCAAAGCTGTCCTGTGGTTTTGTTTTCCTGTGGAAGCCAGCTAAGCACTCTTTCCTCCTTTTCTGGGAGTCCCCCCTTACCACGTTAGCAACTAGTAAGTCCCTGTGCCACACAGAACGGACAGTGATATCATGTCTCTGGGAGACAGGAAAGCATGCACTTACAATAGAACAAGGATGGGGTGAGGAGGGGAAGCTGAGTGCCGGACAATGCCTCAGTTTCCACAGCTGTATGGAGAAGGCTCTGCAGTGCAGATGCCCTAGATTTTCCATAACACCTCCCCCCATCCTGCCTTGCTGTCTTCCCCAGGATTGATGCATGGCCTTTGCAGAGAAGGCCTTGGGCTCCCCAGGAAGCAAGGATGATCAAAAAACCCAGATCAGGACAACAGCGGGCACACAGGGGATTCTTGGAAGGCTAGAGAAATGTCACCTCCCCAGTCTCGGACCACAACAGCCATTTATCATCCTTACTGTTGGGGAGCAGTCCTGAGATGGAGCTGACCTTGAAGAAGGACAGAATCACTTGTGGGGGTCGCTGCTGGGGTGCGGAGGAAACAGGGCCATGGGGGGGGGGAGGGTACAGACTGAGGAAGCAGGCAAGGGGGACGAGGTCCAGACCATCCGGAGGGGACACGGACTGGATGACGGTGTGCCTACAGACCTGTGTCCACACTGAATGCTCCGTCCCCAGCAGAATGCTCCGTCCCCAGCAGAGAAGCCCGCACAGACTAAGTGGGAGGAAAAATGGCATTGCACGTGGAAATGGGATGGGGGAGGCCGCCGAAGATTCTTCCAGATCCACAAGTGACTAATGAGTGTGTGTGCCAGAAAGTCCAGTCTCCTGCCCTCCGGCCCTTCCTCATAATTGAATCTAAGCTGCAGTCGTGGTTGAAGAGTCTACAGTTAAGACCCAAATCCAAACACACCAGGGCCATGGGCAGAGAGGCCAGAGCCTGCAGGAGAGAATCCTGACATATTTATGCAGATATTTCTAGATACTTCTCTCTTGTCTCTGCTTCTAGTCACCCACCCTGTTGCTCGCTGTCTACACATCCGTCTTTCCCCATTTCTTAGCAAAGAAGCATGAACGCTTGCTCCCAAAGGCAGATGCACCCAACCCTGATATTCCCAGGCACCATGCTCTCCAAAGCGCTGGTTCTCACACATGATCTCTCACACACTGCATAAACTCACACTCACACCCAGGATGGCACTGAGAGCCCCCCTCCCTGGCCCCCCACTGCCATGGGCATGCAGCCACACCCCGGCACTGCTTTCGGCACCTGGAGGACATGGGTGTAGGGAGCCGACCAAGATCTCTGCCCTCGGGAGACGGCACTCTGGTGCTGCGTGCACGGAGACGCACAGACAAGTCCCCTCCGACCCCTGCACGCAGACTCGTTCACACACGTGCGGGTGCTCAAAGAGACTCTGGACAAACGTTTATTGAGCACCTGCTTCGTTTCAGGAAGCATGCTTGGTGCTGGAGATGTATAAGTAAGCAAGCCCAACATGCGTCCTGCCCTTATGATGACCCGTAAAGGCACATTCACAAACAGGCCAAACAACTTCACACGCACATGTGCGCACATGCACGCACACGGCTCTTGATGTTTTTAAACACAAATCCAAAGTCAAAGCATTTTTATGATGCCCCAGGAAGCCGCTCACTTGGAATGAGGAGTGGGGCCCCTCCAAGTTCAAAGGCAGATCTGTAAATTGTCCGTTCCTTTCCCTGACTGTGAGTTCCTCTCCTTTCAATACCGCATCATCTCTACTCCTCACTATCCTGTCCTTGCAATAATTAAAGTGCCAAGGGCTGCCTGCGGCCTTGCACTCGCCCCATGCCGCCTAAGACGCCTCCCAGCCTCCCGTGGTCAGGACAGGAGCCAAGCGTGCGCCCAGCGGCCAGGGATTTTTGCTGAGACGTTACATTACAACAGGGTCTGCTCCTTCCAGACACTTTTTTTTTTTTTTTGCTTTTGCTTTTGCTTTTAAAGAATCAGAAATAACTTGGCTGTAAAAATGTGCTTTGGGTGGAAAGCTGACTCCCAGGGTCAGAGCCCAGGAGAAGATTTCTGCTACATGGTTTCGGGGAAAATAGGCGCTCAGCAATTTTTATTTTCCAAGGGATAGAAAGAAAATACAATTGGAGTGGATTTAGGGACTTTGTGGGGCTTCTCTTCAGGTTTTGTGTGGTTTCTCTTTTTTCCTCCTGCTGGAGAGAGTGGCAGCAGAGTGGGCAGAGGGGAAATTGGAATGCCGGTCCCAAAGCCCGTCCCTGCATGAGCCCAGCGACCCGGCTGACCCCGTGGCGGGGGTCGGGGGTTGGGGGCTGGGGGATATGGTCCAGGGAAGCCCCAGGCTTGGATCCAGCTCTGTCTTCTACTAGCTGTGGAGCAACAGTCTTTAAAAAAAAAAATCTCCCTCTGCCTCAGTTTCTTCATCTGTAACATGGGGGAAAATAGCCCATCCCTCAGGCTGTTGTAAGGATTAAGTATGTCCATATATTCCATATTAGACTAGTGTATAGACACCCCTCCGAGGGGGCCCTGGCAGATCCTCAGAGCATGTTGGCTCTTGTCAGCCTCCCATCCTTATCTGCATCCCTTATCTCCAGACAGGTGGCTGCCAGCTCCCTGCTTATGAGCTGAATGGAGGGGGAGACCTCTTCACCCTGCTGGGAACACCCCCCCCCCCGCAGTGTACTAGCAGATGTGGCTGTGTCGACTCATCTTCTTGCCCCTCCAGCTCCTCACCCCTCTCCCTGCTCCAGGAGACTGGCCTCTGCAGACAGTGTCCCCCCCCCTTGCTCTCCCACTTCCAGTTGCCTTTGACCATTGGAATCTACCAGCAGAAAGTCAGAAGGCAGGAAGAGAGTGAAGTCCGATACTCCCTCTGGCTTTGGTGTCTCCCTTCTGCTTCCTCGCTTGATGACTTCAGGCCAGCGGCAGGTCGCTCAAGGCTCCCCAGCATTGCCCGTCTTTGGGGGTTTCAACATCCTTGCTGATTCTGTCAACTATCCCACACCTTTGCAAACGGCCCCTCCCTTAGATATTCTGGAGGGGAGTGAGAACAGCAGGGGACAAGGAAATAATCACGGCTGTACGTAAAGGTTTTCATGCAAAGATGTTCACCACAGTGTTGTTTATAAAAACAAAAAGTGGAAGAAACCTACAGGTCCAACCGGCAGGCATTGGGTGAATCATCCAGACTGGGCACTGGGCTGCAGCTATTAACAATGACAGGGGTGCCTGGGTGGCTCAGTGGGTTAAGCGTCTGCCTTTGGCTCAGGTCATGATCTCAGGGTCCTGGGAGCAGGTCCTTGCTCAGGGGAAAGTCTGCTTCTCTCTGCTCCTCCCCTCGCTCATGCTCTCTCTCTTTTTCTCAAATAAATAAATAAAATCTAAAAAAAAAAAAAAGAACAATGACAAGTGCAGGGATATGCACCAACACTGGAGAATGTTCACTACGCACCTCCAAGGAAAATAGCAGGCCTCGAAGACTACAGACAGCCCGAAACCAACAAAAGTAACATGTACAGGTTTAGAAAGAGAGTGTATGGGAAGGACATACCCCAAAATGTCAACTGCGTTACCCTTGAATATGTGAGTTGTGGATAGTGGCTGTTTTATCCCTTGTACATATCTGTGGGTTTTTTGTTTGTTTGTATTCTCTGCTTTAAGCAAAAATTATACTTTTGGATTAGAGGTTTTGATAGTACAGCTGCAACTACTAAAAATTATGTTTTTTTTCCAAAAGTTAATGTGATAGAAAAATAAACACCATTAAAGTATGAGCGAAAAAAGCAAAATCCCTCTCTCTTTCCATATAGAATGTTAAATATATATGTGTGTGTGTCTGTATATATATATATATAAATACACACACATACATAAATGTCTAACATCGCCTAAATATGATTTACTATTATATCAAAAATTTCATTTAAAAAGACTGAAAAGAAGCACAAAATGTTCACAGAGGTTATCTGGGATGATGGGATGATGGACAATTATTTACATTTAACAGCATTTTCTAAATTTTTTATAACATTGATTTTTAAATTATCAAATTACATTTTTTAATTGGAAGAGTCTAAGACACTTTAGGCCAAATTATTTCAGGGTGTGGACACAGCCCTGTGCTAACGTGCCTCCTTCTGTCCCCAGTACTCTGGCTTGGGGGGTCCCCTCTACAGGGACCATGGAAAGATGAGGCCAGGTATCCAAGGGCTGTGGGGCTACAGAAATAGGGAGGCCCCGAATCGTCCAAACGTTCTGCCTCATTTACACGTGTTTTACCCTCAGTCCTTCACCCAGCACATCTGGACTCTACACACCTTGTCCTTTGCTGAGCTGACTGGAACTGCTCAGGAGACAGGATGTACCCCCTGCAAAGGCAAATGGCCCTACGGTGTTAAGTGACAATACAGTTAAAATAAGAACACTTCCATCGGTCTAGGGCCTTATGGGCTCAGAACACCCTCACCCACATGACTTCGGTTCATTCCCACAGCAGCCCTCTAGGCGAGCATCATCAGCCCCATCTTCCTGCAGAGGAAGCTGCAGCCCAGAGAGCTGCAGGGGTCAACTCAGCCTACAACAGGAGACACCACAGAGCATCAACGTGGAGAGCCATGCGCTGTGGGTCATGCCCAAGGGTTCAGAGGGGACTAGAAGGAGGGGAGGGATTTCAGAGACCAACTGGAAGCCCACTGGGCTGTCAGGACGAGGCAAGGAAGGGATGCAGTTACAAGCCATTGGGAGATATGGACCCATGTCCAGGAAGGGGCAGGCACTCATCCTTCCTGACCGTCTCTCTGGAGGCTCTGGATTTCTGTCCTTCCCAGAAGGGAAGGGGGGGGGAACGGGGAGGTGAGACACTCACATCTGTTGAGTGCTCTGTTGTGTTCGCCCTCATGTTCCCCAGAGCCCAGAACAGAGGCTAGAACATGACAGTCCTCGGGAAGTACGTGCAGACTAAGGCAGGGACGGAATGCGGGGTGCCTGGTACCAGGATGGCAGAGGAGCGCCAGACGTGGTACCTGATCCCGAGGGGCCCAAAGGCCAGCAGGGATGACGGAAATAGTCAACACACACACTAATGGGAGAGGCTTGCAGACCGAGGAGGTGCTCTGCAGGCAGGTCCATGGTTCTACCAGAGAAAAGAACAAAAGAGCCAGGACGGGGGGCAGGGGGGAGTGGGCATGCCATCAGTGAGAGAATGTTCCACACAGAGAAAGCATGGCGTTCGCATCGTCTAAGACCACACAGGGAGGGAGCACGGTGAGCTCCAGGGACTGAGAGGCCATGGACCATGTGGCTAGAGCCCAGAGAGCAAGAGGACAAAGAGGACAGGCGATAAGGCTGGAGGGTGGACATAGCCAGTCATGCAGGCCTTAAGGGCCATGTCATGGGTTGAGGAAATGACCTCAAAAGCAGCAGAAAAACAAGGGTGTTTTCTGTGGGCTGAGGGTGGGGCGTGGGTGACAGGACTTGAGTCGTGATGTGGGACGTGGATTGACCAGTCAGGGGATCCCGTACAGGAGCAGGACAGAAGCGCATGAATCCAACAGCTAATTGCCAAGTGGAACCAACCCACAGCCATGATGGACTGACTGTCAGCGGGAGTGGACGGAATTGCCCACAGTGACCCTTAGCTTCTTCCTCGTGCAGCAGCAGGGACAGTGGTGCCACTGGCTAGGAGAGAGCACTGGAAGAAGACCACCGTTGTGGGAGAAGGTCGCGAGTTGTGTCGGGGACAGGTGGAGTCTGGGGTAGCTCTGAGACATCCGAGAGATGTTGAACAGGCAGCTGAATATATAGGCGTGAGGTTCAAGACGCCTTCACGGGATACGCATTTGTCGATAGTTCACGTGTGGATGGAGCATGAAGGCCGTGCGTGATGAGCTCTCTGGGGTAGAGGGTGCAGGCCCTGGCCTTGCAGAGCCTCAACACCAGTGAGTGTGTGAAGACATGGCCAGAGATTCAGGAGGAAATCTGGACAGGGCGTGTCATTGGAGGTCAGGGAAGAAGGTGTGCCGGGAAGGATGGAGTGGGCACTCGAGTCAGTGCTTCTCAGAAGCCAGCCCATTGGATATAGAGACACAGAGTCCACGGGAGATGCTGGAAAAAGCCATTATGTTGGAGAGTAGAGTGAAAGGTGATTCAAAATGGGTGAAGGAGCCAAGAGAAGGAGGCAGAAAAGGGAGCCAACTCGAAGATGTGTGTGCAGAGATAGAGAAAGATAGGGAAAGTTGTTGGAGGGAATGTGGGATGAGGGAGGGAAGCAGTAGTTCAGGCCCCAGGATGAATGTGCTGGGGGCTGGGATAAGGGCCTCTCCCAGGAAGACTGCATGCACACAGCAAGAAAGACCTACCCAGAACCACACTCCAAAGCCGGCTGCTGCATCTGACCCAAGTGAGACGCCTGTAACTTGGAAGGTTAAAAGCTGGCATTTTGAAATCTGCCCTGGATTTGGTCACTTAGCTGTGTGACCTTAGGCAAGTAACTTGACTTCTCTGGACTTTAGTTTCTTAATCTGTAAATTGGAATAATCATGGCGCCTCCATAAATATGAAATGAGACAAAAGACATAGCACGTGCTTAGCACAGTGCCTGGCACACACTAAGTGCTCAGTGAAGTGTGTCTCCAACCAATTCACTGTCATTCGAGAAGAGTGGGGTTCTGAGGCAATCAGGATGGGGGCAACCCCTTATGAGAATGGGAGTAGGAATGAGGTAAGAGGCACATTGGGGAGCTCTGGGTAACTGAAAGCCTCCTTCCCATAGGAATCCGCTTGAGCTAAGGACAGTGAAAGGGGGAAGGACACAGGTCAGAAAGTAATGGACTGCCACCTTGCAGGGATTGAACCTGGAGCCCAGGCAGAAAGCTCCTGCTTTCACCAAGACCAAGAAACAGACGTGAAGGGAGTCACAGCAAGTCTCACTCTCCAGCCCTTTATGATATTTAAGCTCTTTTATGTACAGAATCACATTTGATATTAGTATCTCCTTCACGTGTGTGTGAGTTGCAGTGACCAAAGGCACGCTGGGAACACTTGAGCACGTCTGCACTGAGTCTGAAACCAGGGTCTCAAACCTTACCCAAGACTAAAGCTCCTGTCCCTATAAACTGCCCTCCCTGTCTGGGTGGGAGAGCCCCTCACTTAATGCTAAAGCAATTTCCTATTGAACTGTTTCCAGGGTATGTGATGTGATGGTGGCCTGGGTTGGGGGTGGGGTGCAGAAAATGCACGAGATCTTTGGAGAGGACAGTCCCAGATCCCTTTGGTGGTTGCAGCAAAGCAGCCGGTGGGCTCCCTCTGTGAGGGGGCGGGTGTGGTGGGTCTCCTCGTCCTTCAGGCCTGTGTCTGTGATTGTTTACAACCCAGCAGCAGGGCCTCAGAGGATCTGTGGGGGCAAGGGGAGGGAGGGGGAGCTGGTCAGCGAGATCCCTAACATGAGCGAATAGGCTCCTGGTGGGTCTAATCACCACTTTCCACAAGGAGTTTCACTGTGTGTGCTCGTTTGCTTTTTAATCATCCTCCAAATATGCATTTCCACGTTATACCCTACTGGCACCCAGAGAATCATTAGGATCTGTTGGGACCGCAATCCATGGCTTCGGAAGTCTCTAAGTATATAATTTCGCTCCGTGACGCAGGTTTCTAAAAGTCCACAAATAACCATTTGCATGATAAAGTCACAACTCCAAAGTCAATTACAGTTACGGCTGCAGAGAATTTATTTCCTTTTTGAAAATTAAAATGTGAAATCAGAAAGTTGCCACACGAAAGCCTCCCCTTGCCTGGGTGGGAAGAGGGAAGAGAAGCTTGCACCTCCAGGGACCCTGATAGACAGAGCGCTGTTTGGGGACCACTGGACAGTCTGTGCTGGTGGCCTCTAGGGTGCTCAGTGGAGGTGGCTTTGGGACGTCACCCCGCATAGGGATGACCTGTCTCTCCCCACCTCCCATCTTAATTTCATGCCTCCTAACTGCAATTGGGGGTCGCAGCTGTGAGTCTCCAGGATGGGCCTCTCAGCATGGCCATCTCTGCTAGCTGGTCAGGTGGGCATAGATGTATAAGGGGTCTGGGGCCAAGTGACCACTGGAGCAGAGGGCTCCAAGCTCTTTCCCTTCTCAATATCCAGGATCCTGAAGGCTGGGCCTGAAAGGCCCCAGTGAGGGACCCAAATCTTTCCAGGGGCCTGGGTGCTGCTTGCAACTGTATCCATGTCTACAAAGCCAGGGCTAAGGCCATCTTAAGGTCCAGCACCCTTACTGAGCAGATTCGGGATAAAGGCCAGATGCCTAATTCAAGGCCATTCCAGTAATGGACAGCAGAATGGGTGCAGACACCTAGCCTCTTCTCTCAGAGGATGGCTTCTGCTCAATCTGGTGGTCCAGCCTGGTTTTACCCAGACAGCGCCAACTAGAATAAAAACCATCCAGGGGCATTTTCGTTCTCTGATCACGCAGAGATGTGCACAGGAACTTGAACTGAAGGCAGAGTTCTGACCAGAATGAATCTGCTAGCTCAGGGAAGCATGAATGGAACTATTTAAAAAAAAAAATACCCCCAGAAACTGTGTGCACTAGAGCCAAACCTGCATCCTGCCTATTCTAAAATTATGTAGCTAGGGCAGGAGTACAGCCCAGAACTATTCTCCAAGCTTAACGGGTATTTCGTTCAGTTGGTGTTTGGGGTTTCGAGTAAGACTGTGTCTCGTCTCTGGGAAGATGCCAGCATGCCAGAGGCTCACCATGGACGTTCCTAGATTCTGCCTTGCAAATTGGACAGGTTGCCCCCCAGGTGTTGAGCCATGCTGTCCCACCCATCTGCCAAGATGCCACTGTCCCCAAAGCCGGGGTCAGCCGTGCCTCCCACTGACAAGGATCCCGGGATGGGGTGGAGGGAATTCTCTGATCAGGTGGGTCAGAGCTCCAGCCCCCACACTCCCAGCAGCCAGTCTGGAGAATTTGGGCGACTCACTTCCACTCTCTGAGCCTCAGCTTTGTCAGATGCCAGATGGGACTATCTGTCCCTAATTTGCCTGGCAGGGATGTAAAGCTAAGACCACGGAATTTCTAAGTCTTATACTTTAAAGGGGAACACCGTTTGCAACGTATAAAGCATGGAACAGATCAAGGACCCTATTAATTGAGAAAACATCACACTGATAAGCCAGGTGAGGATGCCTAACTGGTACTAATTTTATACGGGCTCCCTGTGGGGAGGAGCCCTGAGCTCTGGGCTTGGAGTCACTAGCTGGGGCTTGATGCCTACACGGCTGCACTCAGCGTCTCGGCTGGACCGAAAGAGCCCGGACTCATCCTGCCCCCGGCTCTCCATAAACATTCACTAATGTCTTTCCTATTCCCTGAGCCAGACTAGTATTGCCCTGGTCGAGTTCATGATGTGAAGAGGGAATTCTTCCCCTGTCCTCTGTACCCTAACAAAACACAGATGGGATTTCCATGACTACTGCTTGTTGAGTGCTTAGCCCTCGTCAGACACACACTAAATTCTGAACACACAGTATCTCATTTAATCCTGAGGGCTTGCTGAGACAGGCTCCAGCTTCAGGAACTGAGGCTCAGACGGGTAAACCCCACGGCTGACAGAGGGTGGGGTCCTCAGAGAGGCCCTGCTCTTGGCCTCAATGCCAAACAGTCTCTCCTAAGGCTGAGCAGTTTCTTGCGACCCTCTGATCCTTGTTTTTTTCATCTGAAAACCGGGCAGAGTGATGTTTCTCCC